>NC_091954.1:96701575-97055325 GCF_031021105.1 Erythrolamprus reginae
CAATAACAGCACCCTTTGGAGCATAATCACACACATCAGATTATACTCAAGGCACTGTTCTCTTCTATTGTTTCTGTAATTGAAGTATTGAGCTGGAGGCTTCAGTGAGCACAGCATTGTAATAATATTTAGAACAAATGTTCTTGGGGACAGTTACTGCATATTCAAATAATTATTCATAGTAGGGAACATTCCCTGCCTCTCCCACATGACAGACTCATAGTAGGCTTGGTACAGATGCTGCTTATAACCTTGATGCCCCAGGATTAGCCATGTTTTCTATCTGATCAGATGGTGTATTTATATGTACTTCAGACTGAGCTACAAATTTAAGGAAACTAAAAAGTAGGCATCAGCCTCACTAAAAGGATTATGCAAACATTTCAGCAAGTTGAAAAAAAGTCCACTGAACTGCATATATCAGTAAACTGGAGAACCTTAAAAGTTGATAAGCGCAGATGAGCAATTTATATTTCTAATCTTTTGGAAAAGAAAGAAAAGGGGAAAAAACCTTTAAACGATCTGTATTTTTCTCTTAAAGGAGATGGGAGCAGCCATAATCTTCAGTCAACCCTAAATCATTTGTTATTAAAAATGCTTAAATGGTTTGTTTATTTTGAATTTGGAAATTAAAGATGAATGGATAACTCACATCTCATGTACATACTATTACATTTAGACAAGAAACACCAGGTTTATAGTAAAGGAGAGTCACATTATATTGATTTGCCACAGAGCCTAAGATTCAGGTCATTAGATTAAGCAAAAGAGAAGTATCCCCGATCTTAAGTGTTAAGAAAATCTGGGGGTTTGGCCACACTAACAATATGGAAGGTCTTTAGAACAACTGAACTTTTGATTCCCTTAATATAATGTGCTCTTTTAAGTTCTTAAGAAAACACTATTTTCTCCCTTAAATGCTGAATTTTCTGCTGTACAGAAATCTAATTTATAATTTCCAAAAGGTATTTTACTTTTCTACCTGTGTAAATGACCTCAGATTTTCCTTCCAATTTCTCACATTTTCCTTTTGCCCTGTGTTATAATTTTATCTTTTATTCTGAGAGTTCTTGAAATTCTATTTCATTTTTTCCCATATTGTTCCTAAGCTTATTTTACCACTGTTGCTTTCTGTTCTGCACACTTCCATCATTTCAAATTGTTTTGACTACCCACATTTCCAAGTAAAAAGCCTCCAAAGTAAGGAAACATTCCCTTGGGATTTAATTAAATCTAAGTCAAGAAGGCTGAAGATCCAGAGAAAATTACTATACACTGTTTAGACAGCAGTGTTATACATGTCTCTTGAACAAGTCATCTTAAATAAGCAAGGCAAAGCTACCCTCACTCTTGAAAATTTTATCAAAATCTCTCCTTTGAAAGAGTTCAAAAGTAAATTCTTCTTCAGTTTCAATGAAAATCGGCATATTTATACCTGCTTAAGTTCAAATTAACTAACAAGTAGGGAAAACAAACTGACTTTGAGGGGAAATGAACTACAATTTACTACTTATACATATATATCAGATATCCTTTTAGATGAAAAACTGCAAAATCCAGACATCAAAATATAAACAGTCTCTCTGCTGAGAGACACACCTTTTTGCATTTTTATGTTGAGATAACATACAAACAAATGATCAAACAAAGAAGCATTTTCTTCTGCTTTATTCGTGTATGCATCCATTTCTCTCTGTGTCTGTGTCTGTTTAGAGGGGTCCAGCTCAGTGAAGGGCTACCAAAATTTTTACTATCACACTGTGGGCGTGGTTTATGTAGGATGCCCTGCATTTTTTTTCAACATTTTTCAGTGGGATGGAGCTCCATTTTCACTACCCCACTGCGTTGCCCCCCCCCCAGGTCTGGCCAGTAGCCCATCCCTGCTCCAGCTATATATTATTAATTCTTTTATGAGCCCAAGAATCCAGTTTAGTATAGTTTGAAATAACAAGGTGAATTTGGAATTTCTAGATTAAATTACTGTTCTGGTACAAATCAACTTTTCCCAGTCAGATTACTCAGCACAATAAGGTATCACAGATCATTTTATTACAGGAATTCTCACAATAACTCACAGTTATGATACGATTCTTCTGCAGTATAATCTTTCCCATTGTGCAATAAAGCCATGTGAGAAGCAAAATAGTTCAATACATTATTTAGTTATTTTTACTTCACCTTTATTATTTTTATAAATATCTGAAGATGGAAAATATACCTAATATTCCTCCCTCCTTCTATTTTTCTCTATGACAACCCTATGAATTGGGATGAGAAAAAGTGATTGGCTCAAAGTCACTCATTCTTTCATTTTAAGAAGGGACAAGAATTCACAGTCTCCTGGTGACTGGCCCAAAGTCACCCAGGCAGCTTTCATGCTAGAACTCACCGTCTCTGTTTATAACCTTAACCACTACAAAAAATTGGCTCTAATAACAATCCATTGGGATGGAAAATGTCACGAGAAAACCTGTATAATACTCAAGTATTTCACCTTTTTTGTTATCTGCAAAATTTGTTATTCCTTTTCTAAGAGGATAAAAAACATTTTTTGAACAATTTCATGGCATCTTTCTTCCAGCAATTCCAGACTTTGTCCTTTTATAACCTACAGCTAGCTATCATTTCATTTCATCAGGCATAATCACTAGTTAACTCATAGCTTAATGATGAATCTCAAAACTATTTGATGGATATCATAAAAGAAAGTATACAGTAGAAGAGAAGATTAGATCTGAGTCTCTGAGGGTAAAAAAAATCAATGTTTTATTTTTAAAGCTTTCTTCAAATTATGGGGAAATTTACATTGAGAGATTTTGCATTTCATTACAAGTTTC
Source organism: Erythrolamprus reginae (assembly GCF_031021105.1). Lineage (NCBI taxonomy): Eukaryota > Metazoa > Chordata > Lepidosauria > Squamata > Dipsadidae > Erythrolamprus > Erythrolamprus reginae. The sequence continues at coordinate 96,704,413 of NC_091954.1, forward strand.
AAAATTAACATAGAAAAGATAAACAATATTTTCAATGAATTTATGGCTATGCAAAAACTGGAAAAGACAGCTGAATATAAACCTGAGAATTCTCTTTTGATTGAAATTGCAGATAGGAAATAATTCAGTGAAATCTTTGAATCTTTCATGTGATTTCTTTTCCCCATCTACCTTCCTACTTTTATTACTAAAGATAAAAGCATAATCTACATTCTTATACATGCAGGTGTGTTCTGGATCTGGGACTCTAGATATGCAACTAATCCTTTCTGCTTGCTCTACTTGATTCTACTTGCTATATCTTCCAGTAAATGCCAATAACCTGAAACTTTCTCTGGTCATTGCTAAAACTTTTTTGTTTTTGTTTTGAAATACTATCATAAAATATCTGGACACTGTAATACGGAGTAAAATAAAGATCTAATACATCTTTTAAAAACAACATGTACATTTGCCAAAGCTCTCCTCTTCAACTTCCAATCACAAAAAACAAAATTCTGACCTTGTATGTTTATTTTATTTATTTATTTATTTATTTATTTATTTATTTTATTTTTATTTATTTTATTTTATTTATTTATATTGTCCAATACACAATACATATTGAAGAGAATAGACATTAAGTATTATATATAAAGAGAAGATATACAATTAGAGAAGGAAGGAAGAAAAGATATATGAGATATGAGATAAGGAGAGACAATTGGACAGGGGACGAAAGGCAGGCTAGTGCACTTATGTACGGCCCTTACTGACCTCTTAGGAACCTGGAGAGGTCAATCGTGGATAGTCTAAGGGAGAAATGTTGGGGGTTAGGGGTTGACACTACTGAGTCCGGTAATGAGTTCCACGCTTCGACAACTCGATTGCTAAAGTCATATTTTTTACGGTCAAGCTTATGCCATCACTTTTCCTGCTTTTGTCCTTATGGTTCTTCTAGAGAATTGAGAAACCTTTCTCATCATAAAGGAGATGTGTTATAGGATAGGCAAGAAAACCCCATAGAAAATTAAGTTGAGAACTATCATTAAAAGAACATGTTGCATTAAAGAAGAAATTTGGTGCAGGGACTAATGTGGTGGATTAGAAACTGGGAGACTGTGTCTTTGGGGCAGTTACTTTCTTTCCTGCTTTTCATTTCAAATGAATTCACATGTGTGAATATGTACACTACACACACACAGAGAGAGGAATGGGCTACTGCCCGGACAGCGAGGAATGGGGTAGTGAAAATGGAGCTCCACCCCAGAGCACCCAATTTGCACTGAAAGATGTTGAAAGAAAATGCTGGGCGTCTTGCATAAGCCATGCCCACAGTGTGGTAGTAAAAATTTTGGTAGCTCTTCACTGCACACACATACACACCACACACACAGAGTTGCTATAGCAATTAGTAGTTTATTCAAGAAGATAACAGCAGATAAGGAACGCAAACCAAAACAAAGTATCTAAAAGGAGAGTTTTAAAGAGATTTATTTATTTACCATATGGCATACAAGGCCAGGCCAGGGAGGCACATCATATAATTTCTGGCAACTGACTTACTTTGTTGCACAAGTGGGTGAACTAGTTTCACACTAACAGGCTTGCAAAGTACTCAGAAGAAGGTGGCTCATTTGGGACTTTCCTGTAGTGCTTTATAATAGAAAACATTTTTGACAGTGTGCTGAATGATTGTTTTTTTTTTTTACAGAGTACAGAGAACAATAGTCAAAATTCAGTCCAAGGTTCTGAGAACCGAGTTAGGATTGTCAGAGCTCAGAATGTCACAAGCAATTAAAAATAAAAAAAACAAGCAATGCGTTAAACACAAAGATCAAAAATTTAATTCCAACAAAGGCTCATGGGTCAGATCTGAAGTCAGATTGCAGTCAACTCCCTTTAATTAGGAGGTTTATTCCCTCACTGGGTAAGGAAACTCCTAAAACATTTCAACTTTTCATTCCACTGGGCAGGTATGTGGGGTGACTGGACTTATGCCATCATCTAACTGTTGCAGTGATGGTGCCTCATTAGCCTCATTTTTTGGGGGGGCTTTGCATCTTACAAAGGTGCAGCCTGATATTACAGAGTTTCTGTTGATGTTTTTGACGTACATAAGCGCACTAGAGTGCCTACCGTCCCCTCTCCTATAGTCTTTCCTATATCTCGTATTTCTTCTCTACTATATCCGCTATAACCTTCATTGTGTATTATTGTGTATTGGACAAAATAAATAAATAAAAATTCAGAATGAGTATCTGAATCTTGAGCCATTGCACTTGTTTCTCAGTCTAACCCAAGGCTGTCAAACTAATAGCCATGGGCTGGATGTGTCACGCATTGGCTCTGCCCATGCCTTGTTTAGCAGTGAAAAAAGTCCCACTAAATCATATGATGACACTGTAATGACATACGTTTGACACTCCTGGTCTCACCAACTTTCTGATGTGGGGAACATGTGGGAGCATTAAATATCTACATATAGTTGGTATTATAATTGACCAAAATAAAACTGAGATAAAAATAAAATATATATTTTTTGCTATACAACTAAGCTTAAGCAATGCTCTTCTGGAATCTCTTGGGATTGGGGGAAGCTAAGATAACATGTTTATTGCCTGCCACAAACAAAATATGGCCGAAAGAACACATGGATACAAAAGAAGTCTGATTTCACTTGGAATTAAGCACTGTCTTATAATAATCATTTGAGTTTCCTTGAAAAGAGCAATTCACTAATGGGCTTCGACCATCAACAAAATGTTTTCTGCAATCATTCCTCCTTTATTGCTAGACTGTACATCTGGAGATACACTCCCAGGCATTTTGAGTCCGAGGGAGACATTGATTTGATTCTTCCTGTGATCTCTTAACAACTCCGCCATAGAAGATTTTCAAGCTAACGGTAGTATGTTGCCTTATATTCAGTGAAGGGCTACAAAAAAAATTACTACCATACTGTGGGTGTCATTTATGCATTTTCTTTCAACATCTTTCAGTTCAAATTGGGTGCTCTGGGGTGGAGCTCCATTTTCACTACCCCACTCTTTCCCCCCCCATCCGGGCAGTAGACCACCCCTGCTTATATTCCTTATACATCGACCAGATATACACCTAACAAATTAATAAAACAACCACAATGCAATTAGAAGGTATTGTTTTGTGATAGTCATGCAAGTCAAGTTTAAGAAGTACATAACAGTGCTTAGCGGAGAAGCTATCGTTATATCTTTAACCATGAGTATCAAGTTCATCTAGGATGACTCATTGTTTGTTTAACCTTTGAGTATTGTGCTGAGAGGTCAAATAAGCATGTGAACCAAGGCAAAATATGTATTTGGTTTAGTTGCACGTAATTAATTTAATTAAACAATAATCAATATCATTATTCATTATTAATAATTAATAATTACTAAGTATTATTTAATAACTTTCCACTCAAATCACAATAAGAAAAGGATTTATGGCATGAGGGATTTTGAGTGTTAAGAACAGACACAGTATAGCAAGTATTGTGACATTAGTAAATGCAATAATAAAAGTTGAACACAGTGAGCAAACCTACTAGAAATTCTGGATATATTATGTGCTTATTCTATGCCTCCAGTTACATAGGGTACAGAAACTAGAAAGAAGGTATTATCTAAGCAAATTAGTTTTATGACAATACTATAGACTGTTTTCAGTGATAATTCCATGCTTTTAGAGTTTTCTGCATGTCATCCTTGGGTATGCAATTATTGAACAATTCTCAAGGCAAGCAATCTTCTGAAACAATACCATAATGTGGCAAATATAGCTAGAGCACTGAAAGCCTTAGTCCATGGAAGAATCTTCAGACATGGTTGGCATTATGGACAGGAATGTCCATGGAAGGGAGCAAGTCAAAATCTAAAACATGACAGGTATATCACTAGAATCAAACTCTACCCTTTTGGTACATGTAGCATCTAACTCATTGTAACAGTGCACCATGGAGGCAACAACAGAACTGTGCTCTACAACACTACTACTATAATGCCTTGGTAAGATCATTCTTGGATTACTGCATTCAATTTTGGTCACCACAATGTAAAAAATACGTTGAGACTTGAGGAAGAGTGCAGAGAAAGCAATGGAGATGATGATGGGACTGGAGGCTAAAACACAGCGAAGGGCTACCAAATTTTTTACTACCCACTGTGGGCATGGCTTATGCATTTTCTTTCAAAATCTCAGTGCAAATAGGAGACTCTGGGGTGGAGCTTCATTTTCGCTACCCCACTTCACCCCCCCCCCCCATCCAGGCAGTAGCCTACCCCTGCTAAAACATATAAAAAACCCAGTTGCTTGAATTGTGTATATCTAGTTCAATGAAAAGAAGGGCTAGGGTTGATATGACAACAATGTTCTAATATTTGAGGGGCTGCCACAAAGAAGAGGCGGTCAACTTATTTTCCAAAGCACCAGAAGAAGAAATGGATGAAAACTAATCAAGGCTAGAAGCAACTTAGAACTAAGGATAAATTTCCTGATAGTTAGAACAATTAATTAATGAAACAACTTGCCTGGAAGTTTTTAAAAAAGAGATTGGGCAACCATTTGTCTGGAATTATATAGGGTTGCCTGCCTAATCAGGGAGCTGGATATAGATCTCATGATTAAAAATAAGTACATTTGATAAATAAAGTCATATCACCACTAAGGGAATCAACCTTCTTCATCAAACAGCTGGAAACAAAAAAGAAACAGGTTCTTTTCTGTTTGATGAAAACAGCTCTTAGATATTTGAAGAGAGGAAACAAAGGATTTGGGATTCCATGGGAATTTTGTCAGTCTGGCTGGAGAATAGTTACATTACATTCTAACACTGTATGCCAACAAAACCATTTGCTACTGTTTGCAAACATCACTATGCTAACACAAAATCAGACCTAATCTAAGGACCTAATTAAGGGGAAAATATGTTGTTCTGGTTGTTGATGGCATGGCAAACAATTGGATTTAAACCTTCTCTTGTGGAAATTCCAGAAATGCATTGCTTGTCATAATCATCAGCAACAACAATGAAAGTATGTGATTAAATCGGATGTAAATATTCAACACACAGTTGCTAACCTGCGAAAGCATCCAGATGTGCTTTCTGGATAGATGAGAACAAGCATTTTGGTTTGTGACAGAATTCACACAGCACCTTTAAACTTTATTAAGCTAAATTATTTAATTTCTAATATATTCAACCCTAAACTAACTAAAGGATCTGAGATTTAAGACACAAAAATATTTAACTAACGTTGGTCCTACAAATGGTCCTACATTGGTCCACATGCATTGATTCTACATTGAACCTACATAGGAGCATACATTGGTCCTACATGCATCTCATGTTTATACCCATCACGGGATGGGTGTTGTATAAATGCATCTGCTAGGTTAGAAGTGATCAATGTTCATAGTCTAAGTTTATATACCTCTGTATAATGAATCCCACTAATGTATTGCTTACATTTTGATGAAAATTTATATTTATGGGAGCATTTGTTTATTTAACAATATTTATTTAACAATATATTATTATTATTATTATTATTATTATTATTATTATTATTATTATTATTATTTTGTCAGTACAACACAGCAAACGAGATCACTATGCTGGATTTCGTATTTCATCACCAGTCGGGCGCTTCCCAAGCACCTAGGACTGCGTGATGTAGCGGCGAATTATGTTTGCCGATCCCAGTAAAGCGGCCTTTTGCAATTGACAGATGGAGATTTTGTCAATTCCAATGGTTTTCAAATGTCCGCTGAGATCCATTGGCACTGCGTCCAGCGTGCCAAGTACCACTGGGACCACTTTCACGGGCTTATGCCAGAGTCGTTGCAACTCGATTTTTAGATCTTCGTATTTCACTTTCTAGCTGCTTCTCCTCAATTCTGCAGTCTCCTGGGATTGCGATGTCGATGATCCATACATTATTTTTCTCCACGATCACAATGTCTGCTGTGTTATGCTTCAGAATTCGGTCAGTCTGAAGTCGGAAGTCCCACAGTAGTTTTGCTTGCTCATTTTCGACCACTTTTTCGGGCTTATGATCCCACCATTTCTTTGCCACTGGTAAATGGTAGTTCCAGCACAAGTTCCAGTGGATCATCTGTGACACAGCATCATGTCTATGCTTGTAGTCAGTCTGTGTGATCTTTTTGCAGCAGTTGAATATATTATTATTATTATTATTATTATTATTATTATTATTATTATTATTATTATTATTATTAAGATTTGTATGCCACCCCTTTCCGAAGACTATAGTCATCCTAAAACACAGACAGTATTCCTTTCAATATCTTCACTGTCAGTTGAAAGGCTAATTGCTATGCCTGTTTTCATTAGGACTATCTTTATATTTAATCTTTCCCATTTTTCATTATGCTCTTCAACTTTCATTATTAAAGCTTGCTGATCATTTGCATTTCAGTTATAGGAACAGTCAACTTGAAGCCTTTAAAAGTCTCGGAATTCAATATAGAATATAGTAGGTAGACACACTTATTAATAAAATTAAACCTTCCTGCATTGTTGGTGACTTCATGGACATACCTATAAAGTTTACCTGGTAACAAGATGCAAGCAGTGAAGGGCCGTACTTTCCTTTCCCTACTGGATTGGTCCCGGAGACCAATGTGGGTGGCAGTGAGCACATGCACCCTTGCACAAGAATTTGCTTCTGTGCATGTGCGGAAGAAGAGAAACATGGAAACATAGAAACATAGAAGACTGACGGCAGAAAAAGACCTCATGGTCCATCTAGTCTGCCCTTATACTATTTACTGTATTTTATCTTACAATGGATATATGTTTATCCCAGGCATGTTTAAATTCAGTTACTGTGGATTTACCAACCACGTCTGCTGGAAGTTTGTTCCAAGGATCTACTACTCTTTCAGTAAAATAATATTTTCTCACGTTGCTTTTGATCTTTCCCCCAACTAGCTTCAGATTGTGTCCCCTTGTTCTTGTGTTCACTTTCCTATTAAAAACACTTCCCTCCTGAACCTTATTTAACCCTTTAACATATTTAAATGTTTCGATCACGTCCCCCCTTTTCCTTCTGTCCTCCAGACTATACAGATTGAGTTCATTAAGTCTTTCCTGATACGTTTTATGCTTAAGACCTTCCACCATTCTTGTAGCCTGTCTTTGGAAATTGGTGAAAATTGCTGAATGTGAGGATGTTTGAACGCATGAGATGTTGTGATTTCTTGATTCCGTGCATGCATTGAAGCAAGGAAAGACAAAATGTGCCAAAAATCACTGATTTTTGCCAATTTCTTTGCTTCTGTGCATGCGCAGAAGCAAATTCTTGCGGGGGGCATATGGGGGTGCATGGGGACCGACAGGGACATGGCAGGGACACACAGATGTGCACACATTACCATTTCCACTAATGAATCGGGCAATCCCCGGTGTACCAAGGGAAGCCCAATACTGCATGTAAGTCTTTCTTCTATGTTTTTGAATGTCCTTGTCTATCTTTTTGTCCTGAAAAATCTTTGTGAAGTCTTTTTCAAGTACCAAGTAGATCTGCCATTTTTAAAGTCAGTTATCGTTATAGTTTGTTAGGTGGTCTTATACCATTGGACATTTTGATAGAGTGCAACATATAGCAATTTCACTATAATTTCCTTAGAATAATAAGAAAATCAAACTGTATTTACTAGATAAAGAATTGTGCTTCCCAACCAAATTATTTTCTCGAAATCAGAAAGAAGAAAATGATAGTAAAAATGAGAGAAGTCACTTGCATTAAAGATATGTTGTGCTAGATATTTTTGAAGAAGATGACAGTTTAGTGAAATTCCTATAGGGTAAGGTGTATATTTATTTATTCACAAGTCAATCTAGATGGGGTTTGGCTCTCCTTGGCTTCCTTTAATTTAATCTGGCTTTTTCAGTAGAAGTATTACTCTTATCTTTAGAGGGACCTCTGCTTGAAGTTCATTCACCCAGTTTCTTCGTGTAAAATTTTGGTGCAACTTTTCAAAATAGCATTTGTAACTCATTAATAACTTTAATGGTAACTTTTAGACCTTTGGATTTTTTTTCTCAGCCCACAGTTTGAATTACACATATTTGTTTCAATCAATCTTATAATTGCTTTTGATTTTAATAGAACGAACTCAAGATTGCCATGTTTATCATTTGTAATTTAAATTATAATAATGTTTTATTTCAGAATATAGAGAAAAACATGAATTTTAATTAATTAATTTAACTAATTAGGCTATCTCATATTGCAGCTGGAACTTCTGTTGAGAGATGAAAAATGCATTAATTTCAGCCCATGAGTTCTTTAGCAGCATTATAGAAAACAACCCTACCCAACCTATAAAATGCATGATGATATTTTTTTCAAAATTAATCTATAATGATAAATAATTAAACTTCCCTGAATTTTCACTCTTTCTCTCCCAATGCTGAACAATATGTTTTTCTTCTGTGACTGTAAAAATCCAGTTCCAGTGAAAGTTTTCCTCTAAAGTAAATTATAACTGTGGCAAAAAAAAAGGATTTATAATTGAAAATTCTGACAGTCTCATAGATACGGAACTCAGCTGTGAATGCTGGGATCTGTATAATATAGCATGCAGTCTTCACTTTCAGACAGCTCATTCTTTTGCAGTAATACATTATTAGAGTAGCATTCCTAAATGATATATCACTCCAAGTGGGGTACTGTCCAGAAGTAAATAGTAAATTCTGAGGAGGGATCAATGCTTTCACAGCATGAAACAAGAACTGTAACATTAATCACTTTATGACCATAACTGACACAGAGATCAAAATTCCCTACAGCTTATCTAAATTTAGAGCTCAAAGTCCAATTTGATTTTGATCCTAGTGATGTTATGATAAAAACATTGATAGTAGCAATAGCGATCTTGTAATGCAGTAAAGATATGCACATAAATTTTATGGGGTTTTATAAGAGAAATAGAAGCACATGCTCAACTCTCTGCATTAAATATTGCAATATTAAACTATAAAATATTAATGACTCTTTCTGGGGACATCAAATCATAACACCGACAGAATAATAAAACCATCCCTACAATTTTAGTGGATAAGGTGATCATATACATGTAATCTAAATGTCCCTAACAATGACACCTGGGAGATTATAAATGCTTAATTCTGTTTTAACTGAAAGCATATGTAAAATATCCTTTTCAAGAGATATTTAAAAGAATTCTATAATTTATTTGGTAGATGTGTAGGCATCTCCTCCAAGAATGCATGATGACATTCATGATGTTAAATACATGATTTGTCTCCATTCAAGCAAATTTCATAATTCATCTCATTTGCATCATGACACTCAATAATGGGCAGCCAAACTTTTTACTGCCACACTGTGGGTGTGGCTTATTTTGTGGATGTCGCTTGATGGTCATGTGACTGGGTAGGAGTGGCTTGCCAGCCATGTGACCATGTGGGAGTGGCTTGAAGATCATCATCGTGAACTGTTAAATCCTCAACTTACAATGTCACCAATGTCGCTCTCTGGGGTGACAATTTGCTTTGCGTTTCCTGCTCTCTCCTTCCTGGGTCACCCCCTGCCTCAGGCTGGGTAGCTAGGCGAATGGGCGCTGATCAGCTGTTGAGAAAAGAGGCAGAGGAAAAGGGCCCCCTGCAACTCCTGCCGGTGCTGGTCTCCCTGCCGCTTTCCAAGGAAGAGGAGGAGGATAGGAAGGGGATAGTCAGCTGGAGCTAGTCACACAGCTTTATTTCTGCCAGTGGAACTGTGTTCCACCCCGTCTTGCCTGTTGCCCACCCCTGATGACATAGATATCTTTTGACACTTTGATACATTTGATATCACTTCCCTTCTTGGTCCTCTTATACAATTTCTTGCAGGGAAAATAACTCTTATTAAAGACCAATGCTAACATAAAGAGATTACACTAGGTAATTATAGCAATAGTTCAAAGGAGTGCACATAAAGAATATAATCCAAATGTTTGGCTGACATGCCAGATGTTAAGAAGTTTTGGAAACAATCCCAGACTTCTCAACATCTCAGCAGAGAATGAAGTTAACCACTTCTCCCCCACCCCACCCTATTGTCTTCTCAGTCCCGTTAGCTAGCTTTGTCTCTCCTTGCTCTCTAATACAGTGTATCTGGAAAAGCCGGATACTGTAGATGAGAAAAAAGTTCTGAAATAGAGGGGGGGTGGGGGGAAACAACTTCCCCACCTTCTCATCTTCTGTTACACTTCCCTTACTTTCAATTCAGAAACAGTACAATGAAACATGTAGATATAGATGGGAAAGTGACCTAATCCAGTATTAGATAGATTCTAATTCTATGACACAGTCACAATGGATGGTTTCATGGAGGTACCTGAAAATGCTACAGCCTAACCAACCTCTGCAGCGGAATTTAGTGTATTTTCAAAGTCTTCATTCCAATACATGTTTGGCCTGTATGGGGTTAAACTCCCAGAGTTTAATTGTCTCTTAAGTATTTATTTAGACTTAAACTCTGTTTTCTAGCAAAAAAGAATGCATAGTGAAGAACAGTAAAATGCAAAAGAGAGACAGGACTACCATTATCACAATTATAAGAAATAGCTAGCGAAGAATGTGAAGTAAGAAATAGTGAAGTGAAGAATGTGCAACATAAATGATGCATTAACCATGGATGAAACAAAGTTGCTCTTTTGCAGGGACTCCAGTATGCTCTAGTATGACTGCATGACTGTACGTTTGTAGCTTGTATCCTTACAATTTATATTGACTGGTTCCTAACATGATTTGATTGCTTATATGTACCCAGAATATCATTAAGTGTTGTACCTTATGATTCTTGACAAATGTATCTTTTCTTTTATGTACACTGAATGTTCTTTTATGTAGACTGCATGTGTACCAAGACAAATTCCTTGTGTGTACAATCACACTTGGCCAATAACAAATTCTATTCTATTCTATTCTGTTCTGTTGTATTGTATTGTATTGTAATCTAGTCAAGTCTAGTCTAGTCTAGTCTAGTCTAGTCTAGTCTAGTCTAGTCCAGTCCAGTCCAGTCCAGTCCAGTCTAGTATGCCCATATCTCCTAACATTTGTTGCTATTCTAGCTATGGTCTAGAGCAGTGATGGTGAACCTATGGAACGGGTGCCACAGGTGGCACGCGGAGCCATATCTGCTGGCACGCGAGCCATTGCCCTAGCTCAGCTCCAATGTGGATGTGTGTGCTGGCCAGTGATTTTTGACTCACACAGAGGCTAAGGGAGGATGTTTTAGCCTCCATAGAGGTTCCAGAGGTATAGAGGATGGCATTTTTACACCCCTCCAGCTCCAGGGAACCCTTTGGGGCCTGAGGAGGGCAAAATGTGAACCTACTGGGCCCACCATAAGTTGGAAAAGAGGCCATTTCCAGCCTCCACAGGACCTCCAGGGGGGAGGGAAGCTGTTTTCACCTTCCCCAGGCATTGAATTATGAGTGTGGGCACTCGTGCATACACAATAATGTGTGCACACACTCTTTCGGCACCCGAGAAAAAAAAAGTTCACCGTCACTGGTCTTGAACTTCCATATTCAATCCTTCTCCACGAATCCAAAAACAGAATATCTGCATAAATGTATATTTCTAAATGTTCTTACTGGTGAGTATTTACAACTAGAATTGTAATAAGCAAGAGCTGAAGATCAGGTATACCATGCATCCAACTTTTATGAAATGAGAAATCTACAAGGATCCTTGATGAAAGGCTGATTGGATTCTGCTTGAATATTATCATTCAATGTCATTACTGTGTACTAGGTCATGGCCACTGTGGCTTTTCAGAAAACAAAATATTTCAGGCGAAACAACTGACTACTCTTAGTATAGCACCACTGTATAAAAACAGCAGAGAGGTATATTTAAACTGACCGGTTTGAACTATTTAAGAAATATAGAGATTGAATAATTGTAAATCTGACAAGAAAAAAATTAAATGATATGAAATAATAATATTCATGAATTTTACTTTGCAACTCAGTGTAGTAAAAATGGTAGAGATGGCTAGTTAATTACTCTTCCTTAATTCACTATATACCAATGAGAAGTAAAGTGAGAGATGAAAAAAACCCTAACACAGAGTAGTGGGGTGAAGCAATGGTGCAGCTAAATTTGATTCCCCTATTTACTTTGATTTATTGTCAAGGCAAAATGATTCAATATGGAAGAACAAAACAATTCCAAGTGTTATATCCCATTTTCAAAGGTCTAGATATTCTGAGCTGCAAAAATAAGATCATATTGATCTTATTTGCTTTTCTGGGTGAAAGTTCCAGAGGAAACTATTGGTTTATCATTTTAATTCCATTCTTTGTTTTTAGACTTCTCTTTCTCACTCACTCACTCATTCTCTCTCTCTTTCTCTGTCATACAAATACATTGTAAAATGCAGCATTGAGATCAAGGTTAATTGATGAAAAGAATGAAAATACTAACATTTTACATTTACTCTGTCATTTACAGAGATTTGTGAATTTGTGGCAGCTATATACTGTATTCCAGTGCTGTGCCAAGCATTTCCTATGGATATATTTCTATTTTCAACCAGATCAAAAAAGAATTGACTTCATTTCTTTCTTTCTTTCTTTCTTTCTTTCTTTCTTTCTTTCTTTCTTTCTTTTACTTTCAAAGGTGAAGAAGTCAGAGAAATTGGCCTAGATATGTAGTCAATTCCTTTTGGTTGGTTTCATTAGGAGGACCCAAGAATATAGGTAATCTTTCAACTTTTGTTGTGTTAAGGCCTGCATGCTTCCACCTAATACCAGTATAAACCATTAGGGAACACTTCCCATGAAGGAACCAACAGGAGTTATAAAGAATAACATGACGTTTGGTAGCAAACCAAAATAGAGTAATAGCGGTCACGTTCATCCCCATCAAGAGTCATAAAGATCAAAATGGATGACAAGCATGATGTAAATCGAAAAAGATGTTCATGGTCATGCCCACCACCTTGGAACTTTGAACACCCCCACCCCAATGATATCAAAATGGTCCCCACATAATGATAAAGTAAGTCCAAGAACAGCAATTTGAATGAGAACATATAAAATAGCATTGTTAAGGAATAGAAAACTAGCAAATTATCACTGTACAGTATTTATTTTCCAAGAAAGAATGAGTCAGATAGGATTCCACCTGTCATTGTTCCTAAAACAAAAATTTAAAAATAACAATCATGATACCTGGGTAAGCACAGAAAATAAACAAAAAAGAAAAAGATACTTGAGAGCATTTGGTAGGTGTAATGGCTTACCAACAATATTTTATATATGTTTTTCATGTATATTGTGAATAAAGGTACTAAAAATCGTACAATTGCAAATATTTGATTAGGGGAGTGGAGGCTAAAACATATAAATAGTGGCTTCTGTAACTAGATATGTCTAGTCTGATGAAAAGTCTAGTCTTATGAAAAGAAGGACTAGGGTGATATGATATCAGTGTCCCAATATCTCAGATGCCACAAAGAAGAGGGAGTCAAGGTATTCTCCAAAGCATCTGAGGGTAGGACAAGGAACAATGGGGGAAAACTAATCAAGGGGAGAAGCAACCTAGAACTAAGGAAAAAATTCCTGACAGTTAGAACAATCAGTAGAACAATTTGCCTCCAGAAGTTTTGAACGCTCCAACACTGGAAGTTTTTAAGAAAAGATTGGAAACCATTTATCTGAAATAGTATAGGACAGTGATGGCAAACATTTTTTGGTTTGTGAAGCCAAAAGGGGGGCACAGCAGGGCATGCATGTGTGCCCACACCCATAATTCCATATGCCCACCGCCATTCATGCGTGCATGACCCCCTCCCAGCACGCAATGGCTGACCCATTTTTCACTCTCCCCAGGCTTTGGGGCCTTTCTAGAAAATTGCCTTCCCTATCCTCCGGAGATCCTCCAGGGGGAAGAAAATATCCCATTTGCCAAATTTGGTTGAACCAGAAGTTCCATTTTTTTTGTTCTCCCCAAGCTTCAAAGCCATTCTAGGAGCCTGGGCAGGGCAAAAATGGCCTTCTCCAACCCCATGGATGCCCTCCAAAGGGCAGAAACCCCCCTTTTTCCAACTTCCTCAGCCAGCCTCTGGAGGACCTCCATGGGGGAGTGGCTTCTTGCCTTCCCCAGGCTGCAATAAATGCTCTGAAATTTGGGGAGAACAAAAAAAAAAGGGTGTTTCCCACCGCCTCCAGAGGCTGAAATCAGGCTGTTTCTTGACCTCAAGTGGACCCAGAAGGCCTGAAAATCAGCTGTATGGCGCACACATACATGCTGGACCTGAGCTCACATGCCCACTAATATGGCTCCACATGCCACTTGTGGTACACGTGCCATAGGTTTGCCATCACAGCTTTAGGATTTTCTGCCTGAGCAGGGAGTTGGACTAGAACACTTCTATCCTATCCTATCCTATCCTATCCTATCCTATCTTACTCTACAATAAGGAAGGAAGAAAACAATATGCGTATGTTTAAGAAACAAAATCTGTATGTATCTAAATTAATTAACAAAGAGTGTACAGAAGGCGGTTAAAAAATAATAATAACAACAGAGAAGACATTGATAACAAAAAAGAACAATAGTGAATGCCGATGATTTTTGTTCACCAGGAAAATAATTTGATATCCGATAAGATTGTAACTTTCCTCCACTCAAGAGGATATTGATGAGACATTTTTTAATGTTATTTGTAATTTTGTAATTGTCCATGGTACTTTTCCGTAATTTTCTCATTTTGATTCTAATGAGATGGGGGGTTTTCTGTTTGTTTTGGTGTGTATGGTTTTTTTCACTTTTCTTCTTCCTTTCTTTGTGTATTGCAAATATTGCAAATATACCAATGTATATACATTTTTGATTATACTTTTTAACACAATTTAATAAAAATTATTTTTAAAAAAGAAACAAAGCCACAAAACTCAGTATTATAAATTGTTACAAATGTATTATTATCAATAGCTATATCATCAATGACTTCTACCATTTAAGTGTTTTTTAAAATCTCATTCAGAACCCCATATAAATGAAATGTGATGGCTTCCCTGAGATGTGAAGGAAGGGTCAACTCTGGGGACTTTGAAGGGGATGAGGAGGAGCATTGGGAAGATGCTTGATCCTCCAAGCCAGGAATGGAGAGACTGGGAGAAAAAGTAGGGGTGGTAACCTCAGAGAAACCATGAGGAATGACTGGCTGGAGAGAAAAGGGGACAGAGACAGCTATATCTGAAGGATCCTCAGACTTCTAGTCTGAAACCTACGATGGAGAAGGATCACAGCTGCAGCTGGTCAGTGGAGATAAGTAAGAACTGCCTCCACTGGATGCCAGGATAGAATGGAAGGAGGTTGCGATGGAGGTAGGGGAGACTGCTTGCTAGGAGATAGCCTCTCCTCTCCTAATGAGTTACATTAGTGTGTTCCCACTTAGCCCAATGTATGGAAGAATGCAGTGTTGGAAACAATCGCCCATGCCATCTGTCATACATGTACTCCAACTCTCTGATTCCTGTTCTTATGACTTTGGACCTGTGCTTCATGTGAACTCGTGTTTTGGACTTGAACCTGCTTCTCAAACTTTGTACTTGTATCTTGACTTCAATTTACCAAGTGAGGATTCTGAACCATGCCTGAATTTTGGATTAGCTGCATGTGTGTGGATTTGCAAACTCATGCTTTTGCCTATCGACTTTGTAACTCTATGCCTATTCTCACTATACTTAGACTCAGTGGAACTTTGCAATTGGTATGAATGACAGCTGAAAATTACTACAAGGGGTTTGTAGCATCGGAATAAAATATTTAAAAATCCCTCTAAGTTTGTGCATGTGGATTAGGACAGGACGTGAAATTACTAAGGCTGAGATAAAAATAATGAAAATTGACACACTGCATGGAAATTAAGCAACCTGTGGAATCATATGTATATGGACAAGAGGGTGAAAGGATTCTGGGTCAGTCACTGGAACTAAAACTTTACTCTTCTGAGCTTTTGGACTCAAGCTGGAGCCCATCCAATGTTCCAGTGAGAGGGAAGTTCCCTGGGTATGGGCTCCAATAGTGGTGGGATTCAAAAAAAAAATACTACTAGTTCTGTGGCCATGGCTTGGTGGGCATGGTTTGGCTTGGTGGGCATAACTTGGTGGGTACGGCAGGGGAAGGATACTGTAAAATCTCCATTCCCATTTCACTCCAGGGGAAGGTTATTGCAAAATCTCCATTTCCTCCTGATCAGCTGAGACTTGGGAGACAGAGAAAAGATGGGAGTGGAGCCAGTCAGAAGTGCTGTTTCTGAATACTCAAAATTTTCGATACTGGTTCTCCAGAACTGGTCAAGACCTGCTAAAACCCACCTCTGCTCCACCATGAGTCCAAAAGCTCAGAAGACTAAGCCTTTGGTCACATCCAGATGGGATCCTACAACATTATCTATCCTAGACCACGTAGATTTGCCCTCATTCATGAAAATGTTAGTCCATAAAAATTAAAATGATTAATTAATGTTAATTAATAATTTGCCACACATGGGTAGCTAAGAAGTGAATTTTAGAGGAATTGCTCAAACTTAGTTTAGATTAAAAATAATTGGTAGGACTAAATAAATGCAGACAAATCATATTATGAAGCAATCTCGACCAATAATAAAAAACAATCTTGGCCAATAATGTTCTCCCATTATATGACTGAGATCAGTCTGTCTCAAGCTGTGAGAAATGACCAGTTAGAAACTTTTTGAGCAAAGATTATGTTTTTGAACCATATAATCTACTTTTCTATCCTGAACCTCCTTAGTAGCTATTTATCAACATTGCCAAAAATGCATTAAGAGATGTCAACCTAATCTTGTGAAGCTTCTTCTCCGGTAATATTGTAATGCAAACTAGGGCATACAGAAACTTTGCTAGACCAATTTTCGAATACAGCTCATCTGTCTGGAATCCACACTGTATATCAGATACAATTGAGAGAGTCCAAAGATTTTTCGCAAGAAGAGTACTCCACTTCTCTAGTCACAACAAAATACCCTAAGTCACCAGGCTTGAAATTTTGGGCTTGGACAACCTTCTTCTACACAGCCTATGGTCTGATCTAAGCGTAGTACCCAAAATTATCTGCTACAATGTCCTACCTGTCAATGACTTCTTCAGTTTTAATCACAATAATACATGAACACATGATAGATATAAAGTTAAGGTAAACCACTCTAAAGTCTATTGCAGAAAATATGATTTCAGTAACAGAATGGTCAATGCCTGGAATGCACTACTCGACTCTGCCATTACATCTCCACCCCCCCATAACTTTAATCTTAGACTGCCTACTGTGGACCTCACCTGATTCCTAAGAGTTCTGTAAGGGCCGTGCATAAATGAGCCAGGGTGGTGCAGCATATAGAGTGCTGTACTGCAGGCCACTGAAGCTGACTGTAACTCTGTAGGTCAGCGGTTCAAATCCCATCACCGGTTCAAGGTTGACTCATCCTTCCATCCTTCCAAGGTGGGTTAAATGAGGACCTGGATTGTGGGGGCAATATGCTGGCTCTGTTAAAAAGTGCTATTGCTAACATGTTGTAAGCCACCATGAGTCTAAGGAGAAGGACGGCATAAAAATCAATCAAGCAAACAAACAAACAAACAAACATACAAACAAACAAATATACAAACATACATAAAAATAAACATACAAACAAACAAACAAACATACAAGCATACAAACAAACAAACAAATGCACCAGTGTGCCTATCATCCCTGTCCTACTGTCTCCATTAATTCGTACCCATTTACTATGTTCATATTTATGTTTATACTTACACCTATTGTCTTTTACCTGTTAACTAACCAATTAACTAACTGACTGAATGAATGAATAAACAAATAAACAAACAAATAAATAAATATTTTGACTAGGAATGATATGAGTAATAGGTACTGTCCCAACATATCTGAATAACCCTAGTTAGAAGAAGGCCGTACATAAGAAAATAATTACATACAAATGATTACTTACAATAAACTAAATAATAATAATAATAATAATAATAATAATAATAATAATAATAATAATTTATTAGATTTGTATGCCGCCCCTCTCCGAAGACTCATAGTAATAAATTATTTTGGAAAAAGTGTGTTTCAAATAGGAAAAGTTTTTTACTTCTTATTTATTTATTTTATTTATTAACTTGCTTATTTGTATCCTGCCTTTATTATTTATTATTATTTTTACAAGTACCTCAAGCCAGTGAACATAACTAATACACTATCCGCCTCCTGTTTTCCTCACAACAACAACTTTCTGAGGTGGGTTGGGTTGAGACAAAGTGACTGGTTCAAGGTCACCCAACCACCAACCACCCTTTCATGGCTAAGGCAGAACTCACAATCTCCCTGCTTTCACCACCAGACCAAATTGGCTTTTATATTTTTATTGCAACTTATATAGCATACATGATAAGAAAATAGTGACATCTCCAATAAACATTTTAATTTCAAACACAGTTTGAAAAATGTAAATCCCATCCATTTGTTAGCTGAAAATAAAGAAACTTAACATTATAAAAGTAAAAACAGAAAGTAAAAAAAATGGCTTAATGTTAAATATTAAGAACTCCAAAGTAACATCAAACAGCATGCTTCCTTAAATATGTAGTTGAGCTTGAAGGGATGAAGGTGGCAGACAGTTTTGGGATTTTTTGGGTTTAATAACTGATAAATATGAACAATATGTTCCTAGAGAGGCAGGCAGTGTCTGACTTAGACAAAATAATAAAAGATTAAGATATTTCTATAATAAAGATTATAAAAATTAAAGGAGAGTTGTTTTTCTTCCTTTACCCCCGTAATAATGCATGGCTGTGAAAGATGGACATTAGGGGGAAAAAACGTATGTTAAAAAAGACCAAAGGAAGACAGATTCTCATTAAATTGTCCATCTGGAGATTAAGAGCATTATAGACTTCAAGAGTACCCTGGGTATTTACTGAACCATGTGTCTCCAATTATGTCTGCTCATCATAAAATATCAGGCAGAGTTGGGTTCCACCAATTAACCACTATCATCTCATGGGATTTAAGAGATAGGCCATCTCTGTCACAGTATGTACTCTTGTAGACAGTGGAATATTATCATCCCTGGGATTCTGATGGATCAGGTCCTGCCAGCCTTTAAGAAGGCCTTGGAGACCTGGTTCTTCCTCCAAGTAATTGATTGGGATGTTAGATGAATGTAATTATATAATGTCTCTGTGACATTGTCACAGTGTGCAGTGTATTTTATTGCCTTTCTTTATTGTAAAGTTAACTACACAGAGTGGCTGGGTGAATGGGCAGTCATACAAAGTGAATAAAAATAATCAAACAATTGGTGAAGTATATAGCAACTACTTCTTCGACTCGACTAGCTAGATTTTGAAGAAAGGAAAGGATAATGGAAGTCTGAAAAGAAAAAATAAGAAGGGGAAACAAAAATAAGAAAAATGGTCAAAGGATATATTTGTCATAGTTATATTAGAAACAACACTGCATGTGCTTTGTCAGTGCCTGTATTACTAGAGACATTCATTCTAGTTTCATCTCACCAGTAATCTCACCCAAGATGCACAGGACACCCTTATATCTTCCTACTGCTTACAGACACTAATCCTGCTACAAGATACCATGTGGCTAGGTTTCACTCAGTAGTGATCATAATCTATCTAATATTTCTCAAATCAACTTTAATGAGTACATGATTTGTTAGTTGACGTCTGTACTATGCTACATAAATTTAGGTAGCCGCACATTAATTTTATATGTGTATCAGTGCATATGCATGGAGTTTTGTGTGTGGTATAAACACAAGCATATACCTTTTAATAGTTTTTTTAGGTTGTTATTTTATATACCTATATTCTTTGTTTTATTTTTAATTTTGTGTATTTTATATTCCTTTTCAGATGATAAAATTGTCAATGTTACTATTTTACACAGACTTCAGAGGATAATCAGAACTGCAGAAAAAACAATTGCTGCCAACCTGTCTTCCATTGAGGACCTGCACGATACTGCACAAGTCAAAAGAGGGCGGTGAAAATATTTACTGACCCCTCATATCTTGGACACAAATTGGTTCAACTCCTGCCCTCAAAACATCACTACAGAGCACTAGACAACTAGACACAAGAACAGTTTTTCCCCGAATGCCATCACTCTACTAAACAAATAATTCCTTCAATACTGTCAAACTTTTTACTAAGTCTGCACTTCTATTTCTACTAGATTTTTCTCATCATTCCTATTATCCTTTTCCTCCCACTTAGGACTGTATGACTGTAACATCTTGCTTGTATCCTAAGCTTTTTATTAGTATTGATTGTTTCTTCATTGCTTATTTCACCCCTATGACAATAATTAAGTACACATGATTCTTGACAAATGTATATTTTTTCTTTTATGTACACTGAGAGCATATGCATCAAGACAAATTCCTTGTGTGTCCAATCACACTTGGCCAATAAAGAATTCTATTCTATTCTATTCTGTTCTATTCTATTTACCTTTCCTTTGCCGTTATATAACTTCAATAAAGATTTGATTTGAAATGGTACATCCTTGTCATTGGGAGCAAATTGAAATGATAATCATTGTTTACTGTATCCATAGTGCCATGGATTCGTGGGCACCTCAATAATTGTGACACAACTTTTCTGAATCAATTTCCTTTCCTCCACCACCACCATCAAATTCTAAAGCTATCTTTAACCCCATTAACAATTTCACTTGTAATAGGAGTGAAATGCTACCAGTTCAGCCCAGTACGGGTGTACCAATATTGGTGGCTGCCTGTGGTTTAAAAAAACACTAGCAATTGTCGTCCATGATTCAGAGAACTAGTAGGGGTGGCACGATGCTCCTCTCACCCACCAGGTGTCACCATTTTCTTTTTTTAACCCTCTGTGCATGTGCAAAGCCCTCTGTGCATGTGCAGAGAAAGAAAAAGGATGTACGACAGTGGCACACAGTTGCTTCTGAACTGGTAGGGAAGGTAAGTAGATTTCACTGCTGCTTTGTGACCACCATGTAGCTTACTGAACTGCATCACTTTCTAAAAAAGTTCATAATGTACAGAGTTTTCTCTGTGTCATGCATTCAGCCAAGCAATACAGAAAAACTGCACACGTTCTGTGAGGCATGACAAGAAATTATGCTTCCGGGGTGTGCTCAGGAGCATCATTTCCATTTAAGGGACGGCATCTCAAATTCTCTTCTGCATCTTGTTAAATCCTTTATTTAGAACACCTACTTATGTAAGACCGGAAGAAACATAAATCATTGTATAATGTCCACATATGGTAATTTGTATATGTGTAGCAGAATTCATAAGAACAGCTGCCTCACAAGAGAGATTGCTTGTTGGATTTTAAAACTAAATACAGGGAGCTGAAGAGACTGAAGTTGGGCAGACAATTTATATACACATTCAGTATTCAATGCAATGATTTTAGAACTAAAGGAAGAACTAAGAGAATTTTGTTAGTATTGTTGATTTTTTTTAAAAAAAAATATCCAAAACATATTGTCTGTTAAATCAAATTGAATGGAAAATTGAATGACAAAATTGAACGAGTCCAAAGACGGGCTACAAGAATGGTGGAAGGTCTTAAGCATAAAACGTATCAGGAAAGACTTAATGAACTCAATCTGTATAGTCTGGAGGACAGAAGGAAAAGGGGGGACATAATCGAAACATTTAAATATGTTAAAGGGTTAAATAAGGTTCAGGAGGGAAGTGTTTTTAATAGGAAAGTGAACACAGGAACAAGGGGACACAATCTGAAGTTAGTTGGGGAAAAGATAAAAAGCAACATGAGAAAATATTATTTTACTGAAAGAGTGGTAGATCCTTGGAACAAATTTCCAGCAGACGTGGTTGGTAAATCCACAGTAACTGAATTTAAACATGCCTGGGATAAACATATATCCATTCTAAGATAAAATACAGGAAATAGTATAAGGGCAGACTAGATGGACCATGAGCTCTTTTTCTGCCGTCAGTCTTCTATGTTTCTATGTTTCTATGAAAAAAAATATTAATAAATGGTACTTTTTAGGGATATAGTTTGGACACCTTCAAAACTCCTGCTGGTTTTTTTTTAAATTTAGGTATTCAAATAAAGACCATTTTGAAAAGCAGAAGAATCTATTTTTATTTCTGGAAATAACCAATTCTTTGCTAAATACAGGAATAAAATTTCCATTTTCATTGTCGTAAAATAAGGGATTAATTTTGCAAATTAAATAGTTATGGTTATACCTTTACCCTAATTTTAAAGGTTAAACAAATGAGAAGAGACCAGAACTCTCTGTTTCAGCAATATACTCTTGTTATGAAACAACATAGATTAAATTAACAAAACTAAAACTACAAACTCAGTATCTATGTGATTAATAGATAAGATGTTCACAGAATTTATAGTACCTAGTTACTGAAGTAAGCTATTTTGGAAGGGTTACAAAATGAAATGAATCAACATAATACTGAGTTACAACATACTATTACTACCAATATAAAAAGTTAATGACAACTTAGTTTTACATGTAGTTCAAATGCATAGACATAAGCACATTAAGTTTATTATGGTAACACACAATTTATTTAAATGGAGTTTAGGTGTGCATAAGAAAAAATAAGAGTTTAAGAAATCACTTGATATTTACAGTGGGAGGTGACTTTTATTGAGACCCCCAAACTAATGCTGCTAACATTTTATCACACTCATTTAATTTTATTTTTGTGTTGTATATTTTTAAATTATGCTAGACACTGACGGAATAAAACATTGTTTTACTTTGCTTTCCCCCCTAAATGTAATCAATAATAGCTACATGGCTGTTGTCTATCTCTCTATCTTTGTTTCTCCTTCTCTCTCTCTCAGTCTTAATATCCCTTAGAACAAATGAAGCTACTTTGGCACATTCTCTTGTTCATTACTTCACAAACTACAGTAATACCTCGTCTTACGAACCTAATTGGTTCCGGGGGGAGGTTCGTAAGACGAAAAGTTCATAAGACAAAACATTGTTTCCCCTAGGAAACAATGTAAAATCAATTAATCTGTGCAACAAACCCCCCCCCGCAAAAAAACACCGCTGTCACCTTTTGAAACAGCCGGGGGGCTTCTCGGCGTCCTCCCAAACGCCGAATGCCAAACCCGAACTTCCGGGTTCGGCATTCGGGACGCTGCCGAGAAGCCCCGCCGCCCGGCTGTCGTCTTTTAAAACAGACGGTGGGCTTCTTGGAGGCCTCCCGAATGCTGAATCCAGGAGTTCGGGTTTGGCGTTCGGGTTCAGGAGGATGCTGAGAAGCCCCCCAGCTGTTTCAAAAAGTTTGAAATTGAATAGTAGAGGATATCTTAGCCAATATCCTCTAGTTCAGTCTGTACTGAAAATACTTCATTTAAGTAAAGAGATTAATATTTTAGTAGATTGCCACATTCTCATCACATACAGTGCAAGAATAATATTGAACCTATTAGCAAACACATATGCCAATATGTTATGGTGTGCAATGTCGTTTTGAGGGTGGGAGATGAAGCAGTTTGTGTCCAGGATATTTTCACAGCCGTCTTTTTGACTCATGGTCCTCAATGGAAGGCAGTTTGATAGCAATTGTTTTTATGCAGTTGTAATTATCCTCTGTACTCTGTTCTGTCTTGTTGGATTGCACAAGCAAACCAGTCAGATATAGAGGTGCAGATGACAGACTCAATAATTCCTCTGTAGAATTGTATCAGCAGCTCCTTGGGCAGTTTGAGCTTTCTGAAATGACACAGAAAAAACATTCTTCATTGTGTTTTTTTGATGATGTTTTTGATATTAGATGTCCATTTTAGATCTTGAAATATGATAAAACCAGACATTTAATTGGTTAATTTTGGAAAATCTGGCTTATGTAGGTTTTTGAGGGACTGTAGCACCTATTTAAATAAATCTTGCCATTTTTCTACCTTTGAAATATATGAACTCAGAGATGTCATATCAAATATTTTATGTTATTTTAAGAATGCATAAAAATTAAGAGCTATACTTGGAGAAGACTAAGAAACTAGGTTAAGACCATGTTGCTTTATTGAACTAATGTACCTAAGGACTACTGAAGAATTGTCTTTCAAACTGGTTGTGTAAGCCACAGTATTATTTCATTTATATAGGCTATAAACAATTTTCCAGAAGTATGTTTTGTGGCTTGTCCTTACAATGAACTGTATCTCTCATAACCTTTACTGTAATGGCATTTCAATTTACAAGAATAATGGTTATATTGCAGCAATTAAACTAATTAAAAAATTGAAATGCTTAACTTTATTATCTTTTTCCTTCACAGAGTGGAAAAAAAAGATGTCACCTAATTAGAAAAAAAAGTTTAAAAATAAATATACCCTACCCATTAGAATGCATTTGTCGATGGTTTTTTTTAATAATATAAAGGATTGCACAAAAGAGCTGCTGATACCTCAGCAATTAAATAAAATCATGATTGCATAAACTTCAGTTACCCTAATGCTTATTTTTATTGTTGCACATTTATGGAAGAGTTTGAAATTTACGGTCTCTACTTCCTGAAAGTGTGCTCTTTGCTTTGTGTGAGCCATAAAATTACATACACCTTTTGACCTCATTTAGCTAATTATTTTCTGCTTTTGCCTTAACTAGATGCCCAATTCCTGTTAGACACTTGGAAGTATATATATTCCATGCTAATATATAATCTTCTTATCTGGTGCTAAAATTATGCATCTATTTTTCTGATTTATTGTCAAAAGCAATATAAAGACTTAAGATGGAGTATAGGGAGTAAGGACACTGTGAAGAACTATAAAAATTGCCCATGTCACACCAACACTTCACAGTCTGCATTGGTTGCCGATCAGTTTCCGGTCACAATTCAAAGTGTTGGTTATGACCTATAAAGCCCTTCATGGCACCGGACCAGAATACCTCCGGGACCACCTTCTGCCGCACGAATCCCAGCAACCAGTTAGGTCCCACAGAGTTGGCCTTCTTTGGTTCCCGTCAATTAAACAATGTCATCTGGCGGGACTCAGGGGAAGACTCTTCTCTGTGGCGGCCCCGACCCTCTGGAACCAACTTCCCCCAGAGATCAGAATTGCCCCCACCCTCCTCACCTTTCGTAAGCTCCTTAAACACCTCTTTTGTCAGGCTTGGGGGAATTGAGATACAGTAGTCCCTCGCTATACCGCGCTTCACCTACTGCGGCTTCACTTCATCGTGGGTTTCTGAGGAAGTCGATCGGCAGATTTAAACAGCCCGCTGAACTCGATCGGCAGGTTTTTTTTTTAAAAAAAATCTAAAATTGTAAATACTGTATTTAAATACTGTATCTAAAATAAATACTGTGCGGGAAGGGTTTATAAACACTTAAAACAATGAAAACTTACCAAACAATTACAATATAAATGTACTTAAATAAGTACTATCAGTCGATAAATTCCCCATCGCGGATTTCACCTATCGCGGCCAGGTCTGGAACGTAACACCAGCGATAGGTGAGGGACTACTGTACAGTGATCCCTCGAGTATCGTGAGGGTTACGTTACAAGACCCCTCGCGATACTTGATTTTTCGCAATATAGTGGTGCGGAAGTAAAAACACCATCTGTGCATGCGCGCCCTTTTTCCATGGCCGCGCATGCGCAGATGGTGTTTTTACTTCCGCACCTGGGAAGACTCAGGGAAGGTTCCTTCCGCCGCCCAGCAGCTGATCTGCTCGGCAGCGCCGCAGCAGCGAGGAGCCGAAGATCGGGGTTTCCCCACCGCCCACGCAAAGGGGAAACCCCGATCTTCGGCTCCTCGCTGCTGCCGCGCCCACCGCTTGTCCACCCGCCGCTTGTCCGTCGCCTGCCTGCCCGCCCGCCCACCGCTTGTCCGCCCGCCGCTTGTCCGCCCGCCGCTTGTCCGCTGCCTGCCTGCCCGCCTGCCGCTCGGTGCACGAGAGAGGGAAAGTGAGAAAAAGAGGCAGAGCAAGAGGGGGAGAGATAGAGAAAGAGAGAGAAGGAAAGAAAGAAAGAGATGAGAAAGGAAGGAAGAGAGTGAGAGAGAGGAAGAAAGAGAGAGAGAGAAGAGTGGAGTATTTTTTAATTAATATTTTCTGAAAAATCGCGATATAGCGTTTCGCGAAGATCGAGATAGCGAAAATCGAGGGATCACTGTATTCCTTTCCCCCAGGCTTATACAATTTATGCATGGTATGTTTGTGTGTATGTTTGGTTTTTAATAAGGGTTTTTTAGTTATTTTAAATATTAGATTTGTTATATGCTGTTTTATTATTGTTGTTAGCCGCCCCGAATCTACAAATAAACAAACAAACAAATAAATATAAAAATTGCCCCCGAAAATCAACCCACTGAATTGCTGACTGACAGGATAGCTGATTGTGTACAAAATTAATCACTAAAGTTTTCCTAATTGTAATTGTTTCATCTTCTTTAAAATCCAAACTACTTCCACCTCAGACAGTAACAGCGACTGTGAAGGTCCATCAAAGATACATCAATGCATTTTAAATGAAATATAAATTAGCACACTTACTTTTCTCCTGGATCTGAGAGATTCTAATGCTTTCCCTAATTTCTCATATGTTAAAGGTATTTACACTAATTAGCTATGCAATTTCAATTTCCAGGAAGCATTAGAAACTAAATAAAGACAGGTGTGAAGCAATCAACTTTAATTTGTTTAGTTTTAGAGTTTTCATATTATTTCATATGTTTAAATTTTTGATTGGGAACCACCCAGAGTTGATTAGAAAGTGGGCAGGTATATCAATATTTTAAAACTATTAATTTAATTAAATTGTCGTGAGCCGCTCCGAGTCTTCGCAGAGGGGCGGCATACAAATCTAATAAATAATAATAATTATTATTATTGTTGTTGTTGTTGTTGTTGTTATTATTATTATTATATGCAAGCCCACCATTTTGGAAGAGTCTATTTCTCTTTATTTTAATTTCTACCAATAAGGAGAATATATAATTTACTGGTCTGCCTTGAGGTGAATAAACAACGTGCCAAATGAATTATCTTCTATTTAAACATCTGCAATACCAATGTTAGGATTTGAAGCTGAATAAAGTTTATTCATTTTTTACTCCCAGTGTTTATTCATTTTTTTACTCCCAGCCTCATTTCTGGCAATGATCATATCTTTCTAATACTACTGAGTTACTTCTTACCAAATTCACTGGTTTTTAAAGTATAGAAACTTTAAAACAGACATTTCTTTTTTAAAAAATCAACTTTTTGTAATACATATTTTATGAACAAAGTGTTGTCAAGATCATTCTTACATATCTTTTAATTTTAACCATATCTCTATTTTTCCATTTCAGCCATAATATTCTCTTTGCCGATTTCTTTATCTCAACTTATTTTCTACTTAATAAATAACATATTTTTTGGACTATAAGATGTGTTCCCCCCCCCCCCCCCCCCATAAGAGAGTGGAAATGTTGGTGCATCTTAATACACGAAATGTAGCCATTTTTGCTGTCCCAAAGTCCACCCTTGCGTCCCATTTTTGGAGAGAGGGTCTGGGAAGCCTGTAGAGAGCTCCTGGATGCTGGGTGATCACCCCAGGACCCAGGTTTTGCAAAAAAACCAAAAAACAACAAAAACAACAAAAACCAGGCCATTTTGGGGTCATTTTTTCATTTCAAACAATATTTCAGCAAACACAAATGCTTCTGGATCAGTTCTACCAATCATGCAACCTGCTTTAATTGTTTTAAAGTCATATGTGTGGTTTCTTTTTATTGTTCTTTATGAGTCTAAGAGCCTGAATGGATTGTTTATTATTTTATTTTATTTTATTTTTCCTTTGTATTATGCTTTCCTAGCTTCTGGCATTCCCTGAAGGAAGGAAGACTGGAAGAGCTCCTTTACAAGGCCCTTGCTTTCCTTGTAATAAATTAATTAGAAACCAAGAGTCTGAAAACCATCAAAGAGAAAATTGTCCGAATATAATAACCCCAAATCAAATAATAATATACGAAGATCTTTTAGATTCCAAGGAAAACATAAAATCAAGAGAAAAACTCAAAAATGAAGGTATAGAAATAGATTGGCTACCATACTATCAAATACAAAGTAGATACAAAAAAGATTTAATAGAATATGGAATATGCAAAAAAACTCACAAAATAGACAAAATTTTAATAGGCCCAGATAAAAAATTTATTACTAAAATGTATAATTATTTATTAAATTATGAAAATATAGAAGAAATAGTTAAACAGAATATGATAGCATGGATGACAAATTTTGGTTATTCAATTCACAAATAGATGATTGGGAAAAATTATGGAAAGTAAATTATAAAATGACATTATCTATACCATATAAAGAAAATTTATATAAAATGTTTTACCGATGGCATTATGCACCAGCACGCTTAGCTAAAATACACCCGAGTATAAGTAATAAATGCTGGAAGTGTAAAACAGCCACAGGAACATATTATCATATTTGGTGGTTATGCCCGGAAGCAAAAAAAAATTGGATTAGAATTCAGGGCTGGTTGGAAGAAATATTGGAATATAAATTAGAAACAAAACCAGAAATGTATTTATTGGGGATAATCAGAGGTCAACACAGCAAAGAAGACTATTATTTAATAACACATATACTAACATCGTCAAGATTGGCATTCGCACAAAATTGGAAACAAGAAAAGATACCAAATGAAGAGGTGGTGATCAACAAAATGCTAGACTGTGCTAAATTAAGTAAATTAACGTATGAATTACAAGATGAACAAATAAGAACTACTATAGAGTGTGGGAGAAACTGTATAAATGGATAAGAGGAAAAAAAATAAAACAAGAAAAGGAATTAGTATTAAGGAAATATAATGGGGGAAAAAACAGAATTGTTAAATATTAATTATTATGTATAACAGATAAGTATAAATTTTAAATGTTGTTTGTATGTTTGTCGATATAAAATAATAAAAAACAAATTTTATAAAAAGAGAAAATTGTTCAATAAAAGGTTAAAAATCTATCTGTCATAAAACATGACCATCCTGCAATGAAACAAATAGCAGAACGCCCACATTATTAAAGGACAATGTCTCCATAATTTCAAAAGCAACTTCTGTTCAATTGAACATGCTATGATAATGAAGAAATAAAAATGAACAATTCTATTTTGCATCACTAGCTTCCCTCTTAAGTTATTTTCATTAACAAAAGAAAGTGTCCTTAAAGGTTTTCTGTAGCTTCTCAATTTCATCTAAGAATTATTTACTTATGCTTCCTAGGTTGATCCTGGATCATAGTATTTTTGGAATACCCAATTGCTTATGATTCCCTTACATGACCAATTCAGTAAAGATGTGAGAAGGCCAGGAAATATGACTCATTTGCCCTCAAAGACACAAAAAAGTAATAAAACAAAAACCATGTTGCACCATTGGCTGAAAATGCCCTTATTGGCTGAAAATGCCCTTATAAAGGATGGAAACCTAAACTAGAAAAATATACAACAAAAAGATAGGAAACAAATTGTATTAAATAGGATACTTCAGTCCAGTTTGATTTTATCACCAACAGCATTACTTTGAATTCAACTCTAAATGAAACAAACTTCCATCCCCCTTATACAAATATCTGTGCTAACTTTTAAAGTACAGTGGTACCTCTACTTAAGAATGCCTCTACTTAAGAACTTTTCTAGATAAGAAACGGGTGTTCAAGATTTTTCTGCCTCTTCTTAAAAACCATTTTCTACTTAAGAACCCAAGCCCAGAAAAACTTCCCAGGAAATTTGAGAGCGGCACGAAAGCCCGGCCAGTTTCCTGCCATTCCCCCTTTAATCCCGGCCATCTTGAGCTTTTCTATGCTGCCAGAGGAGCGCTTTGGTGGTGCTTAAGGAGGCTTTGGCAGCCCAGAGCGAACGGAGCATTTTCCTTTCTCTGGGCACTTGGAGAGGGAATAAACCACTTCGCTGTGGTGACTCCCTCGCGCTGCCTCCCATACACCCGGTGCAAGGTTGCCTCCTGGAGCATCTGGGTGCAGTAAGGCAGAAGGGGGCACTTTGCCCCAGCCAGATCAACTTGGCTTTAGCCAAACCGAGGAGTCACCACAGTGAAGGAAAGGTGCCGGCTACAAAGCGAGCAAGCGAGAGGAGAGGAGAGCCCTTCAGCATGGAAGGAAGAGGAAGCAGGTAGCAACAGCAGCAGCTGCAGCGACAGCTGCCTTTTGATCAAAGGAGCGGGAGGTTCCACTGATTTGCCCATCTGGGTTTCTCTCTCTGGCACAGTGTATGAGAGGCCGTCTCATGCCAGGTGTATGGGAGGCACGTGCTCCTCTTCGCCACCTCAGTCACTCTTTTTTTCGTTTTAAGCCTTAAAGTTTTGGATTTTTTTTATTCCCCTCACCTCACATTATTCCTTCAGCAGCGACTGTCCTCCTCTTCTTCCTCCCCCTTCTCCCACCCAAATTCCAAGCTTTTATTTCCTTCCTAATGAGTTTGCATGCATTATTTGCTTTTACATTGATTCCTATGGAAAAAATTGCTTCTAGTTAAGAACCTGGTGATGGAATGAATTAAGTTCTTAAGTAGAGATACCACCGTAATGAAAATATTTCTTCCCAAAATAATTCTCTATATTTCCAACTGAAAAAGGAGGTTCCCTTATCTTGTCCATCTCCTGTAGAATCCTGCATTGTGCTTTCCATCAAGATAATACAATTAGTGAAGTACTTTACTTTTTTCAATCAAATTATGCAACTTTCTGCTTTCTGGTTTCTATAAACAATCTGCTTGCTTCTACCAGTTTAGCAACTAGTATGTTACTAGACCAGATTTCATAGTCATTTTGGATGATTGCTACTGTCAGAATCTTCAACAACAAAAATGCAATTGTAGCCACTAAAAATAAGTGAAAAATGCTAATTACTTTGCACTATATTTCTACTTTTCTAAAATAAAAATGTTTATGCTATGTGCTTAACAACCACCATTTTTAACCCAGAGCTTTCCAAATGTGCCAGGGATACAATATCCTGAATTTTCCAAATAAAAGAATCTTGTGGATTGTACTTCCAACATTCCTATAATTACAAGTTCTGAAAAGTTTGCTTTATAAACAGGTTTTCCAAATCAATAGTAGAGTGACAAGTTCCCCAACTGGCAGTTATTGACTACAATTTCATCTCGAGGATTGCTTCTTTTATATTCATATAAAAGCTATTGAAAATATGTTTATACCCCATGCATCTCAAAGTACACTGCAAACTATTACAATAATAAATAAGAGGAAAATGGAAAAAGATTCAAAACTAAAATACAAGGAACAGCTTCATCTTTTTAATATAAAGAGGTAAATTAAGTACTGTCAAAGTACTGTAATTTAAACACAGGTGAACTGTAACCAATGTCAAATAAAATAAAAACAAATAAAAACAAGAAATATAAATAGTAACATCTAAAACAAAGAACACTTAACATTAAAACGCCTGTTTTATCCCTCTTCTATACCAAAAAACTGTACTAAGAAGTTTCACAAATACTTGATATTATAGGTAGTAGTAGAATTCAAATACAAATGCAGGATATGATTGACATGGTCTTTATAAATAAGAGCTAATGTCTGCATTTCTGAATATACACAGAAGCTAATGTGTAGCAAAAGAAAATGCTGAGATATCAAAAGCCCTTTGCCAGATTTCCCATTTAAAGCTCTATCTCCAGGAGAAATGCAATATATTGAAACTTGGCAATGAAACTTTCACCCTAGGCTACAATACATAGAGATAAAGATTTATAAATCTTGATTAGAAATTTTTGGGTTCTTTGAAAGCCAAAAGGGACAATAAAAATAGGAACTGCATCTGTTTTGTGTCTCAGTACTAAAAGAAGCAACTTATGCCATCTGCAATAAAATAGAAAAGGGTTATTACTTCATTATATTGGCCAGTGTCTAAGAATAATATTCCATTTAAGTTGACCCTGGGCTATAGGTTTCTATTTTTTTAATGATCATGGCTTAATATATATTCCTAGTTTAATTTTTAAAAGGGTATAGTAATTGATTCACATTATCCAAAGTAGTTGCTACAATCTGAGTAATATAGTGAAGCTTTATGCTCTGTATTTTACAAGACTTTGGAGGAAATATGGCCAGGCCCAAATGATGAATCGTATTTGTTTGTATCTACATGATTTATAATAATATAAATAAAGGAAAATAAAGAACTACCTGATTATGGTGGTGCACGAATATAACAAATGTTCCAAAATCCCATGAAGTTTATCTGAATTTGTTGCATAAAAATCAAAATCAGAAGCACACACAGATGACCGATTCAGCTGGATTCATTAACATCTTTATAAACATAGTAATTTATATATATATATCGGTATATAAATTTGAACCTGGGGCCTCTGCCTTGTAAGGCAGAGGCCTTACAGGCTCATTTCCTGTATCAGCTTGTACCAGAGAAGGGTTAAAAAAACTTGACAAAAAGAATTTCTCTCTCTCTCTCTCTCTGTCTCTCTCTCTCACACACACACACAAATAAAATAAATATCACAAGAAGATTATTTCTCCAATGTAGCAGCAGTTACAATCAATTTCATTTCCAGCAGCAGACAAGCTTTCAATTCAGAGTTCAGAGTGGAGAGAGGGTATAGAGTGGAGACTGAAACAGGCCCAGCCTCAAATTTAGGTTTCCATTTTTGATTCTCTAGCACAGACTCAGAAGTGTTTTGTTCCCATTGGCTGACTTAGTTGCTATGCCTATTCATTGGCTGACCTTGTTAACATGGCTCTCCCAGTCATGAATATCCAGATCCTGGGCTCAGACTGCTGCTGCTCAATGCCAGGTCAGTCAAACCCAAATTGTGGCATCTGGGTGGGCAGGCAGAGCCAGTTGCCTTCCCAACTGGCTCTCCGGTGACCAACAGGCGTCTAGGTGGGTGAGCAGGGCCTTGTCCTGCCTTTGCGACTGGCTCTCCGATGACTGACAGGCACGACTGAACTGGGAGCATTTCACCCAGTGAAGGGCTACCAAACTTTTTACTACCACACTGTGGGCGTGGCTTATGCAGGATGCCCTGTATTTTCTTTCAACATTTCAGTGCAAATTGGGTGCTTTAGGGCAATGTTTCCCAACCTTGGCAACTTGAAGAGATCTGGACTTCAACTCCCAGAATTCCCCATCCAGCGAATGCTGGCTGGAGAATTCTGGGAGTTGAAGTCCAGATCTCTTCAAGTTGCCAAGGTTGGGAAACACTGCTCTAGGGTAGAACTCCATTTTCACTACCCCTTTGCCTTCCCACCCGTCCGGGTGGCAGCCTACCCCTGATTTCACCCCTGCTGTTGATCTCTCTTCTGGTAGAAGTCTCTTCCCATCTTTTGATCCTTTTTAGCAGGTGTTAAAGATTTTTTTTTACTCCCGTTTTTAATAAAATCTACTGTTTTATGACATGAAAAGTCATATCATTTCCTTTCACTACTATTTGATGTAGATGATACAAATAGATTGATATACTGTAGATGATAGATAGATAGATAGATAGATAGATAGATAGATAGATAGATAGATAGATAGATAGATAGGCAGGCAGGCAGGCAGGCAGGCAGGCAGGCAGGCAGGCAGGCAGGCAGGCAGGCAGGCAGGCAGGCAGGCAGGCAGGCAGGCAGGCAGGCAGGCAGGCAGGCAGGCAGGCAGGCAGGCAGGCAGGCTGATAGATAGATAGATGATAGATAGATAGATAGATAGATAGATAGATAGATAGATAGATAGATAGATAGATAGATAGATTAGATAGATAGATAGATAGATGATAGATTGACAGATAGATAGATAGATAGATAGATAGATTAGATAGATAGATAGATAGATAGATAGATTACATAGATAGATAGATAGATTAGATAGATTACATAGATAGATAGATAGATAGATAGATAGATAGATAGATAGATAGATGATAGATTGACAGATAGATAGATAGATAGATGATAGATTGACAGACAGACAGACAGACAGACAGACAGACAGACAGACAGATAGATAGATAGATAGAGAAACAAAGAAACAGAGAAATAGAAATAACTCTAGAAATAGAGTTGGAAGCCGGCCATTTTGAAGTAAAATAAAATCACAATCTCAAGCCCACTAACCCTGAATGTATGATTGCTATTTTTGGTTTATAGTTATATGATTCATGTGCCTAATAGTGGGCAGCCCGCTATCTTTATTCTCTGTACTCCCTATCTTTCTCCTCCACTCACAGTCAGCAGCTTCTCCCACCAGCCTCTGGGAAGTTAAAATGTAATGGAGGCATATAGAATGGAGAGAGAGAGGGATTATGATCTAAACAAAAAGGATGAGAGAATAAAGTTTGAAGGTTGTTTTAAAAAAAATGGAAATTATGTTTGTTGAAATTAGTTAATCATACCAGAATCTGTGCATGCCCATGTATACTATATCATATTGTGTGTGTGCGTGTATTTTAAGGACTTATTTGTCATATGGTGCTCTGCAGAAAGTCATATTTCAAGCTTACTTGAATTGCTTTTCTTAAATGAATAATAAATGACTTAAATTAACCTTTATTGTTGAGTCAAGGGCAAATGTAATAAGGTATATATAAAACAAATAAACTATAATTAGATAAGCTCTCTGATTAGTTTTCAAGCAATTTATCCCAATAGCTCCATCTTTTCATTAAATATAATTTGGTGATTGACACAAGTTGAGCAATCTGTCTGAAGTCCAGCAACTCCCATTACTAAAACAAGCCACATTTACTAGCCAAGGTTTATTCCAAAGATAGATAACTTGCTTCAGTTTTTAATGAATGTGTGTCCAACCCAATTTCATATAGAAAATGAAATGTTCTGAAAAGACTGCATCATCAACCTGTGAATATTATCACAGTTTAAAGATATAGAAGAAAACTTTGCTGGAATTATTTTGGTGAAAATTAACCCTGATGTTCTGTTCGGGTCCTATGTGACCCGAAACCAAGTTTGAGTCCCCGGTAAAACATTTTCCCTGCATATCTGAAATTTGAAATTTCATGACTTTTCATCATTTCAGGGGTTCTCTCTATGAGAATTTTTTTGGGGGGCTGGGGGGCTTAGTTTTTGCTGGGCAAAAAAACTTCCTAATGTTATGTTCGGGTCACATACGACCCGGACCGAAAACTCTTCATTTGAAGTGCTTATGTTTGGTCAATTTGAAAACTTTTTTCACTTGGAAAGTAGTCTGAACATTTCTGCACACAATGATATGAAAATTGAAATGAAAAAAGTAAATCTTATTGATTTATTTTGCTGATATAATGCACGCCCCCCCGTTTTTGTGATTTTTTTTCAATTTATGGATAGTTTTGCTTGCAAAATCCATTCTATTTTACTAAAGTTGGTGTGGGATTGGTAGCATGAACATTTCTGAATACAGTGATCCCTCGATTTTCGCGATCTCAATCTTCGCGAAACGCTACACCACGATTTTTCAGAAAATATTAATTAAAAATTACTCCACAGTTTTTTTGCTATACCACGGTTTTTCCCACCTGATGACGTCATACGTCATCACCAAGAGTCACTTCTCTGTCTCTTTCTCTTTCTTTCCTGTCATTCTCTGCTTCAATCATTTTCTCATTTCTCTTTTTTTCTCCCCTTTTTTCTATCATTTCTCTCTCTCTTTCTTCCTCTCTCACACTCTCTTCCTCCCTCTCTCATCTCTTTCTTTCCTTCTCTCTCTTTCCTTCTCTCTCCCCCCCTCCACTTGCCCACGAGAAGAAAAAAAGCAACCTCTGCCAGGCAGCTCCCATTGTGCCCCCGCTTTGTGCCTGCCTCTTTTGGGGATTTTTTTTTCTTTTCTTTTTTCGCCTTTGGTCTCCCATTAAGCCTGACGCTTGGCTGCTGCCGAGGAGAAGTGCGGGGAGGGCGAGAGAGGGAGATCGTGGCATGCGAGGTCCCTGCAGAGCAGAGGGGGTGGCTGAGGCGGCAGAGGCGTAGCGGCGGCAGGCGAGCTTGGAGCCTTGCTTTGCTTCCTTCGCTGCAATACAAACGAAGGGGTCAGACGCAGCCTCGGCGAGCCGAAGGTTTCCGCGGCTCTGACCCAGAGCAGGAAGGGCTGGTGGGGGCGGCGAATCCACCTCCCCAGCCACCGGCTCCACCATCTGCGCATGCGCGGCCATTGAAAAAAGGGCGCGCATGCGCAGATGGTGTTTTTACTTCCTCACCACTATATCGCAAAAAATCGATTATCGCGAGAGGTCTTGGAATGTAACCCTCGCGATAATCGAGGGATCACTGTATAAGAAAAATATAAAGGAACTGAAAAAAATGATTCTTATTGGTTTTTTAACATCAGAAATAAGCCCCCCCCCCCCCTCGGCTGCTTGCAACCATTTTCACTTTTTATTTTTTTATGCTCCAAATCCGAAATATTCTTTAAAATCTTAGGCATTCATTTACTCAATTTAACAATGCTGATCATCAAAAAATATTTTTGGGGTGGTGGCTAATTGTTTTCTGGGCAAAAAAAAATCATCACTTCGAGCTTGTTTCTGTTCGTATGTGACCGGACCAAAAAGAATTTTTTTAGGTACTTGAATTTGATCTTTTTGAAAACTTTTTCAACTGGAAAACTAGTTTGAACATTTATGAACATAATGATATGAAAATTGAACTGGAAAAATTGAGACTTATATTTTTATTTTGATCAAAAAGCCCCTCCCCCCATCCTTTCTGAATTTCGTGTCAATTTCTATTTTTTAGGGCTACAAATCCCTAAGGAATTTTCCCCCAAAAGGTTTGATATACTAAATTGAACATTTCTGAATATAAGAAAAATATAAATGAACTGGAAAAAATGGTTCTTATTGGTTTCTTTTTGCCACAAAAGGGCCACCCCCCCTCGGCCTTGCTGTGTGCCATTATTGTCACTTTTTATACATATTTGGCTAGAAATATTTGGAATATCCTTTTGAAACAATCCTGAACATAAGAAAAATAGAAATGAACTGAAAAAAATGATACTTATTGGTTTATTTTTGAATATAAAATCATATTGTCTTGTACTCGAGTATAAGCCTACTCGAGTATAAGCCTATTTGAGTATAAGCTTGGGGGCCCATTTATGTGCAAAATAAACCAATATGCATCAATTTTTCCAGTTCAATTTTCATATCATTATGTTCAGAAATGTTCAAGCTACAAATCCCACACCAATTTTAGTAAAATAGAATGTATTTTGCTAGCAAAACTATCCATAAAGTGAAGACTATTTCAAAAAAACGGGGGGGGGCATGCATTTCATCAACAAAATAAACCAATATGCATAAATTTTTCCAGTTCAATTTTCATATCATTATGTTCAGAAATGTTCAAGCTACCAATCCCATACCAACTTTAGTAAAATAGAATGTATTTTGCAAGCAAAACTATCCATAAATTGAAAAAAATTCACAAAAACGGGGGGGGGCATGCAATATATCTGCAAAATAAACCAATAAGATTTACTTTTTTCATTTCAATTTTCATATCATTGTGTGCAGAAATGTTCAGACTACTTTCCAAGTGAAAAAAGTTTTCAAATTGACCAAACATAAGCACTTAAAATGAAGAGTTTTCGGTCCGGGTCGTATGTGACCCGAACATAACATTAGGAAGTTTTTTCGAACAGAACATGGGGGTTTTAAATCATAGTCAAAGGAGTCTGGGCTCAAGAAAGAAAGGCAGATTAGAATTTAGTTCAGATATTAGAATGGTTAAAATAAAGTATTGTAAGCTACCTCTGCACATATCCTGACATGTTGAAGGTTGACTTCCATCCTCCCAAAGTTGGTAAAATGAGGGCCCAAATAGTTGGAGGTTGTTAAGATATTCATGAACTGGAACAGCCAATGGTAACAAGGTCAGCCAATGAATAGGCATAACAACTAAGTCAGCCAATGGGAGCTAAACACTTCAGAGTCTGTGTGGAGAATTGGAACTGAAACTTAAACTTAAGGCTGGGGGTGGCTAAGCGCACTCTGCTCTCTTGTCCACTCTGTACTCTCTGCCCAATATGGACTCTCTCTCCCTCTCTCTCTCCCCCTCTCTCTCCCAGAATTCTGAACTAGAAGCTGCTTGTGTTTACTTGTAACTACTGTATATTGAAGAAGAACTCTGCTAATGGTATGGTAAATTCATCTTTTATTATGTTTATAAATAAATTATTGAATCCAGATGAATCTGTCATCTGTGTGTGCTTTTGGTTTTGCAACCAACTCTGATAGGGGTAATATCAGTATACAACATTTGTTCTTGTTTTTAAAATATTTTATTATTATTTTTCATTAGACAAACTAACACAAACAACATTTAACATTTAAGGAGCTACCATTGCTCCTATTATCGCAGAAGTCTAACTAATACAAAAAATAGAAAACTAACTATAATTAGATCAATACAGAAATATGACATATTCTTGTTAGATTTAACTCTACATTCTTTATGTTGATTAATTTTCTTGTCTATAAAAATATCAAATATTTAAACTAATATTAAAGTATAAAAAATAAGACTTTAAAATTTGTAATATCACAAAAATACTCTATATTTATGTTATTTTTAAACTATTACATTCTATATATCATTATCATATTATAGATTTTTTTAAAAAATCGCTTATTTGGTATAACTTAAAAGAGAAAAAACCCGGTCATATTTATTTCTAAGCGTTCACTCATATATGCATACAGTTAACATTCAAATTAATATGTTCAAATAATTATAAATTCTTACTTATTTAATTGTATACAACATTTGTATACTGCTCTGAGAATGCTCTAGAACAGCGGCCCTCCACTTTTTGGGCACCAGGGACCTGTTCCGTGGATAGACACTTTTCTATGTCTAGTGGCTGTGGTTTCTTCTGCTGCCTGCATCCCACTGATGGGACTTCAATTGTTTGCACAGTCTGGTTTCTGGCATGCTGCAGCCCAGTGGTGAGTCAAGGACCATGAACCAGGGGTTGGAGACCCCTGCTATAGAGCATTGTTGAAAGGTATATAAGGCTAAGAGCTATTGTTAATGCTATATACAAAGTATTAGCAAGCTGAGTCATTTGTAAACTAACAACCAGACCTAGGCCTCTGGGAGAGCCGATGCCATCAAGAGTTGATATCAACAAACAATACAAGATAATGCAGGAATCAGACTAAAGGGATTTTCAGCTGATAATACTGAGTTGAGAACATTTCCTGTATATTTTTAAAAACTAGTTCTCATTCTACTTGAAGGAGAATTATATTTAGAAGAAAAGGATTCCATAGAAATTCCCAGATATGAAGTAAAGTATCCCTGTGCTTATTTCTTTGCAACACAGCTAAGGTGTGGACGTCTTGTCTAGCATTATTATCTTTTCAGTGATCACAGACTCTCAGGTTTCTCATCTTTCAATTAAGCCCAAAATAAGATTTTATAAGGGTGGCTCTCTCTTGGCCTTTTTCAGTACTATCTTCATCCTTATCATTAAGGGAGACTCCTAGAAAATATTTGAAAGCTTCCCCGAAATAAATGCACCTCATTTCTCAGTCCTGAAATTTAGGAGGGATGCAAAATTCTTAGAAATGGCTGGAACAGTGATGTTTTAGGGGCCCATATAAAGCTTACATCATCACTCATTAATCCAATCAACTATAAATGCAACTGTTTTACGAGGGTCACCCAGAAAGTAATGCACCACATTTTTTTTCTCAGCCTACAG
The DNA here is from genome assembly GCF_031021105.1 of Erythrolamprus reginae. Lineage (NCBI taxonomy): Eukaryota > Metazoa > Chordata > Lepidosauria > Squamata > Dipsadidae > Erythrolamprus > Erythrolamprus reginae. The sequence continues at coordinate 96,744,206 of NC_091954.1, forward strand.
TAATGGCACAAATGCGAAACTTTAGATATATATTATTTGAATTGTCATGAGTGCGTTTGTAAATTTTGTGTTTCTTCAGACAGATAGCATAGCTGCAGCAGTATTTCAAAATGGTATCTGTAAGTGATGTACGTTACAAGCAGTGTGTCATCATTAAATTTCTCACTGCAGAGAAATAAACTGTTGGGAACTTCACAAACATTAGTGTACAATTTGTGGAGAATCTGCAGTTGACAGATGTACGGTTAGTCTCTGGGCACAGAAGGTGAGGGGAAAGAGGTGATTCGCACAGTGCAGAAATTTATTTATTTATTTATTGGATTTGTATGCCGCCCCTCTCTGTAGACTTGGGGCGGCTAACAACAGTGGTAAAAACAACATGCGACAATCCAATACTAAAACAGATAAAAACCCTTATTTTAAAAACTAATCATACATACAAACATACCATACATAAATTGTAGAAGCCTAGGGGGAAAGAATATCTCAGTTCCCCCAAGCCTGACGACAGAGGTGGGTTTTAAGGAGCTTACGAAAGGCAAGAAGGGTGGGGGCTATTCTAATCTCTGGGGGGAGTTGGTTCCAGAGGGCCGGGGCTGCCACAGAGAAGGCTCTTCCCCTGGGTCCCGCCAAACGACATTGTTTAGTTGACGGGACCCGGAGAAGGCCCACTCTGTGGGATCTAACTGGTCGCTGGGATTCGTGCGGCAGAAGGTGGTCCCGGAGATAATCTGGTCCGATGCCATGAAGGGCTTTATAGGTCATAACCAACACTTTGAATTGTGACCATAAACTGATCGGCAACCAATGCAGATTGCGGAGTGTTGGTGTAACATGGGCATATTTAGGGAAGCCCATGACTGCTCTCGCAGCTGCATTCTGCACGATCTGAAGTTTCCGAACACTTTTCAAAGGTAGCCCCATGTAGAGAGCATTACAGTAGTCTGGCTTTATGACCAGAACAAGGAGTGATACCAACAGGGCACACACACCCTTGTGTCTCGCTGAAAAAAGGCAATAGACCAGAACGGAGATTACATGGAAAAATAGAGAGTGTAGAAGAAACATTCTTTCTTGTGTGTAAGTTTCATTATGTTCAATAAATAATTGCTGAAGAAGAAAATATGGTGCATTACTTTCTGGGCATACATTTGATAGTTTGAATAGTAAAGAACCAAGAGCTAATGGGAATTATAGGAAGTTAATGCTACAATTGCTTTAGAAGCTTCTAGTAAATGGATTCTTTAGCTTAGTCAATAAGAATGTACCTTTACCTTAAATGCAAGAGTACATTATTAATGTACCTGCCACTGCTTACGTTAATCTTTTATGCAAATGTTGCAGAATAATAAGATTGAATGGGCTACTCTATTCCATTTGGGAAGTTTGCCCAGCATCTTTATGTTCATCACCTTCATTCATATTATAAATCCATCTACAAGGAACTCATAGGCTTTTAAAAGAAATAATAGAATTAACAGAGTTGGAAAGCACCTTGGAGGTCTTCTAAACCAATCTTACAACATTTCAAACAAATGGTTGTCCAATTTCTTCTTAAAAACTCCCATATTGGAGCACCAACAACTTCTGGAAGAAGTCATTCTATGGATTAATTCTCCTCAGTTCTAGGTTGATTCTCTCCTTGATTAATGTCCATCCATTGCTTCTTGTTCACATGTGCCATAGGTTCACCATCACGGGCCTAGTATAATCATTCTAATATAAAGAAATCCTAAAATGTAATTTAACAAATAGGGCCATTTGGGATCATTATGCTTACTCTTTGTAAACTACTTAGAGAAGACTGCAAAGCACTGTGAAGTGGTATATAAGTCTAAATACTATTGCTATTGCTAAGTTTGGGGATCCCTTATGTCTCTCTCTTTTATCGAGAGAAGGATCAAAGGAGCCCATCAATTGAAGGGCTCCTTAGAAAAGTCCACAAATGTCACTTCCATGAAAAACACAGCTCTGTCTTTAGTCATCCACCTTCCCTGGTAATCAGCCCATTATTATGGGTTTGCAAGCAAATTTATTTATTTTTTAGCACATGATAACTGCAGAGATCATACAACCACTAATCAAGCAAAAATTTGATGTGATGTAAGGATTCTTGTCCTCAACAGGATTAAAGTAGAAGTCCTTCAAATAGCATCTCATTCTATTGTCCTGTGAACTTCACTCTTTATTCTTAATATAGTCACACAATAACTAGTAAGCAGAAACTATGAACCAAAGTCCTATCAATGCAAAAAACTAAAAAAAAATGGCAGCATGGAAAATTTATTGTCAGAAAAAATACAAAACATATTGCCAAGATCAGGATTCAAATACTACTACCAATAGAATGGAGTTGCCCGAATGGATATGTAAATCCTCAGTTATTGACTAGGAGCTATTTAAAAATGTTCTCCTTCTGACATAGTGACCTTCTAGTTAGAGAAGATAGGTCCCTGAGTCTCTGACATTGCTAGACAGCTCATTTCTTAGAAGGCTGGAATGAGACCAAATGATACTAGAAAAATAAATCATTTTTTTTTATTTTTAAAGCATACAGGGGTAGGAATGAATAATACTTTCTCAGCAGATAATCTTGGAAACAGTGACATGATAATTTTTGGAAGTGCTTTTCTAGCTGTTCTTACACGATGAGATTCCATGGAATTTATTAATGAAAATGCTGCTTATTCAATGCTATAGATTTTCTTTGCAGCACTTTCACTGCTCTCCGTTAGAGATTCGGGGGGGGGGGAGTTTTAATTTTAAAGAGTGATTTATTTATTTATTTGTTTTCTGGTTTACTCTTGTTTTACTATAAGAATAATTCTTTAGATGAATACTCTTTTCATCATTTTGCTGCTGGTTTAATATACTGCTCAAAATAAATAAATAAAGGGAACGCTCAAATAACACATCATAGATCTGAATGAATGGAATATTCTCATTGAATACTTTGTTCCGTACAAAGTTGAATGTGCACAACAGCATGTGAAATTGATTGTCAATCAGTGTTGCTTCCTAAGTGGACAGTTTGACTTCATAGACTTTTGATTTACTTGTAGTTATATTGTGTTGTTTAAGTGTTCCCTTTATTGTTTTGAGCGGTGTATATTATTTCTTTTAACATGTATATTGCTTTCTGTGTGTGCACTGAAAAGTGACTTACCATATTCAGAAATGCCCCCAAAGAGAGAGATTCACAATCATGAGGATTTTATAACAGTCAATCCTTGGTTGATCTTTTCACATTTTTCTTTTTTTTACTTTGTAGTAGGATTTTCTGAAAATTTTGGAAACTGGGGGCTAAATTCAATAGTATTTTTATAAATTTTTTAAAATTTTGTATCATATGAGGATTGTCCAGAAAGTAATGTACCACATTTTTTTCTTCAACAATTATTTGTTGAATACAATGATTTTTATCATTCTTTACTAGTGTTGGGCAAACCGAACCCGCACAATTCGGGTCCATACCAAATTTTGTGGTGTTCGGCATGCGGGACCCGAACCCGAATTTTTTAAAAAATTCGTGCTTCGGTTCGGCGTTCGTGCTGAGCACCATGAAAGCCACCGCCTGGCTGTCATCTGCTGAGAAGAGGAGGAGGAGCCGGGAGCCGGTGGCGGCAGAGGAAGGCGAACACCGGAGAGCTGTTGGCCAGTCGGAAGGCTGGGAGGGAGGCACAAAAGGAGCTGGGGAATCCCACGAAGAGATTCCGAGCGTTTCTTCTTCACTCCCTATTTTTCCACATAATCTTTGTCCCGTTCTATGGCCTTCCTCTAGCGAGACACAAGGGTGTGTATGCCCTATCGCTACCACTCCTTGTTCTAATAGCCTCACCCTCTGTTATTTATTTATTTATTTATTATTTATTTATTACTTGGATTTGTATGCCGTCCCTCTCCGAAGACTCGGGGCGGCTCACAACATGTAAAAGACAAATCATAAGTAATCAACAATTTAAAATTTTAAAGATTTTTTAAAAAACCCCACAAACTAACAGACTCACACACAAGCATACCATATATAAATTCAACGTGCCCGGGGGGGGGATGTTTCAATTCCCCCATGCCTGACGGCAAAGGTGGGTTTTAAGAAGTTTGCGGAAGGCAGGAAGAGTAGGGGCAGTTCTAATCTCCGGGGGGAGTTGGTTCCAGAGGGCCGGTGCCGCCACAGAGAAGGCTCTTCCCCTGGGGCCCGCCAACCGACATTGCTTAGTTGACGGGACCCGGAGAAGGCCCACTCTGTGGGACCTAATTGGTCGCTGGGATTCGTGCGGCAGGAGGCGGTCTCGGAGATATTCTGGTCCAGTGCCATGAAGGGCTTTAAAGGTCATAACCAACACTTTGAATTGTGACCGGAAACTGATCGGCAGCAAGTGCAGACTGCGGAGTGATGGTGAAACATGGGCATACCTGGGTAAGCCCATGACTGCTCTCGCAGCTGCATTCTGCACGATCTGGAGTTTCCGAACACTTTTCAAAGGTAGCCCCATGTAGAGAGCATTACAGTAGTCGAACCTCGAGGTGATTCTGTTATGTTCTTCTAATGGTCTCACCTTCTGTGCCCAGCGACTAACTGTACTTCTGTAAGCTACAGATTCTCCATAAACTGTACACAAATGTTTGTGAGTGTTTCCAACAGTTTCTTTCTCCGCAGTAGGAAATTCAATGACGATATGCTGCTTGTAATGCACATCACTTACAGACGCCATTTTGAAATACTGATGCAGCTACACTATCAGTCTGAAGAAACAAAATTTACACATGCACTCATGACAACTCAAATAATGTATATCTAAAGTTTTACATTCGTACCCTTACTATAGGCTGAGAAAAAAATATGGTGCATTACTTTCTGGGCGACCCTCATATAACAAGCCATCCATCTTCCATACATGGAAGATGTATGGAAAAAGTTAACACTACATTTTCTCTCAGCTATTTTGGGGGGAGAGGCGGAAAGGACCCTCTATATCAGAGGTGTATAAGGGCAGACTAGATGGACCATGAGGTCTTTTTCTGCCGTCAGTCTTCTATGTTTCTATGTTTCTATGTGTCAAGCTCAAGGCCAGATTTGGTCTACGAAGTACAGTACTTAAATCTGGCCCAAGGGGCCACCCTGGAAATAGTGAAAGACTGGCCCACAATGTCTATGCTAATGAAATTGGAGCTCTGGGGGCCCTCACACAACTGTCCATAGCTGTGTTTTCACTGGCAGAGGGCTGCAAGAGGATCTTCCCAGCCTCGCCCAGACCACCACACATATGCTCAACATAAGTGACATCAATCTGACCACACTCACCCCAGTCATGCCCACCTGGGCTCTTGAGGTCAAATACAACCTTGATGCAGTCCCCAATGAAGCCCCTGTCCTATATGACTTTTAACAACAAAAAAGTGTACAATATTTTTAAAAAGGCAAGCAGTTGTGAAGAAATACCAGCCTTTCCTAGAAGGTCTACATGAAATGAATAAAGCTAACATTAAGTCAATGAAACCAATGGCTTTTCTCTCTTTTATAAAATGACAGTCTTAGCAGGAACAACATATAGAGTCACCACCCTTGGCATAATAAATTCAAATGAAAGAAATTATTGGTAATAAAGCAAAGGAGGACAGCCATTTCAGTTATGAGCATCATAGATTCCGGTTTTGAAACCATTCTTAATAAAATGATGTCATTATATTGATTCATCTTTCTATAAAATTACTTACAAGTCAAAATCCTCATCTTCTCAGTGCTGCTCAGTGGCTGTTAATTTAATTGGAACATATAATGTTCCCAGAACTTTTTTCCTCTAGAGATGGAATTTGTTCAACAAGAGTGGAGTTTTGCATTATAATAGTGTACATTTATAGAGATCATCCAGCTAAATATCCTTCCATGCATTTTCACAGCCTTTGTTTCCAATTTTCTGGTATATTTTAGCATGCTGTTTTCGACACGGTCCCACTGGTCATCTTCTGGCTGGTGATTTTGGCCTTGTGCTAGGGTGAACATATGCACATGCAGATGCATATACATATATATGTTTTCATAGATTTTCACGTGTACATGTATGTAGATTGTTGTGAGTTTGGGTTTTTTCCGGTGCAATATTTTGAGTATCTTTGCTATCTTTGCAACGTTTCAGCGAAATCACATTCGCCATCATCAGATGAAGTTATTGGCTTCGTGCTGCTTTGAATATGATTTGTTTGCAAATGCTGGTTTTTTCTTTTATAAATAGTGTGTGTGTGTGGGGGGGGTGGAGTTCTGGTTCAAATGTTGCAAGTAGATTGGGTACCTTTGTTTTAACAATTTGATTGGTTGTTAGAATCACATTTCATTAGATGATTGACATGGTTGAGTTACGATCCTGATATGTTTTTTGGCTTATGGCTGGCTTCCAAATTTCTGGTAGGTGGAAGATGTCATCACATTTATTCATATTGAGGGGGTGTTTTTCTATTTCTATGGCTTCCATGATTATTCTTTTGTATAAGTGTTAAGTTTTGGAGATTAATTTATTTTTTTTTAATTTCATGTCCTTTTTTTTTATGTGCTGGAAAAGGGAGGAAGTTTTCTTCTTTTTTGATTGTATTTTTGTGTTCTGCAATGCGTGCATTTATTCTCCTATTAGTTTGTCCAATGTATATGGCTGCACAGGTTTTGCATGGCATTTCATAGATTCCTTGGTTTTTAAGTTGGATTTTGTCTTTTCGGTTTCTTAAGATGTTGGATATTTTCTGGTTAGTGACGAAGGATGTTTTGATATTATGCTTAATATTACATTAAAAAAACAGGACATTAAATTGACTTTGAAAAAACTAAATTAATCTCAACACAGACTTTAAAGGATAATCAGAACTGCAGAAAAAAACAATTGCTGCCAACCTGCCTTCCACTGAGGACCCATGTACTGCACGAGTCAAAAAGAGGGCTTTGAAAATATTTACTGACCCTTAGCATCCTGGAGATAAATTGTTTCAACTCCTACCCTCAAAATGTTGCTACAGAGCACTGCACACCAAGACAACTAGACACAAGAAAAGTTTTTTCCTGAATGCCATCACTCTGCTAAACAAATAATTCCCTCAACACTGTCAAACTATTTACTAAGTCTGCACTACTATTACTACTAGTTTTTTCTCACCATTCCTATCCCCCATTTCTTCCCACTTTTGACTGTATGATTGTAACTTGTTGCTTGTAGCCTTAAGATTTTTATTAATATTGATTGTTAATTGATTGCTTATTTGTACTCATGACAATCATTAAGTGATGAGCCTCATGATTCTTGACAAAAGTATATTTTCTTTTATGTACACTGAGAGCACATGCACCAAAGACAAATTCCTTGTGTGTCCAATCACACTTGGCCAATAAAGAATTCTATTCTAAATAAATAATGCAATTGGACCATATTTTGCATTTGACATGTTTCCATTCTCTGCAGTTCTAATGAACATGGGAACAATACCGTTTGCAAAATGCAAAGGCTCTCTGATGCTGCTAGAATTTTTTTAAATCATAAAGTAATACTAGGATCCATAAACTGAGAAAGATCAAATGTTCAGATATGCTGCTCTTTGAAAAGGTTAGGTTTGGGTACTTCAAATTACTTGATATTTCATGGAAAAACAGCATAGGGAGGCTATTAATAAATTTAGTCCAACCGAAGAGCACATATACATAGCTCATGGTTGAACAACCAAGCAAGGAGATCACTAAGGACTCTGCAATAAATTTTAATATATTTCTGCCAGTGATCTGCTATATTCTTCTCATTCCCACTGCAATTAGCCTAAAATTAATATATATATTGCAAACAAACTATATCTACAGCAGCACAAAGCTTACAACTTCAGCCTGATAATGGTGAATGTGATTTTACCAAAACGTCGCATAGACATGCAAAATATTACACGGGGCAAAACCCGAACTCAGATCAATCTACATACATATACCCGTGAAAATCTACGAAAACAAATATATGTGTGTGTGTGTGTGTGTGTGTGTGTGTGTATAAGGGGCGGCATACAAATCTAATAAATAAATAAATAAATAAATATTTGTTTTCGTAGATTTTCACGGGTATATGTATGTAGAATGTTCTGAGTTTGGGTTTTGCCCCGTGTAATATTTTGAGTGTCTATGCGACGTTTCGGTGAAATCACATTCACCCTCATCAGGCTGAAGTTGTAAGCTTGTAAATATTGAAGTTGTAAATATTTATGGCAGCACGAAGCTTACAACTTCAGCCTGATGATGGTAAATGTGATTTCACTGAAACGTCGCATAGACGCTCAAAATATTACACGGGGCAAAACCCGAACTCAGAACAATCTACATATATATATATATATATATATATATATATATATATATATATATATATATTTGTTTTCGTAAATTTTCACGGGTATATGTATGTAGATTGTTCTGAGTTCGGGTTTTGCCCTGTGTAATGTTTTGCATGTCTATGCGACGTTTCGGCGAAATCACATTCACCATCATCAGGCTGGAGTTCCAATCTTTGTGTTTTTGCAAATGAATATTAGCAACTGACATTTCTTCTTAGCATGTAGTGTGGGGGTGGAGATTTGCTTTGAATGTAGCATTCAATGCTACATTCAAAGCAAATCTCCACCCCCACACTACATGCTAAGAAGAAATGTCAGTTGCTAATATTCATTTGCAAAAACACAAAGATTGGAACTCCAGCCTGATGATGGTGAATGTGATTTCGCCGAAACGTCGCATAGACATGCAAAACATTACACAGGGCAAAACCCGAACTCAGAACAATCTACATATATATATATATATATATATATATATATATGTCACATGTTTAAGCTGAATTTGAAAATTAAGGGAGACTAGGATAGATCTATTTCGGCCTTATTTTGGCCTCATCAGCTAGCCATACCCACTGGGACTTGAACCTGCAACCTTTGCCTTGTTATATATATATATATATATATATATATATATATATATATATATATATATATATATATATACACACACACACATACATAAACTATATGAAATCAAAATGTATGAACAATGCTGTGCAGACTTCTTGCATTATACTTCTTTTACTTTTGAGTCTTTTAGGATGAGTTTTCAGTTTTCTGATGTTTTCTATGCTTCTACCTAGTGAATATTGTAATTTTTAAGTATACTCTCTTTAATGTCTGAAACATTGGAACAATGAAAAATGTAACAATGAACAATGTAAACTTGTCTCCTGACATCTGTAATGGACTATCAGGAACTAGGGAAATTTTATTCTTGAAGGTTCCTGATATATGTGCTCATATTCAAATTTCATGATATCTCCATCGCTTTCATTACATGCACTTGGATAGAAGGAAAATGGAAAAGGACAAGTAAAGTAGCTTCAGGAAGTGTGTATGGAGATTCTCAGTCATGGTTATCCCATAGGTACTTTTTAAAAAGACAACTGGATATGTGGTTTTTTTTTCTTGAAGGTGTTTTGCTTCTTATCTAAGAAGTTTTTTTTCAATTCTGTCTTCAAGGAAAACCTAAAAACGAAATCCATTTGCCTTTTGTAAAAGCATTTTTGGGATAGCTTTGGGAAGGAATGACAATGAGATCAGACTAAATTCTAGTGTCTATGATTAATTTGTTTTTCTGTTCATTAGAAGCCCTTCTTCATTCCTTTTTGATGTTAGTAGCATATAAAGCAACAGATCATTAGGAATGCAGATTGAGAATGAAATATTGTCTCCTTTTTTACTGTTTTCCAAATGATAGGATGTGCCACTCTGAGCCACAGTAACTCAGAGATTATAATGCTTCCTCTACAGAGGAAAAAAGGCAAAGCAAAGAATTCTCAATGGATGTAATGCCAACATATTGTTTTAGTCACGGAAGGAGCCAATGCTAATGAAGAGAGTGAATATATTAAACAAGTCTTTCAATTCTAAGTCTTTCAATTTATGTCCTTCCTTTATACTATGAAACTTGTTTCACCAATGCATTTTGTCCCCTTAGTCCCTTTGGGGATGTTAGACCAATGGACTGTGTCACTCCACCTTCTTCTGGGAACATCTGTCACTGGTAGCAGCTGCTTGTAGGCTTCTTAAATAGTTTCTGTCAGACCAGAGGGATTATGAAGAAATATGAATAGCTGGATAGGAGAAGAATGAGATATCAAGGTCTAAACTGACACCTTGTAAATAATAACTAACCTGATCAGATAACGAACTAAAGTTTTTCAGCAGGTATTCTAGGGGTCATAACCTCAGATATTTGTGATGTATACCCTATAAAATTGTATGCTTTTATCCTTCACTTCTCTGAACTACAGAAAACTTGAAATAGTTTTATTCAGGATAGTCCTAATTTTTGACAGAAGAATATTGCTAAAATATTAAGGGGTGTTATGGTATTATTTTTGGTTATAACTGTAAGTCTTTTGCAAACACCTGGCTTGTTTGTTTGTTTGCTTAATTTCTATGCCGCTCAACTCCCTAGGGAGTCTAGGCGGCTCACAGCAAAAATATGATACCATGGTCAATGATATCAAAAACAGCTGAGAGGTCAAGTAGCACCAAAATGGAAGAATGACCCCCATCTTGGGCTCACCAAAAATCATCCATCAGAGTGACCAAAGCAGTTTCTCTGCTGTAGCTGAAGCTCGATTGAAAAGGGTTTAGATAATCCATTGCATCTGTCAATACCACACACTGCTTTGGATGGGTATATCCTGCAAATAATGCCTTTAATACCCTGTTGACTTGTATTGTTGTCTGGACAAGCCACCACTGCAACATGTACTCTGGTTAAAATACAGTATTTCTATCATTGGTGCTTTGACCAGTGTAGAATGCTGACATCATCCAATGACCATAGAAGCTGGAGTGCCATCCAATGCTCCCTCTAATTATTTTTTGGTGTGTGCGGAGAAGCATAGTGTCTGAGCAGCACATTTTCATGCCTAAGCACCTGAATTTTTTTCATAGGTGTCACCCAAGACAACAACAAAATCAGTGTTATTGATTTTGCAAAACCTCCTTTGCAGTATGTGTTCAGCAGAACAGCTGCATGGGATTTCAGTTTGAGATTGTTTTTATTTTGGCGTGTACTTCACACATAATAAACAAACAAATAAACAAACAACATATTTTTGCTGGTAATGAAAAAAAAAGGAGAGTAGTATAGTCTATTTCAAGCTCTTTTGCTCTCTTCAGCTAGCCATACCAGGATTTGAACCTGTGGGCTATGCCTTGCAAGACAGCAGCTTTAACCTCTAGACCACAGGATCTTATACCTTCAACTTGTTCCAGGGAGGAGCCATATGCTTTTTTTCTGTAGAATCACCCTGGTATATCCACATATTGGAGGGAGCACACAGCTTCCCTTTTTTCTATCGGCCCCTCCGGGGGTCCTTAAAAAAAGTAAAGTGTAAAGAAATTTCTACTGTAGTAAATACATTGTCTATATCTTACTTATACTGCTTCATAATGTATCTGTATCTTGTTAGCATATTAAAAACAAAATTATTTGTTCCTATAAGGATTTTGCATTCCTCTCATGCACCAAACTACCTAATTATTATTTTTTGTATTTATTACATAACCTTTTCAACCTACTTTTCATTATTAAAAACCCATTCTTATTGCACTGAAGTTCACATTACTGGTTTAAACTATTTTGTACTTTCCAATTTGCTTAATTTGTTTAGGTTTATTATTTTCAGAGTGTTCTACCATATTATTAGTTTAAAACTTTTAAGCTATTGTTCCTTTTTTCTTAATTGCTTTCTATCTCAGGATTTGTTTTATCAATTAAAACAGTAAACAGAAACAAACACAGACTTAAAGACACCTTGGAGTCCAGCAATAGAAAACAGGTTTTTCTTCTGATTATTATTATTTTTCAATTTAAAAATCAACTCAAAATTGACTCAATAGTCCTGATTTCCTCTGGGGGCCCTCTTTATTAGTACAAATCAAGCTATTTTTTCCAAGTTCAAATAATACTACAGACTAAGTAAGGCCCTCAATGAGAAAAAGGTGGGTGGTAAACATGAATGAATGGATGGATGGATCGATGAATGAATGAATGAATGAATGAATGAGTAATTAAATGCAATCCTTCTCCTTCCCTTCCCCTGTCTCTGTATTGCTGTTTAGACAGAAACTGCATACTTAAAGTTTGGAGGGAAGAGGTTTGGTTATGGCTGGTGCTTTTCCTTAGACATTGCTGGAAGCACTCTAATTCAGACATTACCATTTTTTTCATTAAAGTGCAGAACAGTTAAAGACTGCCAAGAAGAGAGAATTAGTTACTGTGATCTTCAATATGATTGATTGGTATTAAGTGTTTGGAAACTACTGAGAAATTCCAAGTTTATAAACTTGAAGGGAAACCAAGAGAAGGAGAAAGGAGGAAGAGGAGGAGGAGGAGGAGAAAAATGAGGAGAGGGGAGAAGATGGAAAAGGAGAAAGAAAAAAAGAAGATAAAGAATAAATTTTCAAGAAAGCAACATGATGTACATTTTGTCACCGGTAGTTAAGCTTGACTTGAGACTACATTTGTTTCCTCCATTTTTAAGACAGAAGAATCTCCTATAACTAGCAATATATATTTGATTTAAACTACTGCCACACTATCTACCTTCTGAGAAAATCTATAAATCTAATCAATAATAAAAAGTTTCCATTTTTCTGCAGGTCAAAGGGTTTATAGTAGCTCCAAAGTCCAAATGAATTATATTCAGCCATCCTCTTTTTATCTCCAGTAGTTTTCTTTTGTTAGAACAATCACTCAGCTTCAATTCCCTGAGGTTTCTTCTCCCCAAGGAGTATTGTTCTTTCTTCTGATCTATTCTGATCACAGCCTTAGAGCTCTTAAACACTGAAATAGCATAACTATTCTGGCATCGGTTGCTGTTGTTTCCTTAGCCAGCTCTGCATTTTTGCTTCTCATCTGCCTACTTGCTGCTTTTCTTACAGTCCCCGAACACTTATTTGGCACAAGAAATTAGACTGACTTTTATTTGACTCTTGAAACTGGACTGCCTAAATTTTATTTTAGCAAGTAAGCATCACTGGAATTTTGAGAAGCTTTGTGAGAGTGCTACTAGCTTGGTCAGCTTAGTTAGAAGACTGTTTGAAATGATGGTATTGAATGCTGAACTAAAGTCTACAAAGAAGCCCCTTGCATAGGTCTTTGGAGATTCAAGACGTTGTAGGAGTGCAGAACCATATTCACAGCATTGTTGTTATTGTGTATTCATAAGTTCCTGGTAGGTACACAGAGGTATTCACAGAAGCTGACATATCTTACAGTATCTGTGAGTTCCTCCAGGTCTGCAGAGATATCTTCAAAAATATTCCAGTCAGTACAGTCAAAACAAGCCTGTAGCTTTAATTTTGCATCCTCAGTCCAGGTCTTCATTTTATTAATTGTTGGTTTTGTGGTTTTAAGTCTTTGCCTGTAAGCAGGTCCTAGGTAAATCATACAATGATAAGGGTGCCCCACAGCTGCTCATGGAAAAGACTGATAAGCATCTTTTAGTCTTGTGTAGCAATGGTCTAAAGTATTCTTGCATCTAGTGAGGCAATTGATATGCTGAAAGTATTTTGGTTGCTCTTTCCTTAATTTTGCCTTGTTTTAATTTTAAAATAGGTAATCAGGGTACAGTGGTACCTCTACTTACGAACTTAATTCATTCTGTGACCAGGTTCTTAAGTGGAAAAGTTTGTAAGAAGAAGCAATTTTTTCCATAGGAATCAATGTAAAAGCAAAAAATGTGTGTGATTGGGGAAACCATAGGGAAGGTAGAGACCCTGTTTCCTCCTAGGAGATTCAATTCAGTTCAATTTATTAGATTTGTATGCTGCCCCTCTCCGAAGACTCGGGGCGGCTCACAACAGTAATAAAAACAATATTCCAGCGAAAACAAATCTAATATTAAAAAGCACATAAAACCCTATCATATTTAAAAAAGCAAACAACATATACATACCCAAACATAAATATAAAAAAGCCTGGGGGAAAGGTGTCTCAACTTCCCCATGCCTGGCGGTATAGATGGGTCTTGAGTAATTTACGAAAGACAAGGAGTGTGGGGGCAGTTCTAATCTCCGGGGGGAGTTGATTCCAGAGTGCCGGGGCTGCCACAAAGAAAGCTCTTCCCCTGGGGCCCGCCAAATGACATTGTCTGGTCGACAGGACTCAGAGAATGCCAACTCTGTGGGACCTTATCGGTCGCTGGGATTCGTGTGGTAGCAGGCTGTTCCGGAGGTACTCTGGTCCAATGCCATGCAGGGCTTTAAAGGTCATAACCAGCACTTTGAATTGTGACCGGAAACTGATCGGTAGCCAATGCAGGCCACGGAGTGTTGCAGAAATGTAGGCGAATCTAGGAAGCCCCACGATGGCTCTCGCGGCCGCGTTCTGCATGATCTGAAGTTTCCAAACACTTTTCAGAGGTAGCCCCATGTAGAGAGTATTGCAGTAATCGAACCTTGAGGTGATGAGGGCATGAGCGACTGTGAGCAGTGACTCCCTGTCCAAATAGGGCCGCAACTGGTGCACCAGGCGAACCTGGGCAAACGCCCTCCTCGCCACAGCCGAAAGATGATGTTCCAATGTCAGCTGTGGATCGAGGAGGATGCCCAAGTTGCAAACCCTCTCTGAGGGGGTCAATAGTTCCCCCCCAGGGTAATGGACAGACAGATGGAATTGTCCTTGGGAGGCAAAACCCACAGCCACTCCATCTTGTCTGGGTTGAGTTTGAGTTTGTTGACACCCATCCAGGCCCCAACAGCCTCCAGGCACCGGCACATCACTTCCACTGCTTTGTTGACTGGACATGGGGTGGAGATGTGTAACTGGGTATCATCGGCATATTGATGATACCTCACCCCATGCCCTTGGATGATCTCAGCCAGAAGTTTCATGTAGATATTAAATAACAGGGGGGAGAGCACTGATCCCTGAGGCACCCCACAAGGGAGAGACCTAGAGGTCGACCTCTGACCCCCCACTAACACTGACTGCGACTGACCGGAGAGGTAGGAGGAGAACCAGTGGAGAACAGTGCCTCCTACTCCCAACCCCTCCAGCCGGCGCAGAAGGATACCATGGTCGATGGTATCGAAAGCCACTGAGAGATCAAGAAGCACCAGGACAGAGGACAAGCCCCTGTCCTGGGCCCGCCAGAGATCATCCATCAACGCGACCAAAGCAGTTTCCGTGCTGTAGACGGGCCTGAATCCAGACTGCTGAGGACCTAGATAATCGACTTCTTCCAAGGACCGCTGGAGTTGGAGCGCCACCACCTTCTCAACAACCTTCCCCATAAAGGGAAGGTTGGAGACTGGATGGTAGTTATTAAGCACGGCTGGGTCCAGGGAAGACTTCTTGAGGAGGGGGCGCACAAGTGGCTCCTTATAAGGAGCCGGAAAGGACCCCCTCCCCAAAGGAGGCGTTGACAAGTCCTGGAGGGTGGGCTCGTTCAGGCTCCCAAGTATACATGGTTGTAGAAAGTATTCTGCTAGACTGGTATTTTATTAAACAATATAATACTACACTGTTTGGTTCAGAATACTTGGTTTCCCCCTCTAAAATCTAGTTGCGTCTTATTTACCGGTGTGTCTTATATACCGAAAACTACAGTATATTGAAACATTGAAATGTAAGATATACAAGGATTTCCTTATATAGCTTACGTTTCAATGTTTCAATATAGTTATAGATAGATAAGGAATAGATTGGCATACAATTATAGTGATGTTTTCAATGTGCAAAAACAAATAAAGAAAATATTTTAAAGAAAATAAAGAAACTATTTGAGAACATTTCACTGAGACAGCTGTTGTTGTCACCATCTTGCAGAAATATATATATATTTAGTTTTGGCCTATTGTAATATATGAGCCCAGCCAAATATGGTTTATTCAGCACACCGTGGGTGAAAAGGCGGGGGCATAACAATGCCTCCCATCCCATCTTCTTAGCTTCAACACACTTTCCCTTTCATGTTCTTTTAGGAAATTCCCTAATCAGCTTTGTAAATTATTTTATTTTAAAGATCAAAGAATGAAGACACCCACCCATAATTTAAGCTTATTCGTTTTTGCTATAATAGTAGAATATGAAATATTAAGTCGCTTTTTAATGATGCCCCAGAACTGTCATCCAGGTCAGTTTTTTCATCTGACTTTACAGAGGGTTATTCTTTCATAAAGGTATTGAACTTGTCATTTAAACGTACAGAATGAGTAACCAAAGTGTGTGGCCATGATGTAGCAGCAGAAGAAAATATGTCTGAAGCTCAATCGGAGATAGACTGGAGTTTCAACATAATAATCTGTAGTCATACTTGACTGGTAACATATTAAAATCCCACACAGTAAGATCAACAGCTAAGTGGCTATACATATTTTTCTTTTGAAATTGTCATGAGCTAATGTCTGCAATCGCACAGGTTTTATTAGTCGCTAGTAACATCTTACCATAATGATCCCAGATAAAAGAATATCTTTGATATTTGAAAAAAACAAGGTCACAGCCACACATTTTAATAGAAATCAACCATTTGCCCAGGAAGCAGAGTAACGACGCTGAGACAGTAGCTGGATTTAATAATGGGTCACTTTATTAATTAGCATAAATTTAAATAACATCAATTTGAATAACGTCAATTTAAATAACATAATTCGAACGTTATAACAGTGTAAACAAAGGACCTGCAGAGGTCAACAACTAATGGGGCAGAATTTACATTCAAAAACATTCATGGCAACTTTGGGCGAACCTCCTTGCTGATCCAGGTGAAGGTAGCCATCTTCACCTGTATCTGAGCCACACCCATTAGTGTGTGGGAAGAGCTCACCGTCCAAACCCCGAGGGAAATTGGATAAGGTGAGTCCCATGGGCATCCCCTCTCCAATCCCTGAAGTTGTGCAAACCTCTAGTTCTTGGAGAGAGGCGGCCCATCATCTTGAAAAGATGCCCGAAAGGAGAACGCGCAGTTGTTCCTACTGCCCATTTCCGCCCCTAACCTGCCAAACCCCAGTGACCAGAGGGAAGCCAAATTAATCCAATGTATCTCTACATTGCGCCGCACCCCCTAACCAGTCCATCCTTAACGACAGTGTGGAATAGGCGAAAAAACGACCCGCACCAAAGAGAGACCGCCAAAAATTCCTATTCGGCTCTGAGGCGACCCCATCTAGGCACACTGTATGATAGAGGAGGGCGGGCGGGTGTTCGCTTTTCAGGATAGCCGAGGGCAAGAGGAGGAGGTACGCTTCGAGCCGCCCTTAAATAGGGCAGCTTAGGACCTCCTCCCAGGCCCAGGACGCAGCGTGCCAGCCTGGCGCACTGCCAAAAGCCGACCTCCGGTTTTTACCCGGAAGTCAGAATGGCACCTGCAGCGTCTCCCTGACTCCGGGGGCAATTTTGGCCGGCGCTTAAAGGCGCTGGCCGTGCATTAATCACCATTTGAAATAATACTTAAACATGATGATTTTAGTCCTTCAGATGATAGGCTTTCACAGGAATTATAAAATTTTTGTTAGTCATATGTATATGAAAACTTACATTTTTAAAAAAATCTTTCTGGTTAAATATCCAAATTTGCTTTCTGAAAAAAAGCTGGGTGCATGACACTTTTATTAAGTAGTTTTGCAGGTCTGAAAATAGTATTCTTGTTTGCTGGAGAGACGGAGTAACGACACGGACACCAGAGCTGGATTTAAAATTGGGTCATTTTTATTAACATAAATTTGCATAATTTATTCAAATAATATTGCATAAATTTGCATAAACAACTATGACCCGGAACTGGACCTGCAGGGTCAAACAAATACTTCCGGGGCGGAAATGACGTATGCCAGCAAACATTCCTGGGCAACTCATGGGCGTATCTCGATGCAAGGTCCAGGTGAGGGCCAGGCCGTCACCTGTGACCTTTTCTGCCATGCTGTGCATGAGGGGGGTCCCACCGGCTAACCCGAATCGGGGAATTAAAGGTGTAGGACCCAAAGACAGGTTCCCCCCAGCTGCTCAGGCAGAAACTCCCTCCATGAGCTTGCGGAGAACCTGTCAATCATCCCCAAAGATGCCCAAGGGAGAACGCGCGGTTGCTAAACCACCCAATTTTCCGCCCCTAACCTGCCTACCCAAATGACCAAAGGTAAGCCAATTAACCTAATTAATGCAAGCACCCCCTAACCGCACAGCCATCACCCCAGTGTGGAATGGGCGAAAAAACAGCCCAGCTAAGAGGCAGAACTGCAAAAAATTCCCATTCGGCCCCCTAAGGGCGACCCCGAAGCACACTGCAAAATAGTGGAGGGCGGGCGGGTGTCTGCTGCAGTAGATCGGTCCGGGCGAAAAGGAAGAGCCTCGGGCCTGCTCGCCCTTATATAGGGCAAGCAGGCCCCGCCCGGACCAATCAGGGCCTCAGCCAATCAGGCCCTGCTCTCCCGAGCGAAGTCTCGCGTCGCGAGACTTCGCCCGGGATCCAAGATGGCGGCCGCCATGAGGGACCGTGTCTCCCGGTCCCTCCAGCAAAGCCTGCCTGCCGGGTAAGTCCGGCGCTGCCCTTGCTGGAGAGACGGAGTAACGACACGGACACCAGAGCTGGATTTAAAATTGGGTCATTTTTATTAACATAAATTTGCATAATTTATTCAAATAATATTGCATAAATTTGCATAAACAACTATGACCCGGAACTGGACCTGCAGGGTCAAACAAATACTTCCGGGGCGGAAATGACGTATGCCAGCAAACATTCCTGGGCAACTCATGGGCGTATCTCGATGCAAGGTCCAGGTGAGGGCCAGGCCGTCACCTGTGACCTTTTCTGCCATGCTGTGCATGAGGGGGGTCCCACCGGCTAACCCGAATCGGGGAATTAAAGGTGTAGGACCCAAAGACAGGTTCCCCCCAGCTGCTCAGGCAGAAACTCCCTCCATGAGCTTGCGGAGAACCTGTCAATCATCCCCAAAGATGCCCAAGGGAGAACGCGCGGTTGCTAAACCACCCAATTTTCCGCCCCTAACCTGCTACAGGAGCGGGGGTCAGATCTCTATCTTGGCCCCCCGACTCCCCCCTCTAGCTGCGCCAGCTCACGCAGAGACCGCTGCAGGTCCTGGAAGAAGATGGCGTTCCCCTGGTCAGACAGGTGAACGCCATCATAACGGTAGAGCCATGGCTGGCCTATTGATAAAAGGGGATGAGGTATTACTACTCCACCCAACTCTCTAACTGTTTTACCCATAGCCCTATTCACCCGTCGCCTAGCCCGGTGAATGGCCCTAAGGGGAGAGGCGTCCCTCCAAACAAGCCTAGGTAATAGTTCTGACCACACCACTTGCGTGGTGGGCCAGACCTCACGAAGCCTTCACAGGTCTTCGCGTGCCTGGATGATCAGCGCCAGGCCTCCCAGTATGCGCAGGTCATTGCCACCTAAGTGCAATACCAGCCACCTGGGTGCGGCCACAGGACACTGCCCACCCAAACCCACTTGGGAACGACTCCAGGAGCCGCCCCCCATATTGCCGGGCGCAGCCACAAAATGCTGACCGCCCAGCCACACCGGTAGGAGACCCTCCCACCGCATACCTCTCCGGCCCATCCAGGCAACCCTGACCCACCGCCCCAGGGACGGCTGGGTCCCGACAGCGCTCCTGGCCGCCAGGCGGCCAGCCCAGCAAATCATGCTGTGGCCACACAGCAGCGCCGTCGGTGTCACGTCAGCCTGGGGACCTGCAAGAGGAAACACACGCAGAGAGGTCACCTAGCCTAAGCCCTGCCTAGGATCCTCAGCGGGCCTAACATAACCCAAATATGCCGCTGACCGCCAGCGGCCGATCACCCGAATCCAGTGGGCCGGGAAACCAGAAAGTGCCGTGCTAGTGGCGGCGCCGATACGGAACGAACGCGTTCCATAACCGGCGGGATCCGTGCCCACCTGGGCCATAGCCCTGGGTACTAACGCACAAGTATAAACGGGTCAGAAGGGGTACCGTCCCAACGTCTAGACGGGTACCCCAGACCTGATCCCCGCAGAAAACACCAAAGCTGTAGGGCGGCCACCGTACACACTGATTGGTCGGCGGCCGCACTAGGTAGATGGTAACCCCTCTGCGTGGCTGATCTGACTTAGACCGCCTTACCACAAGGGACCCCCCCCTTGTCTAACGGCCAGATCAGCGTGCTGGAAGGCACGGAGCGAATTGCCAGCCTGAGATGAGGCCAGGCCTCGCTGACCCCAAGGGCCCCAAGCATGACACCAGTCGCTGCACCAAAAAAGACGGGCCTCTTACAATGAGGAACACAGACTGCCAAAAACCACGTTGATTAAAGACAGCTGCTCCACCGTCAGAGCCTGACGAGTGTCACCAGGGGCCCCCGCTCGCTCCCCATACAGCCCTCCAGCACCTGCCGGATGCAAAGTCACCCGGAACAAACAGCAAACCCCCCGCCTTGGACAGAAAGGCGAGGCCGGCTAACCAGGACCGGATCGTCCTAACTGACAGGCCACGCTGCCCAAGCTGGACGCAGAACCCGGCCAGGCGCTATACAGGGACGGGCCAGCTAAGCTGGTAACCCCTGCCCTGCTTGAAATCCCCAAACTCCTAACCCGCACACTGGTATGCCCCAAGGGTGCCGGGCGTTACAGACAAGGGGATTGCCCGGGATGCCGCGACTCTCCACCACTCCGGATCCCTCCCAGACTCCAGAGGTGGCTGGGGAACACCTCTGGCAACTTCCGGGCCCACGGAGCCAGGGTCTGAAACCTGGACAACTGACCACGGGACAAGGCATCAGCAACCCCGTTATCTAACCCGGGGACATGCTTAGCCAAAAACAATGCGTTTAGAGACAAGGACCTGTGCACAAAATGGCGGACAAGCCGCATGACCCTGTCGCTCTTCGAGGACAGGGCATTCACTACATGGACAACCGCTAGGTTGTCACACCAAAAGTGCACAGTCTTGTCCCTAAACTGCTCCCCCCAAAGCTCTAAGGCCACTATTAAGGGGAAGAGCTCCAGGAACGTAAGGTCCTTAACCAACGAAGTGGCACTCCATTCCGGAGGCCATGCCCAGAAAGACAACCCGTTAAATCTATCCAAAAAATCCCGCCACACGCCGAGGTCAGCCCTGACCCCGGCGCAAAGGCGGGTACGATGATGGGGCAAACGGAGCCCCTTCATCGCATCATACAACCTCCTGGAAAAAGCCCTTCCAGGAACAACTACCCGACAGGCAAAATTAAGAATGCCTGCCAGTTCCTGAAGCTGCCGTAGGGTCACCTTCCGGCAGCCCAGGACCTCATCGAGCTTCCGCTTAATCTTTACCAACTTCTCTAGGGGCAATCTGGAAGATTGCTCCTCTGAGTCCAATTCAATACCCAGGAAGGTAATCCTGGTGGAGGGGCCTTCGGTCTTCTCAGAGGCTAAAGGCACCCCTAATTGAGCACAAAGGGCTTCGAAGTCCCGCATCAAAGCAAAACATTGCTCCGAATGCGCAGGCCCCGCCAGAAGGAAATCGTCAAGGTAGTGAACGACCGTACCCAGGCCACTTTGCCTCCTGAGCGCCCACTCCAAGAAGGTGCTAAAACTCTCGAAAAGAGAGCACGAGACAGAGCACCCCATGGGCAAAGCTCTGTCCACGTAATAGCCCCCCTCGAAATGGAAGCCCAACAGCTCAAAGTCATCCGGGTGTATGGGGAGGAGCCGGAATGCCGACTTAATGTCGCATTTACCCATAAGGGCTCCCGCCCCACACTTCCTAACCATAGTCACGGCTGCATCAAAGGATGCATACCGGACTGAACACAACTCGTCAGGAATGAAATCATTCACTGACTCCCCTTTTGGAAAAGACAAATGGTGAATCAACCTAAATTCACCACTCGCCTTTTTGGGGACCACACCTAAGGGAGACACACGAAGATTCGGGAAGGGCGGCTCCGCAAAGGGCCCCAGGACCCTGCCTTCGGCAACCTCCTTCCCAATCTTCTCCCTAACAATGTCTTCATGACCAACAACCGACCTAAGGTTGTCAGACATGAAGGCCTTCCGAACACCCTGATAAGGGATCCTAAATCCCTCTGAAAAACCTAGCAAGAGAGCGGCCGCTCTCGAGCGAGGGTGGTAGTCGCCCAACCAACCCTCCAGCACCCCTAAATTAATTGGGCTGGGCCCCTTTTCCCCCAGCAGCTGGGGGAGGCTTTGGGGGGCCCGAGCCTTTCTTTTCAATCCCCTTCTTGGGGCGGGGGCACACGGCTGCGGAATGGTTTCCCCCACAACTTCCGCAGGCGTGTCGAAACCGGCAAATGGGGCGAAAACACGCCCCCTTCGCCGCAAATTCGTGACACACGAGAGTGGCCCCTTTACCGACTACCCCCGCCACGGCCTTGGCCGGCGCGGGCGTAGCCGGCTCTTCCTCCATAAAGTGACCGCTATCGGTCCTATCACAGCCCTCCTTCCCTGACATATGAGTGGCCTGGAACCACAGGTCCGGAACCACCATATCCCAAGGCAAGTAGGGGTCATGGGCAATACGCATACGGAAGCCCTTGTCGTAGTGCCTCCATATGGTCCCCCCATACTCGAAATGGGCCCTCGCTATTAGGTCGATGTACTTCAGCAAGGCACCGGCCCTCCCCGGCTGCCTCTGAATGACCACCGACGCAAAGGTCAGAAATGCATAAAGCCACGAGCTGAAGCATTTCGTGACCTTTGTCTTTTTCACTTTCTCCCCAGGGACAACCTCCTTATCTTGTTTAGGGACCTCCCTGTTCAAGATGGAGAACAAATCAACGTACTCCCCCCGCCAAATTGCCTCCTTAACTGACGGGTGCAGATGGTACCCTAAAGGTGTGGCAGGCAACCCACAAGGGATGGCCCCAGGCTTGATGCTGGCGAACGGGTCCCACACCGTGGTGGCCCCCGAGCCCAGCACCCCAAGCCCCGGTGGATACATGAATGGGACCGGTGGCATAATGGCCGGTGGAGGAGGAATCCAACCCCCCACCCCCGCCCCAGGTGGGACAGGCACCCCCAGCGCCCCCACTGGCGGAGCTGGCGGGAACCAAACCTGACCACAGGTGCCTGCAGCAGCCCCCGTGAAACTGTTGCCACCCCCCATAGCTGGCGGGATGAACCCGGGACCCTGGATGGGCAGTAGCGGAGATGTGCCTGTATGTGGTGCAACCTCACCTGCCCCGTAAGGGGTAGACGCCATCCACGGTGGGCCCATCCTGGTTGGGCCCTGGAAAGATGACCATTGCCCAGGCTGGGCCATCTGTCCAGCATGGCCCGTCTGCCCGGCGCTGCCCGCCTGTCCGGTGCCCGCCATCTGTACTTCGTGGGCCACTTGCCCAGCTGGGGCCGACTCCTCTTCGGGGTCTGCGCCCCAAGCTGCGGTGGCAGCCGAGGAAAGCCCCTCCGGGCCTGCCCCCGACCTCCACCTCTCCAACTCGTCGAGCCGCTCCAGGACCCTGGCCCAGGAGAGAGAAGGGGAGACCTCGGGTTGAGGGACTGTGGGCATAAACCCTACCACCCCCCCCACCGGGATCCCCCCCGGGGGCACCTCTGCCGCCGCCCGAGCCCGGGCAGACGGCCTGGCAGCCCTCCTAGGCCGCGCCACAGGTTGGGCCGGGAGGGCCTTAGCTGGCCGCTTTTTAGGGGCCATACCCCTACAATCTATTTTTTACAAAAGAATAGGGCGGGACCAAGCCCTTCCCTAATGGGCCCTGCACCCCTTAAACGAGGCCTGCCCTAACAGCAGGCCTCAGCGGCACAAACCCACCAAGGAAGCCAATCCCCCCTGCCAATGGGCGACAAGGCCCAGAACTAGGCCTTTATCCCAGGCCTACTACCCCCCCAGCGACCCCCGCGGGCCCGCGAGGCCACCAGAAGGCAGCACCCCCCTCCCAACTATGCAGGACAATGAGGCTCCAAACCGGAGCGGAGCCCAGCCGATGCTGGCTCCGCTGATGAGCAAAAAGGCTTTCCGCCCCACCACAGGCCTCAAAATGGCGCCTCGCACGAGGTCGCCAAACAAAATGGCCGACGGAGCAGACCGATCGAGTGTCTGCTGCAGTAGATCGGTCCGGGCGAAAAGGAAGAGCCTCGGGCCTGCTCGCCCTTATATAGGGCAAGCAGGCCCCGCCCGGACCAATCAGGGCCTCAGCCAATCAGGCCCTGCTCTCCCGAGCGAAGTCTCGCGTTGCGAGACTTCGCCCGGGATCCAAGATGGCGGCCGCCATGAGGGACCGTGTCTCCCGGTCCCTCCAGCAAAGCCTGCCTGCCGGGTAAGTCCGGCGCTGCCCTTTATTTTTCTTCATGTCTCAAAGATGCAGTATATCTTAAGATCAGGACGATATTTCAAATAATGAAACTGTTATGCTATAGAAATAGAGCCACGTCGTATATCATTCAACCCAGTTTAAAACCTTATCATTTGTCCTTTCTCTGACATGATTTTATATATGTACATACAGACATACATATATATGTACATGTACAGACATGTATGTATATGTACACATATATATGTATGTATGAAAGATGTATCCCAAAATTAATAAATGAAAACTGAAAAATCTTCTTTGTGGTTTTAAATGAGAAACAACCTTGGAATATTTGCAAATTATGATGATTCACGTGAATATTTAATATTCAGTATCAGCACTTGGCATCATGGAGTTTTGTAGCAGTCACCCCCCCACCCCACTATGTTGTACAATTGACAAAATCTGACATCCAGCACTCAACATTTGACAGCATGTACTAGCCGGACTGCAGAGACAGGCAGAACCTGACAATATCTGACATGTCACAATCTATATTTGGTAATATCTGACAGCTGGCATGATGTAGCCATCAATCTTTGACGGTATGAAACACCTGATATGAGGTCATGTCAATGCCCGATAAATGAGCTACAACAGAATGTAGTAAATTTTAAATCTTAGCTTTATTTCACTAAGATAAGCAGGCAGTTCTTCTAAACATTACGGAGCTATTGGGATGTTCATGACTCATTCTCATACACCCCAAATATAGAAGCACTGCAGAGAGAGAGAGAGAGAGAGAATGAGAGAGAGAGAGAGAGAGACTTCATTTTACAGTAATCAGTTGTTATTTTATACATCCAGTTGCTATAGAGATTTCAAATAAAGCAGCCTCTGTTTACATTGCATTTTTTCCCCTTCCATCTGGCTTTATTTGGCAAACCACAATCTTCAAGAGGACATTCCTCCTATGTTCCTTCTTGCACTTTAGTGTGATATCTCATTTACTGCTCATTTACACATTACCTTTGAGCAAGACTCAGGCTACCTGCACACGTTAATGGCTAAAAAAGGGCTGCAGAATATGTGCAAACACGATCTGACCTGTGTGTTCTTGCCTGCTGGAAGAGTTCTTCATAAGTTTAGCATGAATAAATAATAATTTTTTAAAAAGTATTGCCTGCTGGAGTGAAAATGCTTAGAATATTTTTTTATGATGGATAAGGCTGCAAGTATATTCCCTTGAATGTAATTACATCCTTTGAACGAAACATGCAAAGGCCTCTTCCAGCAGACATAATGCATGAAGACTTTGGGGAAAGGCATTTTGTTGGGCTAAGCAACAAATTATGGTGAAATGCCCCAGAAGCTGCTAAGGGCACTAGGTGGCACTATTATACTAAAAATCTTCGTAAGGAACTTGGAACGCAATTGCATTATTTTATTTTCTTGTTTCTGCTGACCACACCCTTCTTATATATCTTTGGGAATGTTTTTTTAAAAAAAATCTAATTTCCTAAGGTAACATTAGTAAAATATTAATAGAATAAATGTATTTTGTAGGTTTTCTAGTCCAGCCCTCTGCTTAAGCAGGAAACCCTTTACCATTTCAGACAAATGGCTATCCAATATCTTCTTTAAAATTGTCAGTGTTGGAGCATTCTCAACTTCTGGAGGCAAGGTGTTCTACTGATTGATTGTTCTAACCATTAGGAAATTTCTGCTTAGTTCTAGGTTGCTTCTCACCTTGATTAGTTTCTACCCATTGCTTTTTTTCCTGCACTTTGGAGAACACTGTGACTTCCTCTTCTTTGTGGCATTCCCTGAAATATTGGAACATTGCTATCATGTCACCCTAGTCACATTAAAGATACCTAATCGATCATATGCAGAAGATTGGCAGGTGGGCATGTTAAATACCGTAAGCATCATAAGCATCAGGTGTGCTGATAACTATATGTCATGTAAATAGTCTACAATTAGATTCACAGTCTAGGTGCGCGTGTCTACCAACATGATTCCTCCACTTTGGCCACATTTCCTCTGGAACGTGAAAAATTATGAAATATCAGGACAGTGGATCAAAGTTGAATGCTTATGGGAAAAAAATCTTTAGTTACACCAGCCATGATTGGAACGCTCAGAGTTATAACTGAAAAGGACTTCCTGAATATTTGAAAGTGTTGAATTTGTCAGAACATGGTAATTTTACAAGAAAAAAGAAAGGCAGGGCAGGGCAGGGCAACATCTGACTTGGAACTGCCTATCTTCTTAGGTGCTACCTTAATAATTCTTAGATCCTTGGTTAGGAGTTGAACTATTGCATCATCACATAATATATCCAAAATAGAAGTATTGACACCTGATCATTTGTGCCTTGAGTGAGAACTCTAGGTTCATTTGTTTTTGGGCTGTCCACGGTGTCTTCTCCAGTACCAAAGTTAAAACATGTCTTTTCTTCAAAGTTCAAGTGTTATTTTGATAGAAGGAATGTCCTGGTTTTCATGAATCAGATCTTTACATGTATATCACAACATATACCACAACATTTGAATATCTTTTCCAAGGCCTTCATGGTTGCTCTACCAAGTGCTAATTTCTGACGTATTTCTTTATTTTTTAATCTTCCTATTTTTATATCTCAGTTCTTTCCTTTCAGGCTTCATTATCTTCACCCATTTTTTCCAGAAGTGCTGTAACTTTCAAGTATCCTGTATGTCTTAGGTATATCAAATTTTCTAAGAAGGTATTAGTCCATCTAACTGGTTGTCTTGGGAATTCTTAATTCTCTTTTTATGCTTACATCTATGAATCATTATATTTCATGTTAATTTCCAAGGTCATAGGTTTTCTGCAGTAATGTTTAAGCTTCCTTTACTAATGCAAGATGACAGTATTTTAATATGTACTCTCTTTCCATTTTTATAGGGTTTTTTATTATTAATTCCTCTCAAGGAAAGAAAAATCTTGTATCTTGTAATTATAGAACTGCCAAGGAAGACTTAGTGGCAAACAAGAATGATACAGGATGAAGCAAGCAAGAGTGAGCAACCCTTGCTTTAAAATTTTAAACAAACACATTCTGAAACAAAGTATAGTGGTACTTCTAGCTACGAACGCCTCTACTTACGAACTTTTCTAGATAAGAACTGGGTGTTCAAGATTTTTTTGCCTCTTCTCAAGAAACATTTTCCACTTACAAACCCCAGCCTCCGAAATTGTAACCGGAAAAGGCAGGGAAAAGCCTCTGTGGGGCCTCTCTAGGAATCTCCTGGGAGGAAGCACAGCCAGAAAAGGTGAGGAGAAGCCTCTAGGAGTTTCCTGGGAGGAAATACAGCGGGAAAAGGCTAGGAGAAGCCTCTGTGGGGCCTCTTTAGGAATCTCCTGGGAAGAAACAGGGCCAGAAAATGTGGCTTCCCCAATCGCACGCATAATTTGTTTTTACATTGATTCCTATGGGAAAAATTGCTTTTTCTTACAAACCTTTCTACTTAAGAACCTGTTCTGTCGGGCTCCCTGGTAGTCTTCTCCCAAAAATTCACAGGTACAAATTTCAGACACACACACGTTTGAAAATTCAAAACAATGTTCTTTATAATGAAAATTCACTTAAACTAAGCCCTCTTTTGGTATAGCAAAGAGCACTTGTCTCCAAACAAACTGGTAATTTGTACAAGTCCCTTATCAGTTCTGAGATACTTAGCTTGCAGCTGTGAGGCAATTCACAGTCCTTCTTCTTTCACAAAGTGAAACACACTTTGCTCTGGTTTAGTTTCAAAGCGGGGGAAAATCAGCACACAAAAGGTCAAAGTCAGTAAAGCAGTCACGAAACACAACGATCAGATAATCCTCCACAATGGCCAAACCCACAGGCTGCTATTTATAGCAGCCTCACTACTTACCACAGCCCCACCCAACCACAGCTGGGCCAGAGTTAACCACAACAGAACCTGGTCATGGAATGAATTAAGTTTTTATGTAGAAGTACCACTGTATAAAAAACAACATAAGTCACATTAGTCATATAGTGTCTATTAACATTAGACTATGCTTATATCTTGTGCAATTAGGACCCCACCCCTACCCCAGTTTACTTCCCAATAAATTTCCTTCTTCACATGGAATGGTTCAGGCAGGAGAAAATTCAGTGTATTTCTGAGTATTATTAACCCTGCTGTACTGGTCAGGTCATATGTGACCCGAAGTGAAGTTTGAGATCCTGTAAATATATTTTCCCTGCATATCTGAAACTTGAAATTTCATGACATTGTATCATTTGAGGGGTTCTTTCTATGCATTTTTTTGGGGGGGCTTAGTTTTTGCTAGTTTGAACATCCCTGATCATAATAAAAATAAAAATGAACTAAAAAATTTTGATGCTTATTTGTTTATTTTGCTCAGAGAAAGGGCCTCCCCCCTCCCTGGCTGTGTGCAATCATTTTCACTTTATATTTTCTTTAGGCTCCAAATGCCAAATATTTTTATACCTTAGGCATTAATATACTAAATTGAACATTCCTGATCATAAGAAAACTATAAATGGACTGAAAAAAATGATGCTTATAGGGGGTTTTTGCTCAGAAAAGCTCTCCCCCCCCCATTTTGTTAAATTTTGTTCATTTTTATCTAGATTAGGCTGCCAGTTCTAACTTTTTTGAAAACTTTTTGCATTGGATTACTAGTTTGAACATTTCTGAACATAATGAACTAAAAAATAAACTGAAAGAATTGAGGCCTATTTGTTTATTTTGCTCAGATAAAGGGCCTCCCCCACCCCACTGGCTGTGTGTAAGCCTTTTCTGTTCATATTTTTTTTAGGCTCCAAATCCCAAATATTTTTTAAAACTTTCCCATTGATATACTAAATTGAACATTCCTGATCATAAGAAAAATATCAATTTACTGAAAAATTGATGCTTACATTTTAATTTTGTTCAGAAAATTCCCAAGCTAGGAACTTTATTTCACCCCTTGTTAAGATATTATAACTTAGTTTCACCAATTTTCTAATGTCTGCTATTAGAGAAAACCATATAGAAGTCCAGATATTCTCTAAAGAATCTATTTTACAATTGTGTTGGGCACAAGAATTGGAGAGTAAGCAAATATCTCAAGAACCTCTCAAGGATACTTATTGGCACAACTTAAAATTATATGATTTAATAAATTATTATTATATGCTAATATCTGTATTTATTTAGGCATACTGGTAAGTCTTCAATTTACAACTAGTCACTTTTAGGTTAGGTTTAGGCTTAGGAGATCTGGGAAAAGGTACTTATGACCAGTAATGGGCTACCAAAATTTTTACTACCATGCAGTGGCTTCTGCATTTTGTTTCAACATCTTTTAGTGCAAATTGGGTGCTGTGGGGTGGAGCTCCAAATTTTGTTACCGGAACTGCGTTCCTGACCGTTCCCATAGGAGCCCATCACTGCTTATGACCCAGATTTGAAGTTTTGACATATGCATAAATGTATATTCACACACAAACTTTTCTCACTTTGAGGCACTGACCAACCAGTTCATATTTACATCCATCTGCAGCATCTCATGGTCACGTGACTACAATTTATATTTTTTTTTCTTGAAACTGGCATTTATTTCTGATTTCAGGCAAAGTTTTCCTATAGAAAAAAATGAGTTTGCATAATGATTGTGGTGTTAACTTTACAACCACCATGTTAGTTTAACAACTGCTGCAAAAATATCATAAAATCTACTTTACAACCATTATGAGTGAAATTGCTGGTTCAATTACAGTTGTGAGTAGAAAAGTATCTATAAGAGAACAATATAAAATAACCTTGACAAAGCATTCATATATTTATTCATACAACTTTTGAAGAGTCTTATTTTATATTCTGATAAATGTAATGCGGTTGAAAAACTGAGCAGGTGAATGCAGAAATGAGTAGAAAAGATGAAAACATCTGGGCATTTTTATTTTTGAGTAAGGAAATACCAAAACTACAACTCCTTATGTGATCTCTGTCACTGTGGGTGCACCTTAGTTTTTGTAAGAACTCCAGGAAATGAATTTCCAGAAAGGACAAAAACACACATAAATCCAGTCAAAATACAATAAAAATCCATATTTGGTTCCCTATTATGGTAATAAGGAGAGAGAAATGTTGTTCTTTCTGTTCTCATGTTCTGTTCTCATCATTGTGCCAACTGATGGCCAATAGTTTTTAAGAGACAGTTGGACTGCAAGATCACCTACAGATGGCAATGAGGAATTTTCATGCTACTTGGTAAATAATTTCATTTAGATTTGCTCAGAGTTTGACTCTGGACAGATCAAAATGAGTTGCTCCTGATATAGACTTGTCCTCTTATCTGGATTGAGTTTGAGTCTGTTTCTCCTGATGATATGGACAGGAATTTCTAATATAGAAATACCATTGACCATGCTTATTGAATGACTATGATTATTGATGACCTTTTGTAGAGCTGAAATGGAGGTGATGCATCCATCCTTATGCTTATTGATCATTCAGTGGCTTTTGATACTGTGGCTTTTGATACTGTCAACCATGATATCCTTCTGGAACAACTGGAAGGGCACCATGCTGTGGTGGACCATTTCCTCTTTGGTGGTCTGTCTCACTCAGTGTTGATAGAAAGGCAAATATTGCATTTGTGGGTCCCTTATTTTGGAGGTATCCTGTGGTTTGATGTTTTCTCTCTGCATGTAACTATTGGGTGATGTCATCAGTCAGTTTGGGCTTAATATCACCAGGATGCAAATGGTACATCTCTCAACCCTGACCTATGCAGGTGCAACTGTTAATATACTTAACCATTTCATGACCCAATGGAGAGAAAATTAAAATAAATAAAAAACCATTGGTTCAATCATTATAAAACTGAGCTGCTATGGCTGTTCAGATATTTCTCACATTGGTCTTGGATGGGGTTGTACTTATCTATTCCAGACCGATGTGCAAATTGAAAACACCCTGGACATGTGGTATAACTTTTGTTAAAGAGCAGATGACAGCTGTAGCCAGGAAGGTTCATTTGGTCAATTACTATAAAGATCTTCATGGCTTATGACTGTTTATCTGAGAGAATGCCTTTTTAAAATGGTTTCTCCCTGTCAAATATGTTCAGGCAGAAGGGATGATCTCCAGATCCCTTCAATTAAATGCTGCCATTTTCTGGGACTCAGGATACATACCTTCTCTGCTGTGTCCCCTTCCCTTTGGGAAAGTATTTCCTAAGAGATTCTCTCAGGTGATTTCAAAGACCCCTCCTGATAGGGGGTCATTGAAGGGGATAAGTTCCTAGGCCTGGGTTAATATGACTGTGGCTTATTGGTTCTCCTCTCTCTCTCTCTCTCCCTCCCTCCCTCTTTCCCTCCCTCCTCCCTGTTCTGTTGGGCTCTCTGGTAGACTCCTCCCAAAAATTCACAGGTACAAATTTCAGACATACACACGTTTGAAAATTCAAAACAATGTTCTTATAATGAAAATTCACTTAAACTAAGCCCTTTTTGGTATAGCAAAGAGCACTTGTCTCCAACCAAACTGGTAATTTGTACAAGTCCCTTATCCATTCTGTGATACTTAGCTTGCAGCTGTGAGGCAATTCACAGTCCTTCTTTCACAAAGTGAAACACACTTTGCTCTGGTTTAGTTTCAAAGTGGGAAAAAATCAGCACACAAAAAGTCAAAATCAGTAAAGCAGTCATGAAATACAATGATCAGATAATCCTCCACAATGGCCAAACCCACAGGCTGCTATTTATAGCAGCCTCACTAATTAACACAGCCCCACCCAACCACAGGTGGCCTTATTTTCTTTGATAATAATCTCTCAGTTGTTGTTGCCCATGCATCGCTCTCCGCATGCGTGGCTGTATCATTAACTCTTGTTCTGAATCCAAGGAGGAGCTAGATAATTGATCTCCTTCTGAGCTGTCTGCCACACTTTCCTCCTCCCTGTCACTCATGTCTTCTTGATCAGAGGAGCCTTCATCATCAGATTCCACCGGGAGGGGGCGGCAAAACAGGCCTGCAGCATGTGGATGTCTCCCCCACATCCACAGTCCTTGGGGCAGGAGCTGGGCCAGAGCTAACCACAACACTGCCCCTCTCTCTATTTCTTTTGTACAGTCTGCTGCTGTCATTTTATTCTGGGCTGCCTATCTTTGTGCCTTTTAATTGTTTCCCTTTTCTTTTAAATGTATTTTATAAGCTGTCCAGACACTTCCAGAGTAGCTGTCTCTATTAAATTGAATACATTAAATTAAATTAAATTAAGTCAAATCCATCAAATTAATATTTGCATGGAAATGTCTCTTTCTGAGACATCTTGCTCGTTCATTCACAATCCATTTTGACTCCGCTTTTATTCCTTACATGGTTGAATTGAGCATAGCTTCCTGACTTTTTTCTGGAAACTGCCATGATTAGATAGGAATGGATCCAGCCAATGAAAGTGAGTACTTTGTTTCTCTTTTTCAGTCTGTATTTCATTTTTCAATTAAAGGATGATGCCATTACCAAACCAAAGCAAAAAAACCCCAAGCAAACAAAAAACAGGGATGAGGGAATATTAAGCAAGGTTTTCTTGAGTCCTTCTTAAGAGCTGTTCTGTCTGGGTCCCCCCAGACGCCAACACCAACCAAAAAGAGTAGCCAGACATACTGGTAAAAAGCAAAGGCAGTTTATATAATTCAAAGCAAACACAGGTAACAAAAACTGTTCTTACAGACAGGAACACTATGAAGCTTCACAGAGGCTTCACGAAGGCCAGGCAATAAAACAGGATTCTTGCTGGCAAAAACAACGCTGGAGATAATAAAACCCACGCCTCCCCCAAGTCTTCCAGGCTTCTAGGCCACAAGCCAATATCAGAGACGCCGAGAATCGAAGCAAGGTCACAGGACTCCCAATTGATAACTCTCCACAAGACTGTAAGGGCGGGCCTGCCTTTTCAACCCTGCTGAGGAGAACCACACCAAACCCAGCTGTTGCCAATTCAGGGATGGAAATACCTTTCTAATTGGCCCCGTCTTTGAGCTGCTCGTCGCTGCCTCATGTCTATTATAGCCTGTGCGTCTTCATCCAATGAATCCAGGCTACTAGCTGGGCAGAGGCCCTCCCCGGGGGGTCTCAGGCTGCTCTCCCTCCTCCTCTTCCTGACATTCCTCTCCCCCATCTGCCTGGTCCTCCCCCTCCTGTTCACTGTCCTCCTCCTCTGGGCATGGATCCGGCAGAGATCCAGCCGGTCCCTGAGGAGCCTCAGGCTGAATCACAACAAGAGCCAAGAAGAATGTGAGTGTTAAATGATATTCCATGTTTCAAAGGTATGATTCATCAATTCACAGGAGGAAATCCACCCCCACCTCCATTTTTTTATCTTGCTTCCTGGAACATGCACAGATTGGCCTTTCTTTCAATCTATAAACTTGTCAAATCTCTGGTCTGCTTTGTTTTGTTCCCCCTTGGGACTCTGGCTTTTGAAAATCTTGAAATAATTGAAATCAGAGTGCTGGTCCATACTGTGTCATTTGTGAAATGTCAGTAACCACCATTTTCAGTGTTTAAAATCCATTAGAAGGGCCTTCTAAACATTCTGACACAGCATTATGGGAGCAAGACATAACCTTTTGTTTGCAACACCTCGCTTTCTTCTCAACTAAAATCATCAACTATTTGCAAGAAATGATTGGTTTCCTACGGTGTGAAAGAACATTAAGTGAAAAAGGTTTATTTATCAAATTCCTTTTAAATCTGGTTGTCATATCCTGTATTTGACCATTTTGAATATTTCATCTATCAGCAATGATTATATTTAAAAGCCTTTAATGAAGTCCATAGAAATGCTAGGTCACATTTTCCCCTCTGCTATGTAATCGTTATTTCACATCAACATTTTCAAAGATAAGAGTGACAGGTTTTATTCTAGGCACTAGAATGTTTGAATGTGTAACTTGAAAGATATAAGCAAAATGTATTACAATTATCAGTTATCCATCAGAAGGGGTACCTATTCTATCTATTTTCAGCAGAAGCAGTGAAGACTGGAAGAAATGAAAATGTTGTACATACTTCTTGCTATTTATTTTCCTGATTAGTACTTTGCTTTTTAGCTTTTTAGCTTCTTCAATCAATGAAAATTAGTACCTGTCATTTTTTCCACAATTAGTTGGAAACAAGGACTGTTAAGATATTCATATGTTTTTTTCCCCATTAGAATCTATCAAGATCTTTTAAAAAAACATTTTGTGCAAGAAACTAAATCTGGCAGATTTGAAATTTAGAAATGGTTCAATCCTTACCCTATTTCCCCAAAAGTATAGAACAGAATTGAATTTTTTAATGGCCAAGTGTGATTGGATGCACAAGGAATTTGTCTTGATGCACATGCTCTTTGTGCACATAAAAGTAAATATAAGTTTGTCAAGAATCATAAGGTACAACACTTAAAGGTGGTCCGGACACAAATAAGCAATCAAATCATATTAGGAACCAGTCATTATTTGAGGGTGCTGCAAAATCCCTGAGGGGAGCGATGTCTTCAGAGGGACTTAGAGCAACCCCAGCCATGGGGGGTCACTCACGAATGCCAATCCTAGAAAGAAGACTTGGACACATCTCTCTCTGGGTGAAATGACACAGTATTGAGCTGTGCACCTCCTTTTATTGGGGGAATATGCAAATGGGAATGATTACACACACATGTCAAGTGATATACAAACATCCAATAATGTAACTCTAAAAGATGACACAACTTCCCAGTCCTTCCTATCTCCATATGGCACGTAACCAGTTTCCACTGAGCAAATGTCTCTCATGGCCAATTTCCTGGGACCGTTTGTTGTTTAAGACAGCTATCTCCTGTTTACCACAAGGCAAGGTCTTTTATCACAGCCTTCGTCCTGTTTACCCCAGGCAATGTAAATTGCATCTTTTGATCACACAGTTCTTTTCCTGTTGACACATTCTTGTTATCCGTGGAGAGTTGCTTGAACCGTTTTATGGCCAGTCACTTCCTTAAGCAGGTTTCACCAGAAATGCAGACTCACTATGTGACCTACGCTTGTCCTGGCTAATGGAATAGGAGTGTATAAGGCATTGATGTTAGAAGTCCAGATATAGTGTAATCCTATCCTAACATGCTATGGCAGCTACAATTCTTAATTGTAAGGATACAAGCAACAAAGATACAGTCATATTGTCATAAGCGGGAGGAGATTGGTGGTGGGAAGGGTGAGAAGATTAATAGTAGTGCAGACTTAGTAAATAGTTTGACAGTGTTGAGGGAAATATTTGTTTAACAGATTGATGGCGTTCGGAAAAGGCTGTTCTTGGGTCTAGTTGTTCTGGTGTACAGTGCTCTATAGCATTGTTTTGAGGGTAGGAGTTGAAACAGTTTGTGTCCAGGATGTGAGATTTCTGTAAATAAAAAGACCAATTGCAAAGGTTTTGATTTAGAAATGGGCTCCCAAATTTTCCAGGATGGAGTCAGATACTTCTCTGCTCTCTCTTTTATCCCTTTCCATCTTGACATTTATGAAGACATTAACACTGAGTGCAGCACTTTTACACAAAGGGCCCTCTTGCAATACTTAGAAGTGCTGAGTCAGTACTAAAGCTTCCTATGGGTTTTAATTCAGTTTAACCCTTTTGTGCATTTGTGGCTTCACTTCGTCCTGAAACTGAAATTGCCCTAATCTGAGCAAAAAATCCATAAATATCTCTGTTGCTAATGAGCAAATGTTTTGCATCAGGGATGTTGGTCTTAGTTGCTA
This sequence comes from Erythrolamprus reginae, assembly GCF_031021105.1. Taxonomy (NCBI): domain Eukaryota; kingdom Metazoa; phylum Chordata; class Lepidosauria; order Squamata; family Dipsadidae; genus Erythrolamprus; species Erythrolamprus reginae. Next base: position 96,780,265 of record NC_091954.1, read on the forward strand.
CTTGAAACGAATGCTCTAATTATTAATGATGTAAGCCTATATGTGAGAGTGACTATCTAACTTTGATTCCTAAGGCAAAACTACAACTCATGGTCCCTATAGCTCACCTTAAAATTTTTATGGAAGAGTACTCTTCTCAGTACAGAAGGAGTCAGAGACACGGGTTTCCTTCTACCACCACTTCCTCTTTATCCCACTAGAGTATGGGAGGAACTAATCCAATTAGAGTGTACACCAGACCTGGTCAAGGGGCGGCCCATGGGCCACATCTGGCCCACCCACTGTCTGTGACTGACCAGCCCACTGTCTGTGACCGGTCCATATAGGTCGGGGTCCGCTCCAGTGTGAGGATGAAAGAGCTCACCACATCTTCCGGGACTCCTCCGGTTCCTGCTTTCCCGATGAATGATGAGGAAAGCAGGAACTGGAGGAGTCCCGGCAGACGCGGTGAGCTCTTTCATCCTCACACTGGAGCATACCCCAATCTCCTACCGAGAACGGCCGAGCACAGAAACCACACAAACACTACAGCGCATTGACTGTGGTGCACCGTGTTGCTGTAAAGCAAACAATTAGGGGTCTGTAGAGTGGGTCTGGGTGTTTAGGTCAGGCCAGGGTCTGGGTCTTTACAGTATTGGCTAGAACTGAGTTAATTATATTAATCTGGCCCTCTAAAACCATCCCAATTTCTCATGCGGCCCCATTGCAAAATTAATTGCCCACCCCTTGTGAACACAATGTGATTGCAACTTTAGGGAACTGAGGAATTTCCAGAAAGTTTCACAGTAAAATACCAATAATTTATTTGTTTGTTTGTTTGTTTGTTTGTTTGTTTGTTTGTTTGTTTGTTTGTTTCTTTCTTTCTTTCTTTCTTTCTTTCTTTCTTTCTTTACTTACTTACTTACTTACTTACTTACTTACTTACTTACTTACTTACTTACTTACTTACTTACTTACTTATTTACTTATTTACTTATTTATTTACTTACTTACTTACTTACTTATTTACTTATTTATTTATTTATTTATTTATTTATTTATTTATTTATTTATTTATTTATTTAGATTTGTATGCCGCCCCTCTCTGAGGACTAATATTGCTGTAGTTGTTTTTTGTTATCATCTATCAAGATTTTCATACACGTTTATATTTTTTTGCACTTCTCAGAATACTTTGTGGCAAGATCAAGAGTAGCAGCATAGGCTTCCACAGCAAAAATGTATCGTATTCAAACATGACCTTATATACTTGTTTTGGATTCGTGTATCTAAGTCATACATTACTTTATGATGCTTATTTCATTTTACATTCCCTCCACTTCCTGATTACTATGGGGAAAATACATTGATTTATAAGAGACATTTATAAATGCTCCAGCTGATTGATGTTTGATACCTTTTTTCATCTTCATAGTAATTGGGAGAACATCTGTGCAATTTACTGTAAATTAGAAGAAATTGTCCCAAACTATAAATCAAGTTTGCAGTACTGAAACCATTGGCGTCAGTTTCTGGCTGCTCTTCTAATATGTGCAGGGAAGCAAGACTATGCTGCTTCTCTGTGTCATATAATATATGTGGGCATGTGGGTATATGCATATTTGTTTGTTTGTTTGTTTGTCATGTTTATGTAGTGTATACTGACAGCTGTATGCAATGAAATTTCATTTTAATATATGTTAAATAGTATACAGTCTATTCTAACTTATGTTCCATCTTCAGTTCTTGTACTAATTCCAAAATGAAACCAATCCATTGAATCAACTCAGTGATAAGCTCCTATGGGTACAGTCAGGTACGCAGAACCAGTAGAAAAAAATTGAATTTTGTTTCTTTTTTTCCCTTCTGGGCTCTGGGTATTGTTGTTGTTGTTATTGTTATTGTTATTGTTATTACTATGTCAGTACAACACAGCAAACGAGATCACTATGCTGGATTTCATATTTCATCACCAGTCGGGTGCTTCCCAAGCACCTAGGACTGCGTGATGTAGCGGCGAATTATGTTTGCTGACCCCAGTAAAGCGACCTTTTGCAATTGACAGATGGAGATTTTGTCAATTTCAATGGTTTTCCATTGGAATTGACCAATCAATTGAATCAACTCAGTGATAAGCTTCTACGGGTACAGTCAGGTACACAGAACCAGTAGAAAAAATTTGAATTTTGTTTCTTTTTTTCCCTTCTGGGCTCTGGGTATTGTTATTGTTGTTTGTTGTTATTATTGTTGTTATTGTTATTGTCGCCTTTGTTGTTGTTGTTACTATTACTTTTATTATTATTACTATTATTATTAATTTGATTTCTAGGCCACCCTTCTCCTGAGACTCAGGGCGGCTTACAGCATAAATTACATATTTAACACAGAAATCAGAATTAATCTAAAACAACCCGAACCTTATAAAAAATTTAAAAACAATTTACTCAAATTGAGTAAATTGGGTATGTTTTTCCTATTGCAGTAAATGAGGTTGAATGTGTATAATTTTAGAAGAGCGTGTGTGTGTGTGTACACATACACACAGTTTTTATAGTAGATAATGTATATTTTGTGTGCCTATGTGTAATGTGTATGTACACATATGGCATGTATACATAAAATTAAATAGTATATTTTGGATATTCAGTAATAGTAAATAGGTAGGGAAATTGTATCTCTTTGAGGTGAGGAGAGGCCAGGCACCTTAACCCTAACCCAAACCTTTGACGTGAATAACATTAAGTTGGCCACCTTTAAGCCAGTCACATGACCTTTAAGCCACCCCTGGTCACATGATCATCAAGCCACTCCCACCTGGTCACATGGCTGGCAAGCCACATCCACAAAATAAGCCACACCCACAGTGTGATAGTAAAACTTTTTTGCAGCCCTTCACTGAATCAACCAATCAAGATCAATTTGGCATAGAAAAGGATTATGTTTGAAATAACAGGATAACAGAGTTGGGAAGAACCTTGGAGATCTTCTACTCCAATCCCCTGTCCAGGCAGGAAATCCTATCCCATATCAGACAAATGATTGTCCAATCTCTTCTTATAAACCTCCAGTGTTGGAACATCCACAACTTCTGGAGGCAGGTCATTCTACTGATTGTTTTAACTGTCAGGAATATTCCCTTTATGGTTATCTCTTTGATTAATTTCAATCTATTGTTTCTTGTCCTGCCTTCAAGTGCTTTGGAGAACAGGTTGCTCCTCTTTTTAGTTACATCCGCTTATACACTGCTCAAAAATAATATATAGGGAACCCTTAAACAACACAATATAACTCCAAGTAAATCAAACTTCTGTGAAATCAAACAGTCCACTTAGGAAGCAACACTGGTTGACAATCAATTTCACATGCTGTTGTGCTCGTTCAAATTTGTACTAGAACAAAGTATTCAATGAGGATATTCCATTTATTCAGAACTAGGATGTGTTATTTGAGTGTTCCCTTTATTTTTTTTGAGCAGTATATATTGGAACAATGCTACCATATCATTCATAGCCTTCGTTTTTTTATTAAACTAGACATGTCCAATTCCTGCAACTATTCTTCATTCTTCATCAGGTTATTGTATCCTGTAGCTGTTTGGAAAAAAAGGTAATAAATTTAATTTAGAATAATATTGTTGAAATTCTGAGCTTTTTTCCTCCCAGTGAATCCAAGGCAGCACAATTTCTAGGAAGGTTCAGAGACAATTTGAACCCTGAAATCTCTGGAATTACTGGAAAAAAGAATGTCAGCTGATTTTCTATGCCTCAACTTTCAAATTCATGGTCTTTAGGCTCATTGTTAATCTGTTGCCTTTCTCTTGAAGCTTCACAAGGCAAAAATAAGAAGAACAAATATTATGCCATTAAGAAAGACATCGGGCTCTTATTCACTTATTCATTTTATTTATTTATTTATTCATTTGTCCAATACACAAATACATAGGAAGAAAAATAGACATGTAGTAATATATATAAGGGTAAAAGTGAACTTAGAGGAGACGATATATGAAAGAAAGAGAATATATATGATAAGTGAAAGAAAAGAAAGACAATTGGACAGGGGACGAAAGGCACACCAGTGCACTTATGTACGCCCCTTACTGGCCTCTTAGGAACCTGGAGAGGTCAATCGTGGAGAGTCTAAGGGAGAAGTGTTGGGGGTTAGGGGTTGACACAATTGAGTCCGGCAATGAGTTCCACGCTTCGATAACTTGATTGTTGAAATCATATTTTTTACAGTCACGTTTGGAGCGGTTCGTATTAAGTTTGAATCTGTTGCGTGCTCTTGTGTTATTGCGGTTGAAGCTGAAGTAGTCATTGACCGGTAGGACGTTGCAGCATATGATCTTGTAGGCAATACTCAAATCATGTGTTAGGCGCCGTAGTTCTAGGCTTGTTAGTCTATTTTTGTAGGATATTCTGTTTCGATATTCACCATTCATTCCAGTGGTGGGTTTGAAGAACCAGTACAGCCCAGTTCTTCAAACCTGTAGTGGTGATGGCAGCAGGAGGCTCTGCCCACCTGCCATCGATGCATCTGTGCATGCATGGAAGCAGCACGCACAAACCAATAGTGACAGAATTTGCAAACCATTACTGATTTATTCCTAATATTTTCATTATCGATGCATATTCCTATTTCCAATATATTATTGTTTCAGGGAAACTATATGCATTTTAAACCATTATATACTACTTCTCTGTTTTTTTATTCCACTGCAGTTTGTTGATCTCATGTTTTGTTGACCTTGATAACACCTGTTTCTTTTTAAATCTTTGGGAAGTTCAACAACTTGTATCCATAATTTAATAATGATAGAACAACAGATGTAGGGTCTCCTGCTTGGGCAGAAGGTTGGACTAGATGACCTGCAAGGTCCCTTCCAACTCTGTTAATGTGTTAACATAAGCTGAAGGAGATTTGCAAATCAGTAAATTTATTCATTTGCAAATCAGGAGACTTGCTAGCTTTCAGCTGCAGCAAGTAAATGAAAATTTGATATCAGACTTACGGTTTTAGTGCACTAGAAAACAGACATTAAATTTAGAAGAACTGTTTAAAGATCATAAATCTAAGATCTAGAAATAGCGCACTGCCTTTTGCTTGCCGCTTGCCAGTTCTGAGTCATGCTGTCTCATCTTCTAGAAAAAGAGTGTATTGTGCAATTATACACAATAAAGGACAATGTAAACTTACAAAAGAGTTTTATTATTTTGAGTAGGATGGTGCAACCAATGACTCTGAATTACTTTCTTTTGTCTACTCGTCTACTTAAATATTGCAGAAGAGATTCTTATTTTTTTTAAAGTATCTGAAATATGTTCCTCTATTTTTTTTGATAGAGGTTTCTCTCTTATAATTAGTATAATCTGCTTAAGCAGAAGCAGCTAGCACACACTGTGAAGGACTGTTGATAGAGCAAGTAGTGTATGAGGAAAGATGGGAATGACATTATTCACATCACACTTATATAAAATCTTCTTTAAATCAGAGCTTGCTTCTGTCAGTTGGCTGACAATAGCAACCCCTCGTAAATATTGAGATCCCCAAGGAAGTAATTAATAGGAACATCATATCCATTAGCATATTGCCTAATAATTTTCTAAATGCTGCATAATGTCATTGGTATGGAAGAATTGTGGGTAAATCAACAGTGTTTCTTCTCAAGAGAGTAGGTAATTAAGTAACAAGCAAAGCACTCAGAAAACAAGTATACTTTTACAGCTGGGAATCTTGGCTTGGGGAGACTTATAGTTTGTGTTATCCTGGTAACATGTTCCCAGCTGCATAGCAAAGCTGGAATAGAAGGCGGCTAGAAGATGAAATATCAAAGGCCATCCCAACAAGAATCAAAGCTACACAAATCTTTTAGAAGTCCAGTTTATTTCTTAGTTGGTCCTGAATGCCTTTGCTATGGGTCTCCATCTGATTCCCTGCTTGCCCTAAACCACTTGGTTTTCCCGTTATAACTCTAGTATGAGTCATTTTTATGCAATATAATATTTAACTGTATAGAGAAAGTTGGTGGAAAACCCTGGCAGAAAAGATGCCCTTATTGGACTCTATAACAATTTCACATTATAAAATATACTCATAGGGTTTGACTCATTGCATCACTCTATAATTCAGGGTCATGTGAAATATAATTGAAGAAAGTTTGATATAAATTACTCTAGATTTTAGCTATACATATAACAATACATAATTTCCATGCATTCTATGCATATTCAATGCATAGTTTAATGGATAATATTTCTTCCCTTTTAATATACTTCCTAGATGTGGGAAAATTAAAAAGTAAATTAAAAATGAAGAACACATGATATTCCGGTGTCTAATGTAGTGCATTACCCGTTTTATCAAAATGGCTCACCATAGTTCTTGATAATGTGTCATTTTTTGAGGGGGGGGGGCAACCTTGCAGCCTTACAGGATGAACATGGTATTGGTTCCATGACCTTCTCATGGAAAAATAATTTATTGCTGGCCTTGGATTTATCTGTGATTATATCAGACTGCAGGGTCATAGAACCTGGCTTATCACATTAATCATTTGATCTTTTGAGTGTCACTCAAACTCACTACTATGAAATGGACAGCTATATAAATTGCATAAACAATTAAATGAATAAAATAATCCTGCTATTTGAATCACAAGATTTTTTTTTAAAGGGTAATTGAGCTTTCTATTTCCAATGGAAAACTTTCCTAATGTTATGTTTATTTAATCATTTATACATTATGTTTGACAGATCCTTATTACCCAATCTCTCAAAATCACCAAATGTTCTACTGTAAAATATTTCCATTATACTCCCTTGTAACAAAAACTGCACCTTGCAGAAGGTATTCCACAACTAAGAGTTAGTATTATGAGGATCCTGAAATATTAGGTTTGGTGGTTGTGAAATGACTTATTGCCAAGCTGGGAAAAACACAGAGCGGGCCATATGCTCTGTTGACCTGCAAGCCTATTAAATTTAAAGTCCATCAGGTCTCTCAAACTTGATGTGTTAACAGATTATTTCCGAGAAAACAAAACCAGGTACAAAGTCGTCAGCTAACTTGAAGAATTGGCTTTGTACACCTTCTTCTTTGTAATCCATGCACTTTTTAGAAATATAAGGGAATGAAGTTGGGATTGTTATCTGCTCTTTTTGAAAAGCAGCTGCAGCACCTCATTTGAACTAGTGCAAGAATCTTTGTAAAAAGGCAAAGGTTATATGTTACTTTAAAGACTTTAAGACTTTTGTTTGATCTAAGTGTTAACAGCCCGAATACACAGGAGTATTAGAGACACATTTATATCACCTTGCAAAACCTAGAAGCGTGGAGTTGACTCAGAGCAATACCATATTTTTGAGGAAAGTGTTTGTTGCAATAAATTTCCTGTACATATTTTAGTTACACTATGTTGTATCGTATCCTATGAGCAAAGAACCCTCATAGGAAATAAATACAAGTTAGATCCTTTGCAGCTTCTTCTCTGGCAGTATTGATCTGCTAACCAGAGCTTACAAAACATTTGTCATATCAATCCTAGAATACAGCTCACCTGTATGGAACCCACATTGCTTATCTGACATCAGCACAATTGAGAGAGTCCAGAAATATTTCACAAAAAGAGTCTTTCACTCCTCTTCCTGCAACAAAATACCTCACTCCGCCAGACTTGAAATTCTTGACAACTTACACCTCCATTGTCTCCATTCCGACTTAACAATGGTTCATAAAATCATATACCAAAATGTCCTTCCAGTTAGCAACTACTTCACCTTCAATCGCAACAACACATGAGCACGTAATAGATTTAAACTAAATGTCAATCACTCTAAACTAGACTGCAAAAAATATGACTTCAACAATAGAGTAATCAACGCCTGGAATGCTCTACCTGACTCTGTGGTTTCTACTCCTAACCCCAAAACTTTAACCATAGATTATCTACAATTGACCTCTCCCCCTTTCAAAGAGGTCTGTAAGGGGTGTGCATAAGCGCACCATTGTGCCTACCGTCCCTATTCTACTGTTCTATTGTCTTTTAACATTGCTTTTCATCATTACTTTTCTAATGTTTTTATTTATACAAATTACCATATTATAACTGTTTGACACAGATAGATAGATAGATAGATAGATAGATAGATAGATAGATAGATAGATAGATAGATACAGGGGGTGAACAAAAAATGGAAGCACTTGACTTTTTGACATCATAATGTTTGAACATGTTCAAATCAATCAAAACGTGACATATTTTAATGGGTTTTTTGTTTTTTTAATTCTGTTATTTGATATGTTTTTTTAAACTACTTTTTTTTACAGGAATTTAAGGAAATTGGTTATAACCTTCTAGAAAGGGCACACCTCTCAGACTTTCAAAGAGGCCAAATTGTTGGTGCTCGAATGGCAGGCACTAGTGTAACAGAAAGTGCCCAAATGTTTGGCATTTCAAGAGGTAATGTCTCAAAAGTAATGACTGCTTTTGAAAGAGAAGGGAAAATGTCCTCACCAAAGCACAGGTCTGATCGAAAGTCGAAGTTGTCTGAGAGAGACCATCAGACTCGAAAGCGAATTGTTAGAGCAGATCACAAGACCACAGCTCCTAAATCCCACAGAGCTCAATAGACACATACAGAACCCAGTTTCCACAAAAACTTTTCTAAGGGAGATTCACAAATCTGGATTCCATGGAAGAGCTGCAATTAGAAAACCTCTACTCTCAAAGACAAATGTTTCAAAGCATTTAGAGTGGTGTAGAAACCATCAGAAATGGTCCCTTGAGCAGTGGCAAAATGTGATTTTCTCTGACAAATCATTGTTTACCCTTTTTCTGACCTCCGGCCGTGTTTACATTTGGAGACAGCCAAAAGACATCCTGACTGCCTTCTCCCAACCGTCAAACATGGTGGATGGATGAATGGATGGATGGATGGATGGATGGATGGATGGATGGATGGAAGGAAGGAAGGAAGGAAGGAAGGAAGGAAGGATGGATGGATGGATGGATGGATGGATGGATGGATAGATAGATAGATAGATAGATAGAAGATTCCTGTTGAAATTTGTATCATATTTCAGCCTATGTTATACTTTTTATCTTCTTCCCTTGATTAATTACTTGATTAATTAATTACTCATTACCAAGTGGGAATATTTATTAAACTCTCATCAATCTACTTCTATAAAGTTGAGAGTGACAATAGTGACCCTGGAAGCATCGATTCATAACTGTTACTCTGAAATAATGTACATGATATTGGGATCTCTCTGAAACCAGCAAGAAAATATTCCTCTTTTTATAAGTAGTGTTTATTGTTTATTAAGGCCTCTCTGTTAAAACTATTATTATTTTTCTGTTTAAGAACTGAAAAACAACATAGGCAGTCAGTTTATGCCAATATCATCCTTCTTGCAGGGAAAATACCATTGGTAGCTTGATATTAAAATTCCTATTTATACTGATTTACAGTGATCCCTCTATTATCGTGAGGGTTCCATTCCAAGACCCCTCGCGATAATCGATTTTTCGCGATGTAGGGTTGCGGAAGTTTCCCCTTTGCGCCCACGCAAAGGGGAAACCCCGATTCGGCTCCTCGCTGCTGCTGCGCTACCGAGCAGATCAGCTGCTGGACGGCCGAAGGAACCTTCCCTGGGTCTTCCCCCTCTTGCTGGTGGGCGGGCGAGCGGCGGGCATCAGTGAGGAGCCGGGGTTTCTCCTTTGCGTGGGCGGCCGGGAAGACCCAGGTTGGGGGTTCGGGGGGGTGCTGGGAAGCCCCCCAGGCCGGCTGCGACCTTTTAAAACAGCCGCGCCGCTTCCCAGCTGAGTCCTGAAGCCAAACGCGGAAGTTCGCCTTTGGCGCTTGGCTTCAGGACTCAGCTTGGAAGCGGCGCAGCTGTTTTAAAAGGTCGCAGCTGGCCTGGGGGGCTTCCCAGCACCCCCCCGAACCCGGGTTGGGGGTTCGGGGGGGTGCTGGGAAGCCCCCCAGGCCGGCTGCGACCTTTTAAAACAGCCGAGCCGCTTCCCAGCTGAGTCCTGAAGCCAAACGTGGAAGTTCGCCTTTGGCGTTTGGCTTCAGGACCCAGCTGGGAAACGGCGCAGCTGTTTTAAAAGGTCGCAGCCGGCCTGGGGGGCTTCCCAGCACCCCCCGAACCCGGGTTGGGGGTTCGGGGGGGTGCTGGGAAGCCCCCCAGGCCGGCTGCGACCTTTTAAAACAGCCGCGCCGCTTCCCAGCTGACTCCCGAAGCCAAACCCGGAAGTGGTTTTTTTAAAAATTAATATTTTTTTAAAAAATCGCTATATAGCGTTTCGCGAAGATCGAGATCGCGAAACTCAAGGGATCACTGTATATGTGAAATCATCAGTGCAATGTTTATCACCCCTTACAGGTCAGTGACCATTCTTCCTAATGTGATTATAAATATTTCGTGCCTATTTGATGAAAATAATGGCATTCTAATCAAAGGAAGGCTAGAAATTTTTTCCGCAAGGAGAACAGAAACCATTTATTTTTCCTTGTCTGGAATATTTTAGAATGTAGAATAATAAGGTTTATTTCAGTTGACTTTCCCTTCATGTTACAATCAAATGATAAAGAGGCTACATTCTTTTACTGGGTCATTTCTTTCCATTTTCTTGCAGAATATAATATCTTTTTAACCTAATTATATCAAGATGTTTAGTTTTCAGAGCATTACAATTCCCAGAATTATAATAAATGGGATAACTATAGATTTCAAAATACCAGATGATCACCTAGTGGAATACCCAGTGGAATACATGCCAGCAATTATATAGAATATAATTCTTTTCTGCCATTTAGTCATTATCTGTATTTTTGCAGCCTGTAAGCCCCATCTTTTCAGGGCTTTACAACATAATAGGTTGCATGTAATGTAAAATGTATGTATGTGTGTATGTATATATGTATTTATATAGTCAAGTACGTATTTGGTAATATACCGTATTTTTCGCTCTATAAGACGCACCTGCTGATAAGACACACCTAGATTTTAGAGGAGGAAAATAGAAAAAAAATATTTTGAGCCAAAAAGGGGAGAGGAAGAGAGGAAGGAGTGAAAGAAGGGAGTGAGGGAGGAAAGAAGGGAGGAAGGAAAAGGAAAGCAAGAAATGGAGGGAGGAAAGGAAGGAAGGAAGGAAAGAAAGAAAGAAAGAAGGAAAGAAAGAAAGAAAGAAAGAAAGAAAGGGGGAAGGAACAGGAACAGAGGAAGGAAGCAAGGAAACTTATGAAAGGGGAGAGTAAGAGAGGAAGGACTGAAGGGAGGGAGGGAGGGAAGAAGGTAGGAAGGAGAAAGAAAAGAAGAAATAGAGGAAGGGAAGGTAAAAGAGAGAAAGAAAAAGAGCAAGAAAGAAAGCAAGAAAGAGAGAAAGAAAGAAAATGAAAGAGAAATAAAAATAGAGAGGGGGAATGAAAGAAATGGAAGGAGGGAAGGAAGGAGAGAAAGCAAGAGAAAGAAAGAAAGAAAGAAAGAGAAAGAAAAAAGAATGAAAGAGCAAGAGAGCAAGAGAGAGAAAGAAAGAAAGAAAGAAAGGCAACTTCAAAGAAAGGCTCACTGAGCATCTCTCACTCTCTCTCTCTTTCTATCCCTCTTTCTTTCTTTCTCTTCCTTTCTCTCCTCTTCCTTTATCTCCTCTCTCTCCCTCCCTCTCTCTTTCTCTCCCCCCTCTCTCCCCCTTTCCCTCTCTTTCTCTCTCTCCCTCTCTTGCTATCTCTCCCCCCTCTCCCTCTCTCTTTCTCTCCCCCCTTTCCCTCTCTCTTTCTCTCTCTCCCTCTCTTGCTATCTCTCCCCCTCTCCCACTCTCTTTCTCCCTCTCCCTCTCTTTCTCTCTCTCCCCCCTTTCTCTCACTCTCTCTTTCTCACTATCTTGCTGTCTGTTGCTCTCACTCACTCTCATTCTCTCTCCGTTTTTCTCAGCGGTGACGCGCGCACGCCCTGCCCGCCTCACCTTTGCCGAGAGCACTTTCGTCCGGGCTCTCAGCAAGGGGGTTGTAGGAGAGGCGGGGCCAGTGGCAAAGGTGATATTCAATGTCGGGGGCGCACTGGCGGTTGCACGCGCTCCCTATCTCCCTGCTAGCCCACTCGGAATATTCAAAATAAGAAAAACCTTCACCGGCAAAGGCTTTTCTTATTTTGAATATTCCGAGTGGGCTAGCAGGGAGATAGGGAGCGCGCGCAACCACCCATGCGCCCCCGACATTGAATATCGCCTTCGCCGGCCTCCGCTGAGAAAAGCCTTTGCCGGCATTTCCTCTCGGCGTCAAGGAGGCGGCGGGCGGAGAGAGGGAAGGGGGGGCAGCGGCGTCCCTCCTGGCCTTGGCGGGCCGCCCGACCCTCCCCACCTCCTGCAAACACGGCGGGCGGCGGGGGGGAGAGCGAGGAGCCGGTTCTGGCGGGCGCGGGGCTTGGCTGGCTGGCTGGCGGGGGAGCGCCGCTGGTGGTGCGGAGGGAGACCCTCCTCCGGGAGGGAGGGGGCCAGGCAGCAGCTAGCCAGCCAGCCGGCGGGATGGCACTTCCGAGTTCGCAGCCTCCCCCCCCCCTCCCTGCCTGCATCTTCGCTCCATAAGACGGGGCTGATTTTTCTTCCTACTTTGGGAGGAAAAAAACTGCGTCTTATGGAGCGAAAAATACGGTACATAATTATGACATTATTTGTATACATGAGATGGTACAAATAAAAGGGAACATTTAGACAGAGATGGTAGGCAGGCTGGTGCGCTTATGCATGCCCCTTACTGACCTCTTAGGAACGGAATGGGGTCAACAGTAGACAGTCTAAGGGTAAAGGTTTGGGGATTTGGGGATGGAGGGATGGGGAAAATCCACAAAGTCAGGTAGTGAGTTTCAGGCATTAATCACTTTGTTGCTAAAGTTGTATTTTTTACTGTCAAGTTTGGAACAGTTCACTTTGAATTAGTATCTATTGTGTGTTCATGTATTGTTGTGGTTGAAGCTGAAGTAGTCATTGACAGGGAGGACATTGTAACAGATAATTTTATGAGCTATGCTTAGGTCATGCCAAAGTCTGGTTGTGTAAGGTATTCTGTTGCAAGTAGAGGAGTGGAGGACTCTTCTCATAAAATATCTGTTGACATGCTCTATTGTGTCCGATATGCAGCCTGCATTGCAAACAGATGAGCTGTATTCAAGGATTGGTCTGGCGAATGTTTTGTATGCGCCGGTTAGTAGTGTAATATTACCAGAGAAGAAGCTATGTAAAATTAGGTTAACAACTCTTAATGTCTTTTTGGTGATGTTGTTACAGTGGATTTTAGCACTTAGATCATTAGATATGTGTACTCCAAGGTCTTTGACAGAGTGAGAGGTCATGTCCATTCAGCTTGTATTTAGTGTTCTTATCTTTTTGTCAATGTTCTGTAGATGTTCTTCCTGGATTACCCATTAAAAATTGTCACTTTTGTTTTTGCTGTTATTTTGCTTTAATTTGTTCTTCTAATTTGTTAATCCCTTCTTATGAATTCAGACAATAAACTTTTCCAGAATAGAAGTACCATGTAACCCTTTCCCAGGTTCTGAACATGTACAGTTCAATGCAATGTTTCTCAACCTTGGCATCTTGAAGATGGACTTCAACTGGGGAATTCTGGAAGTTGAAGTCCACACATTTTCAAGCTGCCAAGGTTGAAAAACACTGGTTCAATGTGTTACACTACAGAATAATTCATGAAAACTATCTTTGTCTTTTGTCATCACTGAATGAGTACTAGGATATGATTACTTCCCTCAAGTGTTTTACTGGATAACATCTGTCTTCCCACTTCTCAGAAGGAAATAATTCATTCCTGCCTCATGAGTCTGAGTTAGCCCCTGGAGTGTATCATAGGAATCATATTATATATCTTTGCACTGGGTGCCAATTTATTTCAGGGTGAAATAGAAGGTTTTACTTCCAAATTTACTAACCATATAAAAGCTTGTGCCTAGAATACCCAAGAGAATGCTTCTTCCTGCAACGTTTCCATTGTCAGCTAAGTGACAATTCAATCGCTGGTGGATCTCCACGACTAATATGTGCTGTTTGGTTTTTTAATTATGATAGGGTTTTTAGTTTTTTAATATTAGATTTGTGCCATTATAATATTGTTTTTATCATTGCTGTGAGTCGCCCCGAGTCTTTGGAGAGGGGCGGCATACAAATCTAATAAATTATTATTATTATTATTATTATTATTATTATTATTATTATTAATTCAGGTGCCTAAGCATACATGGGATGTATCCAAGAAAGGGCCTGGAACCCCCCAAATGGCTTTTCCCCCATGCTTCATTCTCTTTTTCAACCTTGGGCATGGGGCACTGGGAAAGTGGAGAGACACCCTCATTCCACACTGCAGCAAGTGGGTTCACACTATTGAGTCTGGTAATGTCGTTTGGCAGGACCCAGGGGAAGAGCCTTCTCTGTGGCGGCCCCGGCCCTCTGGAACCAACTCCCCCCAGAGATTAGAATAGCTCCCACCCTTCTTGCCTTTCGCAAGCTTCTTAAAACCCACCTGTGTCGTCAGGCATGGGGGAATTAAGATATTCTTTCCCCCTCGGCTTCCACAATTTATGTATGGTACGTTTGTATGTATGATTGGTTTTAAAATAAGGGTTTTTAGTTTTTAGCATTGGATTGTCGCACGTTGTTTTTATTACTGTTGTTAGCCGCCCCGAGTCTACGGAGAGGGGCGGCATACAAATCCAATAAAATGAAATGAATGAAAATGAAATGAAATGAGTTCCACGCTTCGACAACTCGATTGTTAAAATCATATTTTTTACAGTCAAGTTTGGAGCGGTTAATATTAAGTTTTAATCTGTTGCATGCTCTTGTGTTGTTGCGGTTGAAGCTGAAGTAGTCATTGACAGGTATGACGTTGCAGCATATGATCTTGTGGGCAATACTTAAATTGTGTTTTAGATGTCGTAGTTCTAAGCTTTCTAGACCCAGGATTGTTAGTCTATTTTCGTAGGGTATTCTGTTTCAAGTGGAGGAGTGAAGAGCTCTTCTGGTGAAATATTTTTGGACGTTTTCAAGGGTGTTGATGTCTGAGATGTGGTATGGGTTCCAGACAGATGAGCTGTATTCTAGGATGGGTCTGGCAAAAGTTTTGTAGGCTCTTGTGAGATCTTTGTAGGATATTGGATACAGGCTTATGTTCCAAATGGATCGGCAACTGATCAACCCAATATCAGACAGAATGATCAAGGGGGAAGCTGCAGAATGGATTATGGGGTTACATGATGAGGGAGCCCCTGAGTTGGACGACATTGCTGAACTCGTCCATTTGATGCGGATGAGATTTTCTGATGTTGCAGGACAAGCAGAGATGTAGATTGGGCTGCTGAAGCAAGTGGCATGGACAATTAAAGAATTGATGTGCTCAAGATGCCTAATCAGCAAAACAGTAGTTTAGCCAACCCCATCCGATTCCAATAAGTGGAGAGATCTCTAATTGCTACCCTCCTAACCTAATTACTGGAATTGCAGATGGGCCATCACTATTAATTCATCCTGTTTATAGTCGCCCCTAAGATGTCATCCAGTTTTAACATTTGAATCACTATTTTGATATAGGCTTACATAATACATTTATTTATTTTTATTTGTCAAAATGTTTACAAGATAACAGATATGGTATAAACATAAACGTAAACAAAAACAAAGTAGGTATAGGTAAATTTGGATAATGGGAATGATGGTAGGCACATTGGGTGTGTAAATAGACCTTGTATTTTCAATATACAATGCATAACTTGTATAGGCCGGGGGGGAAAGGAATATCTCAATTCCTCCATGCCTGATGACAGAGCTGGGTTTTAAGGAGCTTACAAAAGGCGGGCGGGGGGGGCAATTCTGATCTCTGGGGCAGCTGTTTCCAGAGTGTCGGGGCTGCCACAGAGAAGGCTCTTCCCCTAGGTCCCACCAAAAGACATTGTTTAGTCGACGGGACCCAGAGAAGGCCAACTCTGTGGGACCTAACTGGTCGCTGGGATTCGTGCAGCAGAAGGCAGTCCCGGAGATATTATGAGATATTATGCATTATTTACTATATAAAGTGTATGTACACACACACACACACACACACACACACACACACACAAAGCTCTTCTAAAATTATACACATTCAACCTCATTTACTACAATAGGAAAAACATACCCAGAGCTCAGAAGGGAAAAAAAGAAAAAAAAAATCAATTTTTTTCTACCGGTTTTGCGTACCTGACTGTGCCCGTAGGATCTCATCACTGCTCCAAGGCCCTTTCTAACTCTGTTATTCTGTTAAAACATGGGTGTCTTCTGCAGTCAGGATCAAGGTGCAGATAATGTTTTTAGTTGATAAGCTTCTGCAATTTCCCACCATATGGAGAACACTTGGCTCATGATCCCAGTATTATAATAATTGTCACTGCTTATGCATTCCCCTAGAACAAAAATACTGTCATCTCTGAAGCAATCTATTTCATTATAGTAATTTGTGACACTCTTTCACAGTATTCCTCTGTGAAAAATTCTGCTGCCTGACTCAATAATCATGGCTTAAACCTTTAAAACGTTAGGTTTTTTTTAATATGGCAATCTTCAGGCTTCTATTTTGACTTTATTTCTTATTTTCTTACGGCACATATCTATCAGCTAGAAACCAAAACTGATCAAGCTTTCAAAATATCAAATATAGACCTTCTATTTAGCCAGTTCACGCCCCCAAAATCATTTATTTCTGAAAACATAACACTACTCAAGAATAATAGTGTTCTTCCTATAGTAGGAAGAATGACTTAGCAGTTCATTCTTCCTAATATAGAATTTAAATAATATTTTAAAATATTTTCTCATTGTTCTTGTAGTCAAAACAGCTTATGTCCAGGGCTACCAGATCTCAACTGAAAAAATTCAGACGAATAGTGGCAGAAAAAAAAAAAGACTTTTAAAAATATATCTGTATTATGTATGTGCATACGTACACACAGACAAATTTCATGTAGCCTTAATCTTGAGGAAGTGCTACATCATATTTACTTGAAATTGATAATACAGTGATACCTCATCTTAAAAACGCTTTATCATACAAACTTTTCAAGATACAAACCTGCGGTTTAAGATTTTTTTGCCTCTTCTTACAAACTATTTTCACCTTACAAACTCAGTGCCGCCGCTGGGATGCCCCACTTCCATTACCAGCAAAGCACCCATTTTTGGGCTGCTGGGATTCCCCTTAGGCTCCCTTCCATGGGAAACCCCACCTCCGGACTTCCATGTTTTTGCGATGCTGCAGGGGAATCCCAGCAGTGCAAAAACGGGTGCTTCGCTGCCAACGGAAGTCCAGAGGTGGGGTCTCCCAGCGAAGGGAGCCTCAGTGAAATCGCAGCATCACAAAAACACAGAGGTCCAGAGGTGGGGTTTTGAAGACTTCGGTGTTTTTGCGATGCTGTGATTTCACTGAGGCTCCCTTCGCTTGGAAATCCCACCTCCGGACTTCCATTGCCAGCGAAGCGCTCATTTTTGCGCTGCTGGGATTCCCCTGCTGGGATTCCCCTGCAGCATTGCAAAAACACAGAAGTCCAGAGATGGGTTTTCGCATGGAGGGGAGCCTCAGGGGAATCCCAGCAGTGCAAAACCGGGCGCTTTGGCTGGCAAAAGGGGTGAATTTTGGGCTTGCACGCATTAATCGCTTTTCCATTGATTCCTATGGGAAACATTGTTTCATCTTACAAACTTTTCACCTTAAGAACCTCATCCTGGAACCAATTAAGTTTGTAAGACAAGGTATCACTGTACTAAATATGATTAAATTATACCATGCTTTTACTTGTCTCTCAAGGGTGCACATGAAAGAAGTATTGTTTTGATTGTAGTATGGATATTCAAGACAGGAATAGTTACACAGCTTATTCTATACCACATGAAAATGTGGCTGCTACTTCATCTGATTCTTATCCATAAAAGATAAAATGTGAATAATGACAGGAAATTTTGTTATTTCCCAGTACAGATTGCTTAATCTTCTTACAGCCCTGTAGGGCTATCTATCTGAATGGCAGTTCAATTGCTTTAAAAATAACAGTGCATTTTTGTGAATAATAAAATTTGAAGGTATAGGAATGTGAGTTGGTTTCTGAAAGGACCTATTTTGATCAACTATTGATAACTTTGATCAGATTTTGACAGCTTATTTATACCAATCTTTAGATAAGGCTATAATGTGTTTTTCACTTTTATATTGAAAGACATAACATCACCTTATTTGTAGTCAACAGCTATCTATGAATCAGAATTTAACATTCAAATAGATTTCTTTACTTTGCTAGAATGTAATCCTGCCTGCCACTTTTGGCCAGAGATTCTCTCTTTGATCTTGGAAGAAAGCAAGAAGAAACCATTTCTGAAACTTTTTGCTGAGAAAACTAGGGAGGTTGAGTAGAAAAGTAAACTTAGATTCAGTTTGTCCAATGATTTGCCGTTATAAACAACACTTTAGATTATTTTTTTATAAATAATGATCGAAACATTTAAATATGTTAAAGGGTTAAATAAGGTTCAGGAGGGAAGTGTTTTTAATAGGAAAGTGAACACAAGAACAAGGGGACACAATCTGAAGTTAGTTGGGGGAAAGATCAAAAGCAACGTGAGAAAATATTATTTTACTGAAAGAGTAGTAGATCCTTGGAACAAACTTCCAGCAGACGTGGTAGATAAATCCACAGTAACTGAATTTAAACATGCCTGGGATAAACATATATCCATTGTAAGATAAAATACAGGAAATAGTATAAAGGCAGACTAGATGGATCATGAGGTCTTTTTCTGCCGTCAGTCTCCTATGTTTCTAAGATAAAATTAGCTTTAGAAGCTGAAAGTCTAGAAAAGTGTTGTAATATTTTATTATTCTTCATGTTTATCTAGTTTGGATTAGAAGATTCTATGCATGCTGCTGTTCCTAGGTTGTACTTGCCCGATTTCGCACAAATACACAGTTGTTATGTGTTCAATTTTGCATAGATAAAGAAAAATAAAATATGTTGATCCACTAGGGCACAGGCGTCAAACTCAATTTTATTGAGTGCTCATCATGTTTGATCTCAGGGGAGTGGGGTGGATATGGTCAGGGTGGGTGCAGACAGCACAATGTCACTCACGTCGCAGACACTTGTGGTGGCCCACGCACTCGGTCAGCAAAAATGGACCGACCAGTCCCATTTCCATCTTCCAGGGCCTCCTGCAACCTTCTGCCAGCAAAAATGGAGTTCAGAAGGATCAAAACATGGCCATTCTAAGCTTGTTTTCACTGACAGAGGCACCCCAGGCCAATCCCTCACTGTTTCCAGGTTGGGCTCCCAGATCTAAGCCCTTTTCAGGCCAGATCCAGCCCCAGGTCTTGGGTTTGACACCCCAGCACTAGGGCAAGGTTTTTCAACCATAATAACTTTAAGATACATGAACTGCAAGCATATTGATTGGGGAAATCAGGGGATTGAGGTCCAAACTTCTTAAAGTTGGCTGAAGTTGAAAAACTATCTTAACCTTTTGTTCATTTAGCAGTCAAAATCATTTCCAAATGCTTTTAAAATTTTGTCCTCTGAGTATATAAATCTGGCATGATGGTGTTCTTGGAAATCCTATGCCGATGTTGCTGCTTGTAGAATATCTGAGAAGTCAGATAAGAAGTAAGATGCATTACTTCAGCTGTTTTTCTCCTATGAAGATTACCTTCAAGATGCCCTCTGAAATCAAAATAACAATTATAAATGTTTTATGAGTTCAACATGCTTCTCTTAACCTTGTCTGATGATTTGTATTTCCATTATCCCTTATGCATTATCCTTCTCATTCTTTCTTTCTGATGCTGATTATGCTATAATGCAGATCTCTCCAAAATTAGCAGGTTGAACAAGTGTTAAGTTGACTGAGGCTAAATTAGAGCAGTGCCAGATTTATAACCCAGAACAGTTTTCATTAACTGCCAGTCATTTTAACAGTATAATAGTCATTATATCTAATGTTTCGTTTTTAAACCATAATCACTCTTTATGTATCATTTTCTACTTATATAGGAAGTTGCTTCTCTAAATATAATGTCATTGGTTATAATTTTTCCATGGCTTTTCCATGATTTCTTATATAAATTGTATAAAACCTTGCTAAATAAATTTTTATGCTCCAAATTCTTAAATATTAACATACAATTTTATTTATATTGTTACATACTTTTATAATTTGTTTCACACAAGTCAGTCGCTGTGCTGCATAGGCTGTATTAATATTCAGTGAATTAAATGGGATCCTTTTGTTTTGTTATTCTAGTCAATTACTAAAATAAAGAGACTGACTGATAGATTTTTTTTGAGGTGTTAGCTATTTTTGTTTGTTTATCTATCTATCTATCTATCTATCTATCTATCTATCTATCTATCTATCTATCTATCTATCTATCTATCTATCTATTTGATTTCTATGCCGCCCTTCTCGAGGTAATTCAAGGCGGCATACAACATTAAATACAACAATACAGAAGAAATCTAAATAACTATAAAAGATTATGGAAATTTACTAAAAAAAAATAAAAATCCCACATATTCATCCAATCCAATCATATCTACATACAGTGGTACCTCAAGATACGAACCCCTTGTCTTACGAACAACTCGTGATACGAACCCGGGGTTCAGAAAAATTTTGCCTCTTCTTACGAACTTTTTTCGAGTTACGAACAGGCGTTCGGAGACTGCTGGGAAGCCGCGCGGCTGTTTTAAAAGGTGACAGCTGGGCGACGGGGCTTCCCAGAAGCCTCCCGAACGCCGGTTCGTAACTCGAACAAAGTTCGTAAGAAGAGGCAAAAATTTTCTGAACCCCGGGTTCGGTTCGGGAGGTTGCTGGGAAGCCCCCCAGCCCGGCTGTCACCTTTTAAAACAGCCGCGCAGCTTCCTAGCTGTCTCCCGAAGCCGAACGCGGAAGTTCGGCTTTGGCGTTCGGCTTCAGGAGACAGCTGGGAAGCGGCGCAGCTGTTTTAAAAGGTCGCAGCCGGCCTGGGGGGCTTCCCAGCACCCCCCGAACCCTGAACCTGGGTTCGGGGGGTGCTGGGAAGCCCCCCAGGCCGGCTGTCACCTTTTAAAACAGCTGCGCCGCTTCCCAGCAGTCGCCGAAAGCCATTTTTTTGCGGGGGGTTTTTTGGTTGCACGGATTAATTGACTTTACATTGTTTCCTATGGGAAACAATGTTTCGTCTTACGAACCTTTCGTCATACGAACCTCCTCCTTGCACCAATTAAGTGCGTATCATGAGGTATTACTGTATATGTAACAGGAGGGATCTATTTCAGGGAACTATTGCTCCGAATAGCAAATATCTATTGTGGTGTCAACTGAAAAAAACTAATAAACAAAACATAAAAGTCCAAGCACAAAGAGGAGAGCAAGAACCCATGTGAGCTATATTGCAAATATACCATGTGCTTATTAGGATTAAGTTCTTAAGAATCAACAATATTTGGAGCAAGATAGGGTATGTGAAAGGTATCTCAAGGATTGAAGTTTTCTAATAGACACTGCATGCTAGGCCAACAATTAGCCTAAATGCATTGAATTCAGGCAGTGGGTTGCTGCTAGTTTGGACCAGTTTTCATGTAACAGTGGTGGAAATTTCCACCCGCTCGCCAATCGGCAGCAATGACTGGCTGTCCAGATCTGAACCTGTTTTCTGGTCACTGAAGTCAGCAAAGAACCCTCTGCATCGTGATGCGAACCGGTAGGGAAGGTAAGCGAAACCCACCTCTGAGCTCATGCCTTCAGTTATTGTAGGCTTGAAGCTGAACTTTTTCTGATACGGAAGGTACCTCAATCACAGAGCAATGAAAAGAGGGAGAGAGTCTCGGAATACTATAAAATTTGGAATTCATTTTATGAATGGTTAAAAAGAAGGAAAGAAAGCTAAAATTACAACATAATAATTTACTAGCTATAAACAATCAGAAATTGAAGACTATTAAAGTAATAATATGTTTAAGGTACCTCTACTTGAAAACTTAATTCATTCCGTGACCAGGTTCTTAAGTAGAAACATTTTTAAGTAGAAGCAATTTTTCCCATAGGAGTCAATGTAAAAGCAAATAATGTGTGCAAACCCATTAGGAAAGAAATAAAAGCTCGGAATTTGGGTGGGAGGAGGGGGAGGAAGAAAAGGAGGAGGAGAGTCGCTGCCGAAGGAAGAAGGTAAGGTGAAGGGAATCAAAAAAATCCAAAACTTTAAGGCTTAAAAAATGGTGGGGGACTCTGAGGTGGCGAGGAGGAGCATGAGCCTCCCATACACCGGCGTGAGGCTGCCTCCCATACACTGCGCCAGAGAGAGAAACCGAGGGGAAATGGCAGGAAACTGGCCAGGCCTTCATGCCGCTGTCAAATTTCCTGGGGCTTGAGTTCTTAAGTAGAAAATGGTTCTTAAATAGAGGCAAAAAAATCTTGAACACTTCTTATCTAGAAAAGTTCTTAAGTAGAGGCATTCTTAAGTAGAGGTACCACTGTATATTGAAATAGATGATTTGAATGAGTTGAATTATTATATTGCTGATTAAGATAAGGCGGTAAAAATATAATAAATGAACATATAGAAATCAATAACCAAAACATTTTCCCATACCGACTGTATTTGCCATAACAAGAAAACAAACAAACCAAAGGAATGTGTAAAATGGACCAATATATCTTAATTTTGATATTTTTTTCTTTTGTTCTGTAGATGTATTTATATTATGTATTTTTGTGTATTTTTTAATGTTTAAATTTCAATAAAACTATTTAAAGATGGAGAGAGTGGGAGGAGGGAGGGAAGGAGAGAGAGAAGATATATTATGACATGGGGTTGTTCAAAATAGATGTCTTATTTACCGAAAGGTGTGACACTCTCTTTTCCTTCTCTCTCTCTCTCTCTCTCTCTCTCTCTCTCTCTCTCTCTCTCTCAATCTCTCTCCCTCATTATACTATATGTGGTGGACTGTGAATGATGTAACATTCCCTATAATTAAATAATTTTTATAAGATTGTTCTGGTTGGACACACACTAGACTGCTGACTCATATACAAGAGCAGTTAAGTGTCCCCGTCTTTCATGAAACCCTTAGAATATTTCCATTACGCCTGACATAAAGTTCCCACAGGATTAGAGCGTATAATAGGAAAATGATTCTAGTAAGCTTATTTTTTCTGTGGACTAAAATTTTGCAGCTACTGGTCCATCTCTTAAGAATTACAAACTATCTAAGAAAATGGAAAACTGGTAGGAAGATAATCCCGATTTTTCTAAAAGATTCAGAATCTAGATTGTCTACAAACTAAAATATTAAAGCTCCATTAAGGAAATAAATTAATGTCTCTACCATAGCAAATACTTCAGCACCAGTAGAAATAGTTCTTTTAGTTTTAACATGTTTAGTGATCTGTAGATAAATAATAAGCTGCCTTTGCCACCCCACCCCCCTTTAACTCAGAAGATCAACTTCAAATTTTAGATCAATAATGAACTCATCACATATTATATTTAGGAAACTTTATACTGCAATCTTATTGCCTCTGAAATAAAACCCATTGCCTCATTCACAAAAGGAAGACTAAAATAGAAAGCTGCTTCTATTTGGTAGGCAGCACAAATCCATTACTGCAGTATGGCACTTTCTGAGCAATCTAGGAAACTGAATTAGCAAGGAATCTAACTAGTCACCAGAAAAATGAAAAAAAAATTGCATTTTGACTCTAGATAGATAGATTTATTTTGTTTATTTATTCGTAGAAATGTGTACAAGATAATAAGTATGGTATAAACATAAACAAAAGCAAAGTAGGTATAGGTAAAATTGAACAATAAAACAGTGGGACAGTAGGCACAATAGTGTGCTTATGCACACCCCTTACAGACTTCTTAGGAATGGGGTGAGGTCAACTATAGACAGTGTAAGGTTAGAGTTTTTGGGGCTTGGGGAAGAAACCATAGACTCAGGTAGTGCATTCCAGGCATTGATCACTCTGTTGCTGAAGTAGTATTTTCTAAAGTCAAATTTCGAGCGGTTTACATTGAATTTGAATCTATTTTGTGTTTGTGTGTTCTTGAAGTTGAAGCTGAAGTATTCATTGACTGGTAGGATACTGTGGGAGATGATTTTATGAACTACATTTAGATCAGATCGAAGGCGATGTAGCTCTAGGTTTTTAGGCCCAAAATTTCAAGTCTGGTGGAATAAAATATTCTGTTGTAAGAAGAGAAGTGAAATCTTAAGCAGTATGGGACAGAGAAAAATCCTTTCGCTTTTAAAAACCGCTTCTCCATTTTTACTGTGCCTAAATTCAATCTGGTCTAAAGTGATTTGCCAGAGTTAGAAGGCAGTTGAATGGATCATCACACACAAATACTGATGGGAGTTAAGGTATTTTCAATTAGAGAGTCTTTTATTTGTTTGTTTTGCTTTGGGGATTCTCTGAAGGAAATCCCTTGCTAAGAGAGAGCTGGGTTTTGTAGGGAATTCTCTCAGATGGTTTTGGAGGACTATAGGTATATGCTGGGATTACCTTGATGCTCAGGACTTTGGAGGGACTCTCTCAGCTGGACTTTGGAGGGAATATCTCAGCTGGGCTATGGAGGGCTATAGACACTCACTTAGTTCTGGATTATGCTGGGACAAGGGATTTGTTTCGCTGGGCTTCAGAGGGCTGCTCCAGGGGGAATCCCTTGCTGGGGTGGTGGAAGGCTCAATTGCTGGGCATCGGGTATTATGTTGCTGGGCTCTGGGGGGGAAATTCACTGGGGCAAAACTCATCTGGGCACTGAAGAAATAATAATAATAATAATAATAATAATAATAATAATAATAATAACAACAACAACAATAACAACAACAACAATAATCTCAGGAGACAGCAGAATTGAGGAGAATCAGCTAGAGAAAATAGTGAAATACGAAGATCTAAAAATCGAGCTGCAACCACTTTGGCATAAGCCAGTGAAAGTGGTCCCAGTGGTCCTTGGCGTGCTGGGCGCAGTGCCAAAGGATCTCAGCAGACATTTGAAAACCATTGGAATTGACAAAATCTCCATCTGTCAATTGCAAAAGGCCACTTTACTGGGATCAGCAAACATAATTCGCTGCTACATCACGCAGTCCTAGATGCTTGGGAAGCGCCCGACTGGTGATGAAATACGAAATCCAGCATAGTGATCTAGTTTGCTGTGTTGTACTGACATAATAATAATAATTACTGTTATTATTATTATTATTATTATTATTATTATTATTGTATTATCATTATCATTATCATTATCATTATCATTATAATTATCATTATCATTATCATTATCATTATCATTATCATTATCATTATCATTATCATTATCATTATCATTAATTAAATTTGTATGCCACCCCTCTCTGAGGACTCGGAGTCTTCCTTATGATATTATGATATATCATGGTGGAGAATCCTGCCTCTGGCACTTGGAGAATGGTGGTAAGGTAGTTTCTTTAAAAAATATATATATTGAAATATATACATTAAAAAAAAACAATTAAAAAAACATAACCACAATATACAAAGACATAAAGACACACATATATACATACACACAGACAAAAAAGATATTCAGATTATAATGTTGTTGTCCATTAAACACGTTGTCTCCATAGTCATTTCTACAGCCATTATAGACGGCGATATAGAAAAAGAAAAATTAGTTCTGGTTATTTAATTTATATGCATCTTTTGTTCTGTTTTGGTGATAAGGTAGTTTCTGTTTCTCACTTGCCTTTTCCTTAGCTCTCTTCGACTTCCACGTGGTTTATCAATTTTGTTTTTTAATTATGATTTCTCTAGTCCTAGACCCTGATAATTATTTTATTAATTCTTAGGACTCAATCTAATTCTGTTTTTTTTAGTTGAGTTGCTTTTTCTCCTGTCTCTGTCCCTAGGATATTTGGTATTTCCCCTGAAGCTATATTCCAGCGAAGTGATTAGGCATCTGCCTTGGTATAATGGGACTTACTCTTAGATAAGCATGTAAGATGCTTCCCCTTTTTCACACCATGGTAAACCAGGATTTTTCGAAAGTGTTCACTTCAAACAAGCAGTTGAGCTGATAAACAGCTGCTCAGTTTTTCCTCATTTGTTCCCTGGTCTAACAGAATGTTGTTAAGGAACTATGCAAAGAGAAATTGGGACTTTGCCTGCTGGTCCATTAGCAGAAAAAAATTCTAAAAACTTAACAAAATGGATTCAAATTTGTTATAACGTGAGATGTTGACAAAAGAAAGGGGGCAGCAGTCCATCCGGAATAGATGATCCGGAATAGATGATCCAGAATAGTCCATCCGGAATAGATGATAGATAAACTCATCACGAATGTTTCCAATTTTGTTAGATAACAGCTTGTTACAAAATGCAATACTGTGCCCATCTCCAAATGCCAATTACAAATAACCTTTCTGTTTTCTATACTATATATATCAAGCTGTGAATGTGAGAAAATCATTCTTTTTCATATTCTCAAGTGGTCTGAGAAATTTAGGAGGAACCTAACATTTTTTATCTGTCTGAAACATTTTTCAGACTTGTCTTTAAACTTTTCTTTTAATTTCTTTCTTTAGATTTCTTCTGAGACGTTAACTTCCCAATTTTTACATATAATGATACAAGAGACAGAAACAGAGGAAGAAAGAACAAAAGGTAACTAAAGATATCTGCTACTTTTATGGTATTTTATTTCAATCACGTTGAAATTTAATTATTTTGTGTGCAGAAAAACATATGTAACTTAAAGTAACCATTACTTACCTGAATCATGGTTTCCTCTGTACTATTGTGGGGTGTGTTTGTGCTGAGGACCTTCTAAAACATATTTACTTGGGAGCAGAGATGGGCTACCAAAATTTTTACCACCACACTGTGGGCGTGACTTATGCATTTTGTTTCAACATCTTTCAGTGCAAATTGGGTGCTCTGGGATGGAGCTCCAAATGTTGCTACCGGAACTGCGTTCCTGACCTTTCCCGTAGGAGCCCATCACTGCTTGGGAGCAAGAATCATTAGAGTCATAGGATGCTCCTGTGATAATATGGATAAGGGAAAAGATATAAGCTTAAATGTAGCACCGATGTTGGTTGAAGTTAAGGTTTTGAATTGCTCATCTGTTAAATATAAAACAGATTAGAGATACTAAGGGAAGGATAAGAGAGGGGAAGAGGAAGTAGAAAGGAAGAGAAGAGAGGGAGGGAGGAAGTAAGTAAGATAGAGGGAGAGAGGGAGAAAGAACGTAGAGGGAAGAGAGGAGGGGAATAGTATGAAATATAGAAGAAAAGCAGATGGGTGATAAAAGTACAAAAGTGCAAGTTTAGGATATTTAGGATATCGTATAATTTAGGATATATCACCCCAAGTCCTTGGAGAGGGGCAGCATATAAATCCAAATAATAAATAATAATAAATAAATACCGTATTGTTCATGGCATGTTTTGATACTATGGTATTGTTTATATAAAGATGGTGAAAAAATTAAAATAAATCTTTTTTAAAAAAGATTCACAGTCTGTTCCTTATGAACAGTCTTGCTTTATCATCTGGCTCCTGCATTTATAATCCAATTTTGTTGATTGAATTTCACACAATAAATATATTCTGTAATATTTGAATCTATTATTAATTCCTCTATCATTTCTAATTATAGGAAAATTAAAATTAATGTGTTGTAATGGCACATTAAATGTAATGGCTAGAGAAATGTGCCAATAAAGGTTACACATTTTAACTAGGCAAACCAAAACAACAAACTAGGTTATAGAACTGCTTTTAGCATTCATACCAGAAAAGAGCCAGTTTGTTCTAGTAGTGGATAAGATAAAGGGCTTGAAAGTAATATATAGATATAGAAGTGTGATTGGACACACAAGGAATTTGTCTTAGATATGTATGCATTCAGTGTACATAACAAAATAGTTTAATCAACAATCATAATATACAACACTGATAGTCATAGGATACTAAATAGAAAATCAAGTCATACTAGGAAACTAAATAAAAGAATATGAACCATAAAGGTACAAGCAACAAGGTTATAGTCATAACTGGAAGGAGATAGGTAATAGGAAGGATGAGAAGAATAATAGTGATATAGTCTTAGTAAATAGTTTGACAGTGTTATGGGAATTAGTTGCTTAGCAGAGTGATGGCATTCATGAAAAAAACTATCCAGGGTGATGGACGGACAGATGGAATTGTCCCTGGGAGGCAAAACCCACAGCCGTCTTATCAGGGTTGAGTTTGAATCTGTTGACACCCATCCAGACCGCAACAGCCTCCAGGCACCGACACATCACATCCACTGCTTCGTTGACTGGACATGGGGTGGAGATGTACAACTGGGTATCATCTGCGTACTGATGATACCTCACCCCATGCCCTTAAATGATCTCGCCCAGTGGTTTCATGTAGATATTAAATAGCAGGGGGGAGAGGACCAATCCCTGAGGTACCCCACATGGGAGAAGCCTAGAGGTCGACCTCTGACACACACACCCACTAACATCGACTGCAACCGACCGGAGAGGTAGGAGGAGAACCACTGAAGGACAGTGCCTCCCACTCCCAACCCCTCCAGCCGGCAGAGAAGGATACCATGGTCGAGGGTATTGAAAGCCGCTGAGAGGTTGAGAAGCACCAAGACAGAGGATAAACCCCTGTCCCAGGCCCACCAGAGATCATCCATCAACGTGACCAAAGCAGTTTCCATGTTGTAGCTGGGCCTGAATCCTGACTGCTGAGGGCCTAGATAATCGGCTTCTTCCAAGGACTGCTGGAGCTGGAGCTGGAGCACCACCACCTTCTCAACAACCTTCCCCATAAAGGGAAGGTTGGAGACTGGCCGATAGTTGTTAAGAATGGCTGGGTGCAGGGAAGGCTTCTTGAGGAGGGAGCGCACAAGTGCCTCCTTGTAGGAAGCTGGAAAGGACCCCCTCCTCAAAGAAGCATTGACAATCTCCTGGACCCAGCTCTGTGTCACCTCCCTGCTGGCCGAGACCAGCCAGGAGGGACACGGATCCAGTAAACAGGTGGCAGAATTCACAGCTCCAATGGCCTTGTCCACTTCATCAGGTGTCACCAGATCAAACTCTTCCCAGACAGATGGACAAGTATGGGCCCCAGTCACCTCGACTGACTCGTTGTCAGTCGACTCTGTTATCCAATTGGAGTCGAGGTCCGCCTGGATCCGAGCTATTTTATCAGCGAAAAACGTGTTAAAATCCTTGGCACTACTCTGTAAGGGCTCCCCAACTCCCCCATGGTTAAGGAGTGAGCGGGTCAACCTAAACAGAGTGGCCGGGCGGGATTCCGCTGATGCATGATACGCGCATCCTACAGCCTTGAGTGCCACTTTGTAAGTTTTAATATGAGCTCTTACACGTGTTCAATCGGATTCGGACTTACTCTTCCTCCATCGCTTCTCTAAACGTCTTTTCTGGCGTTTCAACTCCCAGAGCTCCTTGTTGAACCACAGAGCTCTACAGGGTCTAGTGCCAATGACAGTTCGCAACGGCACAATCCGGTCAAGAGCCTCCGCTGCAGCCTTGTTCCAGGCCTCAGCAAGAGACTCTGCCGAACTGTGGACGAGTGCTTCTGGAATAACCCCAAGCGCCCTCTGAAAGCCCTCTGGGTCCATCAGGCATCTGGAGCGAAACTTCCTAGTCAGCTCCGCCTCCCTGCGGGGAAGGATTGGAGCCAGGAAATCAAGTCGCAATAGAAAATGGTCTGACCATGACAAAGGCAACACTTCTAAGCCCCTTAGTTTCAGACCTTTGCTCAGTTGCTCAGAGAGGAATACCATGTCGGGTGCGTGCCCCCTCTTGTTAGTTGGACCTTGTACTAATAGGGTCAGGTCCATGGCTGTCATGGTGGCCATGAACTCCTGCGCTAGCCCAGAGGTTTCGCCGAGCGATGGTAGGTTAAAATCCCCCAAGACAATAAGTCTGGGGAACCCCATCGCCAGCCCGGCTACCTCCTTGAGCAGCACAGGCAGGGCTGTTGACATGCAGCTGGGAGTCAGGTACGTGAGCAACAAGCCTACCTGAACTCCTAAGTCCAACTTCACCAGGAGGGACTCACAACCCGCAATCTCTGGAGCAACGAGTCTATGCAGGCAAAGGCTCTACCTGGCTATTATTGCCACTCCTCCACCCCTTCCCTGGGGTCGAGGCTGATGCCATACCTGAAACCCGGCTTTGCAAATTTTAGAGAGAGGGACTCCTCCCTCTGGGCCCAGCTAGGTTTTAGTCACACATGCCAGGTCTGCCTCCTCATCCAGGATCAATTCCCGGATGAGGAGAGCTTTATTTACCACTGACCTGGCATTCAGTAGCAGCAGCCTGAGCCCAGGGCTAAAATTACACTCGTCACCAGTACCCTGGGTTGAGCTCTATGGCTCCCGCCATATCTGCCTCTCCCCAGCAAGACTGGAATATTCTGACCCTCAGCCACCCCAGAGATATGTGCCTCCTCCCCTCCTGCCTAGCCAATGTCAAGTGGGAGATGCAGTGTCACAGGATCATGTGACAGTCTTTTGTGACCTTCTAACAAGCATAGTCAATAGAGAAGAGAAGAGAGAATATTTTTTTTAAATATTTTTTTTAATAAACACTTCTGAGTTTTCAGGAGACTGGACTGCCATCTGGTTGGGGAGGTGTAGGGTTTCCTGCTTGAGCAGGGGGTTGAACTTGAGGACCTCTAAGGTCCCTTTCAACTCTAATAAATAAATAAAAAAGAAGCCAGATTCATTTAACAACTCTGTTACTAACTTAAGAAAGCACTGATTCACTTAACAACTGTGGCAAGAAAGCTCATAAAATGGAGCAAAGTTCACTTGTCTTGATTAGCAAAATAAATTTGGAACTCAGTGGTGGTTGTAAGACAAGTTCAACCTATAAATAAGCAATACAAATAATTGTATGTCAATTAAATAAGCAAAACGATGCTCAAGGAAACAGAGCAACTAATATTCCAGCAGCAAATCACAAGGCAATGGATATATCTAATATCTTGTAAATAAAAAAAGTTTTCACTGGGCACTTAAAAGAGATAATAGAAATATATATTTTTTTTTTAAATCCCTCTTCCCTTTAGTTTGTTAGTAAACGGCAGTAGAAGCAGTGCCACTTATTTGATATTTTCCTAAGGAGGTTTTTTTTTTTTTTAATAAACACTTCTGAGTTCTCCACATCCTTTCACACAGTTCAGCAGCTGGCTGACATTAGCTAATGCATTTTTCATACCCTTTTAGGAAAGGTTTGTAGCTTTCATTTGAAAATCAGCCTTGTGCGTTTTTTAAATCCGACTTGAAGATGCCTCAGTGATTGCTGTATTATAGCCAGACAGCTAATGTCATCCATGAAAAAAAAAGGAATGGAAAAGTGAAAGTGGTTACAAGCCTATGCATCATGCTGCCACTTCATTCCCATCAACTTCAATGGGATCGAAGCAGTCTTCCCGCTTGCAAAGTAGAAATCAGTATCTCTTGGCAACGAATTATTTTCTTTCCTTAATAGAGATTTTATAGAGTGCTTCCATAGTAATTTGAGGCAATTAATCCTTTCCAGCTTTGCTCATTAGCGTTTCTTGTTTTCCAAGGGCGTTTATGCCGACCCCGTGATTATGTTATGTGATAGTAAGAATTTACAAAAAAAGGAAGCTCATTCCAAAAATGCAAAGTCTGATTGTTGGAAGTCCACAGATTATGGAATTTGTTCTATGACACCTATACCGATCCCAGATCAACTGTACATAATGAAACAAAGAAACAAGGATAATGGAGGAAACAGACATTCACACGCACACATCAAGACCAGTCTAGTAAATCATGTTTTATAAAACAGCTATCATCTCTTAAAATTATAATAGTAAAAAAAATAACTATCCACACTCCGTCTACTTTCAGGATATAGTAGGTCAGCTGCCTCAGTCAACTGTCTTGCTGTGCTAAATATAAGGGTTGTCACTACATGAAAAAAAAATCTGAAAGCTGTTGCTTTTATACACCATGTAAATTAGCTTTGACTGAAATAATTTTGAAGCGCGTGAACAAACAAATAAAATAAGTGTACAAATAATACATTGCGCCCGTGGAGAAATTCTTTGACATTTAAAGGTCTAAGGCTAATTGTCATTCGTATTTATTTGTTCATTATATTTGTAAACTGCCTCAATTCATGGAGACAGCATACAACACAGAATTATACAATCAAAAAGGATTTTAGAGGGTAACTAATCCAACCCCTTGCTTAATGTAGGGTCATCAGAGCATCTTTAAATAAATGATCATTTGTTCATTATCATTTACACTACTTGATGATCGGGGAGGTACCCATCACCTCTGTTACTAGTGCGCTGTGTGCGCAGCTTTGGTTCTCTTGCTTGTGCTTGCTTGCTATGCGCACATGTCCCAGCATGTTTTTGCATATGCGCAGAAGCAAAATCTCATGCAGATTTTGGCAGGGTTTTTTTGCTTCCGCGCATGCACAGAAGCAACCGCCAAAATCTCCTATACATGCACACCCCCTCACAAAATTTTGCTTCTGCGCATGTGCACGAAGCAAAAATACAAAACAATTAAGAAAAAAGATGCCAGCACCCATAGGAATGGCGCTGGTAGAGGTCGCACGCAAATTGCACAATCTGGCGGCCACTACCAGTGCCCCGTTCCCTACCATACTGGTAGCAACCCACTACTGTTGATGAATAATAAATGTCCACTTGGGCTTTTACTCCTTGTAATTTTTGGGTTTTGAATAAGCCTTTTGGGACAATAAGGGACAAGTCTACTCATTTTTCAATGCCACAATTCTTCAAATATTTCAAGATGATTGTCATAGCTCAATAACCTCTTCTGTAAGTTAAACATTATCAGACCTTTTTAGCGATTGCTTGTGAAACTTGTTATCAGCCCTGGAAGCCATATTTTTCATTGGAGCTTCAGGGCTGTCACATTTAGTGCCTGGGGAAAGGAGGGGGGGGGGGTTACAAAGAGTGTTAGCGAATTAGCCATAGCAACATTCTTTTCTCTAGGAGTCAAGTGCATTTGCCCTACACCTGACTGGGGTATATCCCCAGTTGGGCTGGTGAATTGATTGGACCATGTAATGCACTTGTGGGTGCAGGGGATGGATCTTTGACTTTCTTTTGAGTGGGGCAAACCCATAACTCTCAGATTTGGGTTTTATCAAATGTGCCAATATGACAACTCTAATAAACTTGGAACTTTGAGGAATCTCCAGCCTTTGAGTCTTCTTTCATAGAAACATAGAAGTCTGACGGCAGAAAAAGACCTCATGGTCCATCTAGTCTGCCCTTATACTATTTTCTGTATTTTATCTTAGGATGGATATATGTTTATCCCAGGCATGTTTAAATTCAGTTACTGTGGATTTATCTACCACGTCTGCTGGAAGTTTGTTCCAAGGATCTACTACTCTTTCAGTAAAATAATATTTTCTCATGTTGCTTTTGATCTTTCCCCCAACTAACTTCAGATTGTGTCCCCTTGTTCTTGTGTTCACTTTCCTATTAAAAACACTTCCCTCCTGGACCTTATTTAACCCTTTAATATATTTAAATGTTTCAATCATGTCCCCCCTTTTCCTTCTGTCCTCCAGACTATACAGATTGAGTTCATTAAGTCTTTCCTGATACGTTTTATGCTTAAGACCTTCCACCATTCTTGTAGCCTGTCTTTGGACCCGTTCAATTTTGTCAATATCTTTTTGTAGGTGAGGTCTCCAGAACTGAACACAGTATTCCAAATGTGGTCTCACCAGCATTCTATATAGAGGGATCATAATCTCCCTCTTCCTGCTTGTTATACCTCTAGCTATGCAGCCAAGCATCTTACTTGTTTTCCCTACCACCTGACTGCACTGTTCACCCATTTTGAGACTGTCAGAAATCACTACCCCTAAATCCTTTTCTTTTGAAGTATTTGCTAACACAGAACTGCCAATACAATACTCAGATTGAGGATTCCTTTTCCCCAAGTGCATTATTTTACATTTGGAAACATTAAACTGCAGTTTCCATTGCTTTGACCATTTATCTAGTAAAGCTAAATCATTTACCATATTACAGACGCCTCCAGGAATATCAACCCTATTGCACACTTTAGAGTCATTAGCAAATAGGCAAACCTTCCCTACCAAACCTTCCCCTATGTCACTCACAAACATATTAAAAAGAATAGGACCCAGAACAGACCCTTGTGGCACACCGCTTGTAACCTGACTCTGCTCAGAATACTCACCATTAACAATAACTCTCTGATGTCTACGCTTCAGCCAGATGCAAATCCATTGAACTATCCAGGGATTAAGTCCAATCTTCACTAATTTATCTATCAGCTCTTTATGTGGAACCGTATCAAAAGCTTTGCTGAAGTCCAGGTAGGCAATATCCACGGCACCACCTTCATCCAACACCTTTGTGACATAGTCAAAGAAATCAATGAGATTAGTCTGACATGATTTGCCTTCAGTAAAGCCATGCTGATTTGGGTCCAATAAGTTATTGTTTTTTGGGTGCTGATTTATCCTCTTTTTGAGTAGACTCTCCATCATTTTAACTACAACTGATGTCAAGCTAACTGGCCTGTAGTTACCAGCTTCTTCTCTACTGCCCTTCTTGTGGATAGGCACAACACTGGCCATTCTCCAATCCTCAGGAACTTCTCCTGTTAACAAGGATTGGTTAAACAAATCAGTCAGGGGGGTATTTCATTGGGGGTGTTACTTGGAACCCTGGCACTGAACCCTTGAAACCCTTTTCTAGAACTCTTTCCCACTGTCAACACTGAGTCTGACTCAGGCCATTTTGAGACTTTAGCATTGCCACACTGGAGCTGAGGGATAGGGAGGGAGAAATAGAGATAGGGGGGGGGGGGCTTGTGGTCAAAGCAAAATACTTTCTCCTGGGAACCAAGGGTGTAATATATCAGACTAAGTTGGTCAGACTTCAATTAACTTGTTTATTTGCAAGTTAAACAATGGAACAGCGATGCGTAGCAATAACAGAATGAACATAGAATACACAAACAAGAACGCATCAAAATCTTGACAGCTCTATTTATATAGAAGCTGTCAGCCTCAACAGCCAATCCGTACACAGGGAATTTCCCACTTTTGTTGTCACCCAATCCTGGGCGACTTCCCCGTTGCTGGGGACATAACAAGGGTATTCCTACAGATGGCAGAGAGAAGAGTGGTGATGTCACCTGACAACTGGATGAGACTTTGATTGGACCATGTAACTGACTATTTGGGAACAACTATATCCAGGGTCTGGGCTATACGAGGGTCACCCAGAAAGTAATGCACCATATTTTTTCTTCAACAATGAAACTTACACACAAGAAAGAATGATGTTTCTTCTACACTCCCTATTTTTCCACATAATCTCCATCCCGTTCTATGGCCTTCCTCCAGCAAGACACATGCCCTGTTGGTACAACTCCTTGGTCTGGTCACAAAGCCATTTCTGCACTGTGCGAATCACCTCTTTGTCATCCTCAAAATATCATCCGCGACTAACTGTACTTCTGTTGACTGCAGATTCTCCATAAACTGTACACAAATGTTTGTGAATGTTCCCAACAGTTTCTTTCTCCGCAGTAAGAAATTCAATGACGACACACTGCTTATAATGTACATCACTTACAGACGTCATTTCGAAACACTGCTGCAGCTACACCATCTGTCTGAAGAAATGCAAAATTTATACACACACTCCTAACAATTCGAATAATGTATATGTAAAGTTTTGTATTCATATCATTACTATAGTCTAAGAAAAAAAATGTGGTGCATTGCTTTCTGGGCAACCCTCATATTTTTCTTATTGAACTTCAATAAAGATTTTTTTAATGTCCACCACAAAACAGTGTTGCTTCATGTTTCATTTACACAATTGAGTTCATGGATATGTAAAATGGCTTCTAGTGACTATTTTTTATTATTTTTATACTTAGGTGAGATTCTTAGCCTAAGTAAAACTGACATTTTTCTTAGTGTAACCGAAATATTTTTTATTAAAGTTGCAAAATAAAGAAAAAGATAATGTTGCCCATGGGAATAAAGGGTGGGTGACTCACTTAGAATGAAAGAAGCAGTAATTTTTCATTTCTCCTTGAATTGTCATAATTTGTATGCAAAATATTGCTTCTTTTTCCATACCTTTATGGAAAATGTAAGCTGTTCTAAGTATAGCTTGGGATTGACGATAGTTATTTTGTCATTGCTAATGGTATTCAAGTGGTGCTCCAGATGTTTTGGATTGTTATTATTTTGACATTTATATGTGTGGCAATGTTAGAATGGCCTAAAATATCTAAAACCGTAATATCCCAAAATAATTTACCCAGTCTGTAACTGAAACTCCATACAGCTCCATTTTTTGTCCTGATGCTTTCTCCTTTTAAAAGTTTTGTTAAACAAAATAAGAAAGGAACAATACGAATATATAGATCAGTATTAATAAATTGATTTACTACTACTATAATAAAAATAGGGGGGGGGAAGTCTGGAAACTATATTAGGAAAAATGATCCTTTCCTTCACCCCCACCCCACTTTTGTTTCAACAAAAAAAAACCTATATCTACAGCAGCACGAAGCTTACAACTTCAGCCTGATGATGGTGGATGTGATTTCACCAAAACGTCGCATAAACATGCAAAATATTACACGGGGCAAAACCCGAACTCAGAACAATCTTCAAAAAACTATTTGTATAAACATTACATTGCTGCAAAACAAGTATAAGTTTTTATTTCCAAATCTGTATGATGATAATAATTAACCTATCTAAACTTTGGAAGGTATCTTTCATACAGGGGAGATTGTGTAGATAATGATTAAAAAATAACTACATAATACATAATATTTGCTTACAATGAACTGTGTGGACCAGTTGTGACTCAAAAGCACAGATCTCTCAATTCACCAAAAATGCTATCCCAGAATGATCTAGATGTCTGACCTGTGATTGCTGATACAGTGATCCCTCGAGTTTCGCGATCTCGATGTTCGCTAAACGCTATATCGCGAGTTTTCAACCCGGAAGTAAACAACACCATCTGCGCATGCGTGGCCTTTTTTTCTATGGCCACGCATGCGTAGATGGTGGAGTTTCCCCACCGGGCTGAGCGGCTTCCCCTGGGTCTTCCCCCTCTTGCCCCGGTAAGTGGCGCGAGCAAAGGCGTGGGCGCGCGCGCGGGGCCCGCTTCCCAGCTGGGAAGCAACAACACCAACCGGGTGGGTGGGGGAAGCCCCGGCGGCGCGCGCGCGAGGCCCGCTTCCCAGCTGGGAAGCAACAGCACTAACCGGGTGGGTGGGGGAAGCCCCTGCGGCGCGCGCGCGAGGCCCGCTTCCCAGCTGGGAAGCAACAGCACTAACCGGGTGGGTGGGGGAAGCCCCGGCGGCGCGCGCGCGAGGCCCGCTTCCCAGCTGGGAAGCAACAGCACTAACCGGGTGGGTGGGGGAAGCCCCTGCGGTGCGCGCGCGAGGCCCGCTTCCCAGCTGGGAAGCAACAGCACTAACCGGGTGGGTGGGGGAAGCCCCTGCGGCGCGCGCGCGAGGCCCGCTTCCCAGCTGGGAAGCAACAGCACTAACCGGGTGGGTGGGGGAAGCCCCGGCGGCGCGCGCGCGAGGCCCGCTTCCCAGCTGGGAAGCAACAGCACTAACCGGGTGGGTGGAGGAAGCCCCGGCAGCGCGCGCGCGAGGCCCGCTTCCCAGCTGGGAAGCAACAGCACTAACCGGGTGGGTGGGGGAAGCCCCGGCGGCGCGCGCGCGAGGCCTGCTTCCCAGCTGGGAAGCAACAGCACTAACCGGGTGGGTGGGGGAAGCCCCTGCGGCGCGCGCGCGAGGCCCGCTTCCCAGCTGGGAAGCAACAGCACTAACCGGGTGGGTGGGGGAAGCCCCTGCGGCGCGCGCGCGAGGCCCGCTTCCCAGCTGGGAAGCAACAGCACTAACCGGGTGGGTGGGGGAAGCCCCTGCGGCGCGCGCGCGAGGCCCGCTTCCCAGCTGGGAAGCAACAGCACTAACCGGGTGGGTGGGGGAAGCCCCGGCAGCGCGCGCGCGAGGCCCGCTTCCCAGCTGGGAAGCAACAGCACTAACCGGGTGGGTGGGGGAAGCCCCTGCGGCGCGCGCGCGAGGCCCGCTTCCCAGCTGGGAAGCAACAGCACTAACCGGGTGGGTGGGGGAAGCCCCGGCGGCGCGCGCGCGGATAAGCGGCAGCAGCGAGGCGGCGGGGAAACCCCAATCTTCGGCTCCTCGCTGCTGCGGTGGAAGTAAAAACACCATCTGCGCATGCGCAGATGGTGTTTTTACTTCCGCACCGCTACTTCGCGAAAAATCGATCATCGCGAGGGGTCCTGGAACGGAACCCTCGCGATGATCGAGGAACCACTGTATACAATATATCATAACTTTCCTAGCTGTTTTAAATAGTTTTTAAAGTTCTCTTTTAATTTTTTATCAGTTGCTATTTTTTTCTGGCCTCTTTGCTTTTTTTTACAAAGTTGTTTCTTGTCTGAAATACATTTTAAAGCAAATTGGAAAACTGGAACAGATGGCACTTAGGGAGTAGAAAACTCCAAACTCTTCCTTCAAGACCCATTAATTCAATGCATCTTTGTGCCATATCCATACACAGAGAAATTATTCACTGTGTATCCTATCAATATATAATGTATGTCACACAGAGATCAAAACAGAGAAAAAATATTTTGACATGTACCAATCAAGTGTGAAAGTAACTCTTGGTTTTAATGGTTTATTCAGGAGCTATCCTGGTGTTTTTAATTAGCAAATGGCTCACTAAGATCGGCAGTCCCCAAAAGAACATAATAGTTTCATAAAATGGCTCCGTTTTAATTTTTCCAATTTTAATGTTATGCAATCTCCAATTCTACATCCCAACTGTAATTAGCAAGGACAATTACTAAAATGTATGAAAAGTAGTTGCAGCTGTTTTGATAACTGTGTTCAGCATTATACTCCCAAACACATTTGGTGATATTGTAAAATTATTATAAGGAAGCTTGGGAGTGCGAGGGGGGGTCTATAAGGATGAGCTGTACTAAATTAGCACCGATTTGAATAAAATGTTTTTCCTCCTTGGAATTGTATTTTCACCTAATGAATTAGTCATGAAGTGACAAATCAGATTAAAGTGGCAAACAAATATTAATATTTATTTTCTACCTTCATTGTAACGAAGTCTATTTATATGGCTGACATGGTAAAGTAAAGAAATAAATCCTGAAATGTACCAATTCTGGTAATTCATTGTAGTAATAGGTGATAAGTGAGTGATAGATTATCATTTTAAACTTAACCATAACAAGCCTGTTCCTAAGAGAAAATAATTAGTCTTGTGAAATTCTTGTAAATAGCAGAATAATTGTAAATTACTTTGACCTTCTCAGAGAGGCTTTCTGGTTTATTTATTTATTTTATTTATTTATTTTGTCCAATACACAATGAGGGTTTTAGTGGGTCTATATCTATATACACATAGTAAAATATATGATGAAGGTTATAGAGGAGATACTCATAGTAAAATATATCTAAGAAATAATAGAAAAGAAGGTATAGTAATAGAACATATCAATGAAAGAATAGAAGAAGAGATATAGGAATAGAAGAAAGGAATAGGAGATATAGGAGAGCAATAGGGCAGGGGATGGAAGGCACTCTAGTGCACTTGTACTCTCCCCTTACTGACCTCTTAGGAATCTGTATAGGTCAACCGTAGATAATCTAAGGATAAAGTGTTGGGGGTTTGGGGATGACACTATGGAGTCCGGTAATGAGTTCCACTCTTCGACAACTCGGTTACTGAAGTCATATTTTTTACAGTCAATTTGGAGCGGTTAATATTAAGTTTAAATCTGTTGTGTGCTCTTGTGTTGTTGTGGTTGAAGCTGAAGTAGTCACCGACAGGCAGGATGTTGCAGCATATGATCTTGTGGGCAATACTTAGATCTTATTTAAGGTTCCTTGGGTCTGACAATCTTAATGAATAGGCACAAGTAAGATGAAATTATCCAAACACTTTTGAAACTACAAGGCTTGCATATGGCAATTTATGTATCATGAGATCGTCATTCCAAAAGTACAACTTAAAATACCTACATTATATGTTATGATGCTAGTACATGTTTGAGATATTTCCTGATGGTTTCATCTAATCATCTAATTCAGGAGTGTCAAACTCAAGGCTCGCCTACAGCTTAAATCTGGCCCTTGGGGCTGGCCTAGAAATATCCAAGGACCGGGCTGTAGTGCCTCTGCTGGTCAAAAATGGGTCATGCAGAGATTTCACAGAGCCTCCCTGTAGCCCATTTCTGGCCAGCAGAGTGCTTCTAAAGGCCAGGGAGGCAGAAAATGGGCCACATGGGGGCCTCCTGGGGCTGCCACATGGCCTATTTTTGCCTGGCAGAGTGGTTCTGGAGGCTGAGGATTACTGTGGAAATAAAGAAGAGAAGGGAAAAAGCACAATTGAGTCTGTGTCAAATACCCACCATGGCCAAGCCCACCCCAGCTACGCCCACCATGACCATGGCCACACCCAGCCACCCAGCCCCAGCCCTCCAAAATCAAACATAACCCTGATGCAGCCCTCAATTTAAGTTTGAAACTCCTGATCTAACTATTCAAGGAGAGAACCAACCTAGAACTAAGAAGAATTTTTCTGACAGTTAATTAGAACAATTATTCAATGACTTGCTTCCAGAAGTTGTTTGAAGTGGTCTATGGTTTTCTGCTTCAACGGGAGTTTAGAGTAGAAGACCTCCAAGATCCCTTCCAACTCTTTTCTGTTATTCATTCTATACATGTCACTAATTTGACATCATCACTATTACTTATTTATTTATTTATTGAATTTCTATGCCGCCCCTCTCTGAGGACTATATTTTATTATAGATAATATTATATTCATATCCAGGCCCCAGGGGAAGAGCCTTCTCTGTGGTGGCCCCGACTCTCTGGAACCAGCTCCCTCCAGAGATTAGAACTGCCCCTACCCTCCTTGCCTTTTGTAAACTCCTCAAAACCCACCTTTGTCATCAGGGGGAACTGAGATATCTCCCCTGGGCCTATACAATTTATGTATGGTATGTTTGTATGTATGTCTGCTTAATAATGGGTTTTTAAAAATATTTTAAATTGTAAATTATTAGATTTGTCATGAACTGTTTTATTGTGTTGTGAGCCGCCCTGAGTCTACGGAGAGGGGCGGCATACAAATCTAATAAACAAACAAACAAATAAACAAACAAATAAATAAATAAATATCCACATCTAGTATAATTGGCCATCATTAACTAAATGCTGCATATATTTTTATCTCTGTCCCGAGCCTACTACTAATTGATACTATTCTAGAAGCTTTTAAAATGGAAGGAGAAACTTTTCTCATGCAAGCAGCAAATCAGTATTTACAAATTACATTAGAAAAAGTTTACAGTTCACCTTTGGGAAATTAGAACATTAAATCCTAAAATTGACTCGTATTCTAAATCATATGTAAAAAAAAACCCCACAATCTATTTTATTGTCTACAGTATATTTTGTACATATCGCAATTTACATCAGATTTACACATTAGTTCAAACAAGCA
The DNA here is from genome assembly GCF_031021105.1 of Erythrolamprus reginae. Taxonomy (NCBI): domain Eukaryota; kingdom Metazoa; phylum Chordata; class Lepidosauria; order Squamata; family Dipsadidae; genus Erythrolamprus; species Erythrolamprus reginae. The sequence goes on from NC_091954.1 coordinate 96,821,947, forward strand.
AGCAAGCTAGCAAGCAAGAGCACTTAAATTAAACTTTTCAGCTTGAACTCCATGGTTTTTCAGATTCATTACATAAGGGTCATAGAATAATAATATAATGGTTCAGATGTTGTATTAGAACCATTTCAGACCCACTGTCTGCCATGAAAACTCAATGCATGTCTGGGACAGTTTCTTTCTGCTTCACTAGATCTTACTGTGATTAGATGAAGAAAGAGCTTTTGAACTCCTAAAGGATTATATGTCTTCAATCTCTTTGCTACTTATTAGGGATTGTGTTATCCAAGAAAAAAGGAAAACAATGCTTTTCATTTTGGTATGATTGATGGACTAAAAATGCCCCCCTAAAATGATATTTCTTATATACGGTGGGAATGGAAAAAAATTCAGAGTGATAAGTCATTTCCTGGCAGGCAACACATCACTGTTACACCTGCATATCATGTTAAATTATCTCTGTAGGGACTATTAGCAGATATCTAATAAAGCATAGCAGTATATTTCTAATAAGGGAATTTTGTAACCTGTTGAAATGAAACGTTGACTGGTTTTGCTTTTACAGTGATACCTCTACTTAACAATGCCTGTACTTAAGAACTTTTCTAGATACGAACCAGGTGTTCAAGATTTTTTGTCTCTACTTAATGTTCTGTCTGGGTCCCCCCAGACGCCAACACCAACCAAAAAGAGTATCCAGACACACTGGTAAAAAGCAAAGGCAGTTTATATAATTCAAAGCAAACATAGGTAACAAAAACTGTTCTTACAGACAGGAACACTATGAAGCTTCACAGAGGTTTCACGAAGGCCAGGCAATAAAACAGGATTCTTGCTGGCAAAAACAACGCTGGAGATAATAAAACCCACGCCTCCCCCAAGTCTTCCAGACTTCTAGACCACAAGCCAAGATCAGAGACGCCGAGAATCGAAGCAAGGTCACAGGACTCCCAATTGATAACTCTCCACAAGACTGTAAGGGCAGGCCTGCCTTTTCAACCCTGCTGAGGAGAACCACACCCAAACCCAGCGGTTGCCAATTCAGGGATGGAAATACCTTTCTAATTGGCCCCGTCTTTGAGCTGCTCGTCGCGGCCTCATGTCTATTATAGCCTGTGCGTCTTCATCCAATGAATCCAGGCTACTAGCTGGGGAGAGCCCCCCCCCTGGGGGTCTCAGGATGCTCTCCCTCCTCCTCTTCCTGACGTTCCTCTCCCCCTCCTGTTCACTGTCCTCCTCCTCTGGGCATGGATCCGACAGAGATCCAGCCGGTCCCTGAGGAGCCTCAGGCTGAATCACAACACTTAAGAACTATTTTTTGCTTAAGAATCCGAGCCCAGAAAAATTTCCCAGGAAATTTGAGAGCGGCACGAAGGCCCGGCCAGTTTCCTGCCATTCCCCCTTAATCCCGACTATCTTGGACTTTTCTGGGCTGCCAGATGAGCCTTTTGGTGGTGCAAAGCATTTTCCTTTCTCTGGGTGCGTGGACAGGGAATAAACCTCTGCCAGCACCCAGAAAAAAGAAATGCTTCCTTTGCTATGGGCAGCTAAGGAGTCACCACAAAGAAGGAAAGGTGCCAGCTACAAAGCGAGCGAGCGAGAGGAGAGGGGAGCCCTTCAGCATGGGAAGGAAGAGGCAGCAGGTAGCAGCAGCAGCAGCCAGTGTATGGGAGGCAGTTTATGGGAGGCAACCTTGCACCGGATGTATTGGGGGCGCCTGCTCCTCCTTGCCGCTTCAGAATCCCTCTTTTTTTTTAAGCCTTAAAGTTTTGGATTTTTTTGATTCCCCTCACCTCACCTTTTTCCTTCTGCAGCGACTCTCCTCCTCCTCTTCTTCCTCCTCCTCCTCCCACCCAAATTCCGAGCTTTGATTTTTTTTCCTAATGGGTTTGCACACATTATTTGCTTTTACATTGATTCCTATGGGAAAAATTGCTTCTACTTACGAACGTTTCTACTTAAGAACCTGGTCATGGAACAAATTAAGTTCTTAAGCAGAGGTACCACTGTACTTCACTTGCCAATTTTTGGCAGGTTTTTGGTGTCTCCTGTTTAATTAAAGAATTTCACAATATCACAATGCAAGTAACTGGTTTGTAACCATGGGAGAGGCTGATGTAAGCCATAACCAGCATGTAATCATAGGTTTGCTAATTGTGCTGCAACCTGATTGGCTGTATCCTATATAAGGAGGAACACCCTTGCATGGCTGTGGTTTGTTACAGTGTGGTTTGTTATAGAGTGGTTTGTAGTTTAGTGGTTAGAGTTTAGTGGTTGCAGTGGTGGATATTATAAGAGTTATATACTAGTATTGCATGATAGTTTATTTCGAGAAGCAGTTTGATAAAAGAGAAGTAAAATATATTGAAGACTTCAATTAGGTATAGTGGTTAACTGTGGCTACTTGGTGGGTTAACTTCCATGTACGCAAAACTCTCTCTGTCCAACAGGGGCATTATATGTCTCAGCTGTGATACAGGATTCATAGTATATAATATAAATAATAGCTGTTAACAATTTTGTTAATTGAAATGAAACTTATGATGACAGGCCTCAAACATGGAGATTTGGAAGAAAATGAAATGGGATTTTTTTAAAAAAACAAACAGATGGAATATGGTTGAAGAGCTGAAGTGCTTCTGACATTAAACCTAAAGGGCAGACTGATAATTAGATGTAAGTTATTCATTCAATTTTGTCAGTGAAATGCAGATGAGCATTTTTAAGGTGAAAGTAGGAATCTGATTAAGAACACATATGATCTGTACTCAGTCTTTATTTTCAAAATCATTCAAGGAAATTAAATGATGAATTTTAACGAAGAAATGTTAAATGTTTTGGAATCAATTTAGCTGAGCCCTACCCTTTCCCTATCAAAAGACATTGGTAAGAATCAATATCTTCGGGACCGCCTCCTGCCGCACAAATCCCAGCGATCGGTTAGGTCCCACAGAGTCGGCCTTCTTCGGGTCCCGTCGACTAAACAATGTCGTCTGGCGGGACCCAGGGGAAGAGCCTTCTCTGTGGGGGCCCTGACCCTCTGGAACTAGCTCCCCCCTGAGATTAGGATTGCCCCCAACCTCTCTGCCTTTCGTAAACTCCTTAAGACCTACCTCTGCCGTCAGGCATGGGGGAACTAAAACACCTCCCCCTTGCCCATGCTGTTTTGTTGATTGATTGACTGTGTGCCTGTTTTTTATATATATTGGGATTGTTTTATGAAATTACTAATTTTAAATTGTAATTAGATTGGTGGGCATTGGATTTGTTATTGTGTACTGTTTTTTATTATTGTTGTGAGCCGCCCCGAGTTTTCGGAGAGGGGCGGCATATAAATCCAATAAATCTAATCTAATCTAATCTAATAAGTGGGTTGGGCCCATTCCCATCTCATTGATACAGAAGGGACTAAAACTCACCGAAGGATATAATTAAAAGAAACCTGGTGTCTTCCATATTGCCAACAATCCAATACTTTCAGTGCCTCTTCCCACAGTATTCTGAAAGGTATTGAACTCCCAAGAAGAGAGTTTTCAAAAGATAAAAGACACGCAAATATATGATACCAGATCAAGTTAAAAAAATCTTCTTTGCATAAAGCTGATGACTTTATAAATGTGACTGAATATTTAAGCCCTTATCTTGATAAGACCCAAGCCTACATTAAGTCAAGGAGGACCAATTTATAGATAACTATGGAGATTCTCAATGACCCAAGTCATGGTTGCCTTTTGGAAGAAGCACTTTGGGATGAGTAATTTATTGAAATACCAAACCCCATCCTGTATCTTTGTAGAATAAAACAAGCAATTATGTTTGCTGAACATATAAATTCTATAGTATATAGGATTTTACTGAAATAAGCTGCTTACCACAGAAGCACAGAATGTAAATTTTAGTGAACAAATGTGAGGCAAAGATTTGCCTCTGAGGGAGTAGAGTCAGAGTTAGCCATTATGACTTTTAAAGCTTTATTTTGCAGCATAACAGTCTGGAAAGTGTCCAACGAGCTATTTCGCTTCACCAACATATCAGAGCTTTTTAATGAATTAAGGAGAGCTTCTTGTATACATGGATCAACTCGTTGCTCTCCCACCAGTAATATTTCACAGGGTGCAGCAGACCATAAAATTGGAAAATAGATACTGTAACTTCATTCAGTGAACACAAAACATAGGAGGAAATTTAACGTTGTTCTGTGGATTGTGAAGGATTTAAAGCTGTACAGGCTTTTCAAAGTCCACTTCTTCCTGTAACTTACATTTTTAAAAAGTAAAATTTACTTTTTTAAAATTTCTTCTACAGATCACATTAGATTCTGTTCTGTATGGTTCTCCTATTGTATTTTATGATTGTATTCAGCGGTGGGCTATGAGCTGGAACGCTAAATTGCGCTCGCCGCCACGGCTTGAAAGTTCTTGTGGGACCAGTGCGATTTTGCTGCTGCACCTGTGGAGGTAGCAAAATCGCGCACGGAGCTGCAGGTAAAATCTCACTGAAACACGGACACAATTTTGCTACCTCCACAGGTGCAGCAGGAAAATTGCACTGGTCCTGCAGGAACTTACAAGCCGCGGCGGCGAGTGCAATTTAGCGGTCCGTCTCATAGCCCACTGTTGATTATATTACTTGGTTTGTATGTACATTGAGAGCTTATGTACTGGAGACAAAATCATTGTGTGTCCAAACACATTTGGGCAATACATAATCTAGTCCAGTCCAGTCCTGTCCAAACATACATTTTAAGGAAAGCTTGTGAATAAGAATTGTATAGCATTCACAGTTCTTTTATAATGTTCAAAATAATCCTCATACCCTGTTTGAACAAAGAGATATCTCAGACCAGATAAAACAATAATTTTTAAAAAGGTACTTTGGAAAAAATGAAAATATTGTACATGGATATATTTTTGTTTTATAGTAAACAAAAAGAATATTTCAGGGCTGAGGTTAAACAAGAGTAAGAGCAACAAATCATATCTTGTACCTATATGTCAGCAGGATTCAAAACTACCATGATATGCAAACCTATCCTTTCATCTGGGCAGGTAATTCTGTCTATGGGAATCACTGGAGCAATCAATAAGGGCTGGTTTGTAGACAAAAATATACTCTTTCTTCCTAGGGTATTATCAAAACTTTTTTGGCCCATCAAATTTTGGGGTTTCTAACAGTGCATCAGGGACTCCACAGTTCCTCCATATTCAGTGCTTATAATGGGAGTCACTTTTTGGGGGGTTGTGGTGGTGGTTCTTAGTTATTTTACTTTATTGGTTTTAAATGAATTGTTATTATCATATCTAATTGATTGGTTGCTATGATTTACATAGCTGTTATTCTCATACAAATGACTTTGGTTGGCCAATAAAATTCAAACAAAAAAGCAAGCTCACCAAACATAACGCCTTTCAAGTTTTGCATGGTAAAATGAATTAATGCAGCCGTCAAGTATTTGTTGCTAAAGTACAAAAGAATAAATAACTTTAATATACCTTGTAGATATGTTTAAGGAAAATAAAAATCCATCTTATTCTGAAGAATTATACATTACCCATCTCCACATTAAAATTTATGTCAGGCTAAATTGAAAAAGAAAAATGTAGTAGCAGACATTATTTGCATGAAAAGGTATCATAGATTTATTCTCTACCTTTTCAGGTAGAGACAGAAAATAAGTTTGTTTGAAATTCAGAGAAGAGTCACTTGATGAGATGAATGTATATAGAATTCAAATAATTAAATCATAAAATAAATAATAAGTCTGCACAGCAATATTCAATTGATCAAGTGATTCAATATAAAGCTAGGCCTGGATATTGGTATTATTTCTTCCTTACAATTTTGGTAATTTAGTAATGTCTGGTCACCTTACTTAAGACTGTCTCTTGATAAGGCCTCAAACTACATTAGCATTTTGGATAGTTTATATCACATTGCTGTCTTCTTTTTAATCTGTAGTCTACTAAAAGCCCTTGATATTTTTCACAAGTACTACTATTAAGCCAGGTATCACATTTCTTGAACCTATGCTTTTTTTTTCAAATCCAAAACCTTATGTTTCTCACAATTGAACAATGGTTGTTGTATATTGTCCTATCATTCAGATATATCACAATCCTTTTGAATGTTGAGCTTGTCTTCTGGGATGTTAGCAATCCCTTTCAATTTTGTGTCGTCCATCAATTTTATGAGCATTCTTTCAATTCCTTTATCCAAGCCGTTTATGAAGATGTTGAAGACTACTGGCCTCAAGATAGAAACTTAAGATATATCACTGCATACTTACTGAAGGGTGGACATAATAGCATGATATTGGTTGAAATGAAGCAGACCACACAGGAATTCTTAAAGACGGTTCCGTTTATTCAGCTCTCTTGCAAGTGACTTCAGCAAGGAACGCGTCTGGGCTGTCAGTGTCAAAACAGCCCTATTTATACTTTTAAGGCTCGCGCCTAAAAGAAACGGCCGCGCGTCTTAACCAATCAGACGCGACCTTGATTTATTCACATTTTTAAATTGACAGAGACAGTATTTTTACAGAATTTCTTTTTACAGACTTAACACCCCTCCCTCATTGGTTGAGAACAACTGTCAATCAGTGAGCCATGTGATGTAATCCTCCAGTCTGCTTGGCCTGCGTGAAGTCCGATCAGACCTGCGCAGATCATTCGCGTCTGGGATTTCCACAGAAGAGGATGGCTCGTTGTGTTCTCTTGCTTGCGGCTGGGCCCGAGTTGGGGCTCCGGCCTGCGATCGCGGATATGTTGGCGTTGCACCGATTTCAGATGAGGAGGTCGGCTCGGAGTCGTTTGAGGATACTTCTGGCCGTGGTGAGTCCATTTGATAATCAAAAAGTTCAGGCTGTGTGTGAGAGTCTGCTTGGGGGGAAGAATTGTTGTTAGCGGCCTGTTCGTTGTTAGGAGTTAAACGCCCCCGCAAGTGATCAATGTGCCGCTTCCATGTGCGGCCATCCTCTAGCAGAATGATATATGTTTTAGGAGCTGTTTGCTGGATTATTTTCCCTTTGAGCCAATTTAAACCCCCATCAAAATTTTTTGCAAATACATTTTGCCCTAGGTACAAACTTCTTTCAGGATTTACACAGATTATATCATTATAATTATTTGTACAATAACGGGGGTGCAACCTGTCCAGAGGGGACCTTATTTTTTGACCCAATAAAATTTCTGCAGGACTTTTGTTCGTGATGGAATTTGGGGTTATGTGCTGCATTAGTAAGAATTTATCTAAATTGTGTTGTATTTCTCCTGGGCCTGCCCTGCGCAATGCTTCCTTGGCTACCCGAACATAACGTTCTGCCAGACCATTAACCCATGGGGAATAAGGAGATGTGAGGGCGTGTCTGACCCCCAAATTACTTAAAAAACATTCAAATTGTCTGGCAGTCAATTGTGGCCCGTTATCAGAAACCAGGATGTCTGGACACCCATGGGTGGCAAACAAATGGTACAGAGCCTTTATAGTGGCACAAGTAGTGATGTTTTGCATGGCTATTATTTCTACCCATCTAGAGAAAGCATCTACTACAATCAAAAAATTCTGAGATCCAATAGGGCCCGCAAAATCGATGTGTATGCGTGACCATGGCCCAGTGGGTTTCTCCCATTCAACCGGTGTTGTCTTAGGGGGATTGGGACGTGACTCCTGGCACGGGTCACAATTTGCTACCCACTGCTCGATGTCAGTGTCTAGGCCTGGCCACCACAAGTGTCCCCTGGCCAAACCCTTCATTCTGACAATGCCTGGGTGGCCCTCATGCAGCATACATAACACTTTCTGTTTTAGACTGTTGGGAATGACCACCCTGTCACCCCATAACACACAACCCTTCATGTAGGACAATTCCAACCTTTTTGATTTAAAATCTGTTAGTCCTGCTTCCTCAGGGCCTCCCAACCAACCCCTTTGAATACAATTGATTACTTGTAGTAATGTTGGGTCCTTCCTGGTGTATTCAGCTACCTCTTTGGCTGTGGTCAAAGGGTTTTCCTCGAAGTCTAGAAGCAATATGTCCTCTGACGGGGTTGGGTCTTTAACTAAGTCTGCCATGGGGCATCTGCTTAAGCCATCTGCATGGTTTATTGCTTTTCCACCTTTGTGGGTTAATTCGTATTGATAACCGATAAAAATAGTGCCCACCTAATTAATCTGGGGGACATGAAAGGAGGAGTTGGCTTGTTAGAAGCTAGTAGACCTAAAAGGGGTTTGTGATCTGTGACTAGTTCAAATTTCCTCCCACACAGGTAGTTGTGAAATTTCTTCACGCTAGATACTAGGGCCAATGCCTCTTTGTCCAGTTGGCTATAATTTCTTTCGGCCATGGACAATGTCCTGGAGAAAAAAGCGATTGGGGCCTCTGTTTTGTTAGGCATTATATGGGCCAATACTCCGCCTACCCCATAAGCCGAAGCGTCACATGTAAGCCTTATGGGCAATATTGAGCTGTATTGAACCACTACGCTTTTAGATGTTAACAATTGTTTTATTTTGCGAAAAGCTTCGCGCTCAGGTGTGCCCCAGGTCCAGGGAATTCCCTTCTGCAGCAGTCGGTGTAGAGGTTCTGCTGCCGTTGCCTTCTGTTTTAGAAAGACAGAATAAAAATTAAGAAGGCCCAGAAATGCTTGGAGTTCTGTCTTATTATTTGGCTCGGGTGCTTCTGTTATGGCTTTTAATTTTTCTGTTGTGGGGTGGATTCCCTCACCGTCTATTCTGTAACCCAGGAATTCGATGCTGTTGGCTCCCCATACACATTTGTCTGCTTTTACTCTTAAACCCCTAGATTGTAGCCTGGACAATACTTCCCTAATTCTTTCATTTAATTGTGATTGGTTTTCCCCTGAGATAAGGATATCATCAAAATATGGGGTGGTTCCTTTGATGCCTGCCAGTAAGCGCTCCATGAGGCTTTGGAAAATGCCTGGGGCTATGCTAACTCCAAATTGTAAGCGGGTGCATCTGAAAGCACCCCTGTGAGTTACTATGGTCTGTGCCAGAGATGTGGCCTCATCGACCGGAAGCTGTTGGTATGCTTGCGCAAGGTCGATTTTAGAGAAGACCCTTCCTTCCCCTAATGAATGCAGGAGCTGTTGGACTACTGGAATTGGATAAGGGTGGTGTTGGAGGGCTTTGTTAATGGTTGCTTTGTAGTCTGCACAGACCCTTAACGAACCATCAGGTTTAAGCGGTGTTACTATAGGGGTTTCCCATGGCCCTTGCTCCACCGGGACTAAGATGCCCTGAGCTATTAGTTTATCCAGTTGGATGTCCAATTTAGGGAGGAGCGGTAAAGGAACCCTGCGAGGCTTGAGTCTGACAGGGGGAGCCTTGGGGTCTAGAGAAAAAGAAATAGGGGCCCCATTATACGTGCCCAATGTAGGGCTGAAAACCTCAGGGAACTCATGCACAAAATCAGGAATATCATTATCAGCATTAATTTTAGAAATTCCCAATATTTCAATGCCCAGAGGAGACATCCACGTTAACCCAAGGAGGGAGTGTTTAGCTCCCTCAACCACAACCAATGGAAGAGAACATTTACATTGCTTAAATTGGACAGGCACATCCACTTTCCCTAATACAGGTATAACATTTCCCTGAAAATCCCTTATGACCAGAGTTGTCTGCAGAAAATCAGTTTTCAGAAAATTAGGCATATACATTTTAAATTTGTCCCAAGGCATAATAGAATACTTTGACCCTGTGTCCAATTCAAAATTACAAGGTTTGCCATTTAAAAGTAACGAAATGACAATTTTGCTCCCTTTTTTCGTATTTGCGCAATTTACGTAAGTTTGTGCGTTACCTCGTGAGTAGTCACGGTTAGCGGTGGAGTAGTTTCTTCGGTTGAAGCCTCTGGAAAATTTGTTGTCTCGCGGTTGTTGTGCCTGGTTGTTAAATCTTTGTTGGCGGGGTGCAGAGAAGGACTCCTCGGGAAGGGGCGCTCTGCATGCCTCGGCGATGTGCCCGCGCCGGTTGCAACGGCGGCAAATGGCGTCTTGGAACGGGCAGCGTTGTCGTGAGTGGTTCCCTCGGCATCCGGGGCAAGGGTTGGATGGTCGTTGGTATCTGGGCTGTCTGGGTTGGTCAGATGGCAGCAGGAGACAGGTGTCGTCGTCCGTAGCAGCTGGGCTGAGGTCATCTGGTGCCTCGGCGTGGGAGACAGCAACGGAGATTTTAGAAACGGTTTCTTTTTTCTCGTGTTCTTTGAGTTCTTTTGCGGCCGCGTCAGCTACTTCGGCAGTTTGAGCCAGCTTAATAACAGATTGAAGCGTTGGCTCGTCTTCAGTTAGGATTTTATTTCGGACTGTGGCGTTTTTCATTCCAAAAATAAGAGCGTCGGTGAGGCGAGCTTCCGGGCTGTCAAATTTGCACTTTGACAGCACCGTACGAAGTCGCGTGGCGAATTGGTTTATGGATTCCGACTCACGTTGTGTCATTCTTGAAAATTGGTGTCTGTAGACGACGGCAGGTTTTGTTGGTTTAAAGTGATTGGCGAGTCTTTCTTGAAGGTCGTCCCACGGAACAGCTTTAGCCGGGAGCGGGTCGGTCAGCGTTTGGACGAGGTCGAAGATGTCTGTACCACAATAATTGAGAAAAATCGCCCGCTTCCTGTCGGCTTCGGCTTCTCCCATTCCTGCAGCTTCGAGGAAAATCTCGAATTTTGCCATGTAGGCGTCCCATGATGACTTTTCGGGGTCGAAGTAGTCGGGAGCCCAGCCGATCTGGAGGTTATTCATGCTTGACACGTGGATTCGTCGTTCTCTCGTCGCCAGTGAAATGAAGCAGACCACACAGGAATTCTTAAAGACGGTTCCGTTTATTCAGCTCTCTTGCAAGTGACTTCAGCAAGGAACGCGTCTGGGCTGTCAGTGTCAAAACAGCCCTATTTATACTTTTAAGGCTCGCGCCTAAAAGAAACGGCCGCGCGTCTTAACCAATCAGACGCGACCTTGATTTATTCACATTTTTAAATTGACAGAGACAGTATTTTTACAGAATTTCTTTTTACAGACTTAACATTGGTGTTGTTCTTTTTTGGTTTGTTTGTTTTCTTCACCACAAACTTTAGATATTTGCACATTTGAGCAATCTGATAATTTAAAAATTGATCAAATAATGTTCACAGATTGTAGAGTAAGTCTGTAAAATAATCAGGATTATATTAGTAATCTATTTTATGTAGGCAATAGAGATAGGCAATGATCATGTCTGCAGCAGGTGAAATTAAATTTTAAAAGGCACGGAAGCTCCTCTGTCATAATCTATCACTTTTAAAAGTTTCTGATAATTCTGCATCAATATGGAAATAAGCACTGCATGATCCCATTCTTCAGTTACACTCATAGAAATACGACTCCTCTAATTGGGTTTTATTATTTTTTATTTATTGCGTAGTCAGCCAGAGATTTAACAATAGCAATAGCACTTAGATTTATAGACCACTTTACAGTGTTTTATAGCCCTCTCTAAGTGGTTTACAGAGTCAGCATATTGACCACAATTTGGTCCTCATTTTACCTTAGAAGGGTGTAAGGCTGAGTCAACATTGACCTTGTGGGATTTGAACTTCCAAATTAAAGGCAGCCAGGATATATCTTTTAGACTGGATTTTACCTTTCTATTCACTATACAGGTCCTTCACAAGGACCTGCATTAGGATGCTATTGTGTTAAACACATTGCTTCAATATGTTTAATCAAGGAAATGGAGCACCTCCCTTATGAAACCAGGTTGCAACGCCTTGGTCTCTTCAGCCTTGAAAGACAGCGTTTAAGGAGTGACTTGATCCAAGTATATAAAATCATGCATGGGATAGAAAAGGTGGATAGAGAAAATAATTTTTCAATACTAGGATGAGGGGCACGCCCTAAAGCTCATAGGTAAGAAAGTGAGGACAAATAAAGGGAAATATTTCTTCACCCAGAGGGTCGTTGCTTTATGGAATTCACTTCCAGAAGAGGTCGTGACAGCTGTCAGCCTGGATAGCTGCAAGGCAGGATTAGACAGATTCATGGATGCCAAGTGTATCGGTGGTTATTGAAACGGATGTCCATGTGTCACCTCTATGTTGGTTGAGGTAGGCAGGATTCTCTTCAGTACCATTTGTTGGGGGTCAAGGGAAAGGGAGGGTCTTGCCTTCTCTTTCTACTCAAGATCCCCATGTACAATTGGTGAGCCACTGTGTGACACAGAATGTTGGACTCGATGGGCTTTGGCCTGATTCAGCATGGCTCTTCTTATGTTCTTATGTTAGCTATTCCAAGTAAAGATGACTTTTACAATTGATCAATTGTGATTTTGCCAATGCCAACGGTGTTCAAGCTCAAGTTGTTTAGCAGCTGCAAGTGTCTACAACTATTAATATTATCTTTGCTTTATTTTGCCCCAGTTGTTTGCATTTTATGATTTTCTCCAGTTCCTTCTCTTCTGTTCTTCTATCTCCAGGTACTGCCACAACCACTTTCCAAATAGTTTTGTCTTTCCTATTGACAGTTGTTAAGTCTAATGTGTTATGTGGCAGAAGCTTGTCTATTTGAATTCTAAACTCCCAGAGCATTTTATTTTCTTCTCCCTTTAATTATTATGTTTATTTTGTGATCCCATCAATTCTTGCTTGTAGACAAATTATTATTATTATTATTATTATTATTATTATTATTATTAGTAGTAGTAGTAGTAGTAGTAGTAGTAGTAGTAGTAGTATTTGATAGCAATCTTCTAGTCTAAAAGAACCAGTCATATGGATATGATACATGGGTCTAGTTTTTCTTTATTAAAATATTCAAACTTGCCAAATGACAGATTTTAAAAAGTTAACAAATACAAAAAAGTATGTAAAAGGTTCCACTTTAATATTTATTTGGACATTTTTATTAGAATTTTTCTTCTTCGGTATAATTATAAGGTTGCACTCATCTGGAACTAATTTGAAAATTTGAGGTTAATGGTCAAAAATATGACTTGTTCCAACCATATAGAACATTATCCAAGTTCTTTCTCTGAGCAGGTTCCCAGTTAAAAAGCTATTTCTACCTGTCTGTCAGTGACCAAAATAATTATGTTTTAAACCATCAACTTCTTAACCTATAATTATTATGATATTAATCCATTTACATGAATGGAATAGATTTGCAGATTTCTTTGCATAGATGAGAAATCTCTATTGAGCATGGGAATATCTACTTAATAAATGATTAAATAAACTTTATAAAATAAAATAATTTATAAATAACTTTATAAATTAAAGCTTATGTGGTTGCAAGTTTCTCTATTTCTATTCAGAATGGATCAGATTCTGATTTAGTTAGGGTTTTTCTTAGATAAAAAAGAGGCCTTTCTTGTGCATTGTTCAGTGATGATTAAGCAAAGCTTATTCAAGCCTTTATACTTGAAAAAGGAAAAAATGAGGGGGGAAATAGTAGAAAAATGATGGCACTGTGGTAAATAGTATAGGTGGTTGAACCTGCCATCTTTTCTTTCTTCACATTTAATATAAAGATATTTATGTACTATTTCTGAAGACATGTACAAATGTCTTCAGTGTTGGGAGATTTTTTAAAAAAAAATGAATCAAACACAATTCTTTTTCAGCTATCTTGCCAATTTTAAACAATATATATATAACAATATGTTCAGTGTGAAAAGAACAATTTTATATCAGGTAGCTTTTATACATTATCTACTTGCCTTTCTGAAGGTCATCATCTCAATATCTTTCATCTCTCCATTCATCTCTCCATTCACCTATTGTCTCTTAGAATCAATTAAAATAGATAGGAAAGTTCTCCTTAGACTGTTTTATGACAGTCAATCTAAATTAATCCAAAAAGAATAATCTTCCAGCCTTCAGAACAGACAGAAAATCCTGGGCTATGCAATAATAACAACAGCAGCAGCAACACAGACCTCCTTTTCACAAATATTACTCAAATAATTTGTATTTTATATCTTGGAATATATTTTATTTATTATTTAGGCATATATGCTGCAACCAACGTTACCAGCTCTGAGTGAAATATAAACAGCTCTGCAAAATATATGGTCATATAACATATTCTTCAGAGCTGGAGAACTAGCAAAACTCTAGCATCACAACAGGGAACATTCAGTCATCTATTGAAAAGTTTTGCATTTTTTCCTCATTCTGCTTCATGACAAGGTCATTTTTACATTATCATTTCATTGTTCTTTCCTAAGGCCAAAAGGCATATTTTTTATATAAAACGTTCAGTAATCTTGTATATACACAGTGGGTTAATAATGAGGTCTGTACCGCCTGACTTTCATGCAAATCCTTAAATAATGTACTTTTCAGTTCTGGTGTCAGCAAAAAAGTCTTTAAAGAGTTACCAGAGCTTTATACAAATATCTCTTATTTTAAACTTGGTCAAACGAACCAAATTTATGTTCCTTCCTGAAAATCTTGATCTTTAATTCATTCAGATATTGTAGTATTTATATGTCTTCTTTTTTTTTCTTTTATCCATCCCAAAGGCTTCTTCAAAGCTTTAAAGAACCTCTTTTGTAAATCCGGGAAAAAAGTTATTATTCAGGTCATTTTCTTACTTTATCCTTGTATTTCAACTCTGATTTTCAAAGCTTTAATCAACTTCTTTTGTAGATCCAGCAAAAAAATACTTATCTGGGTCATTCTCTTGCTTTGTCATTTGCGTTTCCATTTTAGATGCCTCCCTGGTCATATAATCCATAAGGCTTTTTATTATTATTACTCATAATTTCTGGTTTTATTATTTCTGTGTCATGAAAAATTTATTTCACATTTGTCATTCCTTCATTAATATCTCTTGAACATAAATATCCATTAAAACAGACATCATTGATATTGATATTGTAAACTATTATTTTTTGCCCTTGTTCTTTAAAAATTTCTTAGAACAGTGATGGTGAACCTTTTTGGTTTGCATGCCAAAAGGATGTGCACATATATGGAAATGCACATATAGGTACATGCACATGTGTTTCCACAACCATGCCACCCACTTATGCATGCACCCTACCTCCTGCTGTCCCCAAGATATGCATACAGGCCTCACAATGGTCTCCTAAAGCCTTAGGATATCAGAAAGAAGTCCAATGGACCAACTGTAAGTTTGGAAATGAACTTCTGGTTGGCCCGTTGGGCCATTTTTCACCATCCCCAGGCTTCTGCAGGCTTCTGTAAAGCATGGAGAGAGAAAAAATGGCCAAAAAGAAGCCCAAAAATGTGCTGGTGAGAGCACACATATGTGCTGGAGCCAGTGAAGGGCTACCAAAATTTTTACTACCATACTGTGGGCATGGTTTATGCAGGATGCCCTGCATTTTCTTTCAGTGCAAATTGGGTGCCCTGGGCTGGAGCTCCATTTTTACTACCCCACTGCGTGCCCTCCCCGTTCAGGCAGTAGCCCACCTCTGGCTGGAGCTGACCTCAGGCAATGCCTCAAGTGTCCTCCAATACTTGATGCCATGCCATCTATCGCACACATGCCATAGGTTCACCATCACGGTCCTAGAATATTTCAAATATTATAATGTTTGGGGTAATTTGGTAAATCTCGGTATTAACTGAAAACCAAAGGCAAGGTAACACTCTCCTTCCCTTTCTCTTAGCTGCCTGGAATCTTTAGTATCCTCCTGTGTCATGACATAAGGTAAACAAAGCAATTTGGTCCCCATAAATAAATGTTTATTTGATACAATTATTTCCAAAATCTTACATAGTAAAAGTTTCAATATTCCAAATGTTATCTTGTTTATAATTTTCTGATCTCAAAGTATTGTTTAGCTTTATGCTGTTTGTTTCCATTTATTTAGGAATGAAGGCAAACTTTTCAAACTTGTCATTCCAAAGGTCTCTAATAATCTTAAAATAGGAAATAGACAATTTCTAAAAGTGATCAGAAAGAGAGCTTAGCGAACTCAATGTCTCTTGGTGTTTTGCCCCCCTTGTCCTTCTTGTTCCCTTTTACTTCATTTTGTCCCCCTTTCCTCCCTCTCTTTATGCATTTATAAATAAAAATTTCTACAGTGGTCTATAATGGTCATATTCAGGATTTTAAAATTGCCTTAATGAAATCTATCAACTCTCAGATTTTGCACTGGATCTTTATTGATGTAAAAGACAAGATGTACAATATCATAACACAGGGATAAAGTCTGCCTTATTAAAGTTTAGTTACAGCTATTTTCATTTATTTATCATTATATTAGTATCTTTTTGTCCCTTTTTAAAAATCTTATAATTCACTTTTTCTTGTTTACAATTTTTATTAAAGCATACAGAGACAGAGAGTGTTCAAATTATTTCATATGTCAGATTTATTTTAATGTTTTTTACAGTATAATACATTCAATGCAATCAAAAATGTAAATAAAAATATAAACAATTTAAAATGAGCAGCTAACATTTTTTTCCAAACAACAACAACAACAATGGACTATTAAATTATTTTTATTAAATATTTTATAATGAATGGGAATTTCCAATATTTTGTTTATAATAGGATAGGATAGGGTAGGGTAGGGTAGGGTAGGGCAGGACAGGACAGGACAGGACAGGACATAATCAATTTTTTTATTGGCCAAGTATGATTAGACACACAAAGAATTTGTCTTTGGTGTCTCAGTGTACATAAAAGAAGAGATACATCCGTCAAGAATCATAAGGTACAATACTTAATGATAGTCTGGGTACAAAAAAGCAATCAAATCATCTTGGAACTCATTACCTGACTCAGTAGTGTCAACCCCTAACCCCCAACATTTCACCCTTAGATTATTCACGATTGACCTCGCCAGGTTCCTAAGAGGTCAGTAAGGGGCGTACATAAGTGCACCAGTGTGCCTTTCGTCCCCTGTCCAATTTGTCTCCCCTTATCCCATATGTCATATATCTTTCCTCTCTTTCATATATCTTCTCCTCCATTTTCATATCTTTTCCTTGTATGTAATACTTCATGTCCATTCCCCTAGATGTGTTTTGTGTATTGGACAAATAAATAAATAAAATCTTAGGAATCAGTCAATGTATGTCTATCATGCAATACTGGTCCATCCCTAGAGATAGTGAATTTAAAGATGATCTTCAAGCAAAAGAAAGCTTTCTTTCAGAGACTTGTAGTTGCTATTCCTTCAGCTTTACCATTGCTCCTTGCAATGGACAAGAAGAACTTTTTGATTTTAATCAAAAGTTAAAGCCTCAAGCTATTTTTTCCTGATATGACTTTTCTATCACAAACATGATATGTTTTCACTGGTTCAGTAAAAACAGATTTCAATAAATGCCACTGAGGATGCAAATACTGGAAAAATCATAAAGTTTTTTAAAAATTGCATAATTTATTGAGGCTGCGGATTATGATCCTATTGCTCCCCACAACCCTATTTGAATCTTATAAGAGGAGGAGTTTGGGTATTTTGTTTACCATGCTTCTTGCATTAAACAGGTTAAAGAACATAATTCAACAAATACATTAAATAAGTTCAAAAAGTTGAAATCAAAGTTAACATGGAGGAAATATCATTGTCCAGAGAAAACAATATCTGGACAATGCCTGTTATCTGACATACAGCAGGAATACTTGACTGTACCCAGCTTGATTTCTTAGGTTAGAAAACAAGAAAACTAATGGCAATCTACTGTGCTGTACAGCAGAAAAGCAATATTGATCATCCGTATTTGCCAATATCTGAAGGGAAGGGAAGACTCCTACATGTGAAACCAACTGTGGAGGAAGAAAAGTGTGGTTTGAATAACCACATCAAGAATAGTGAAGAACTCTTATTGAAGAAAGTCAATCAAGTAAAGCTCTTGAAAATAACAAAGGTGAAGGCTGAGTACATAAAAGAAACAATCAAAAGCCAAGTTGCTAACTGGAAGAACAAGCCAATGCATCATCAATATTTCAAGACTATAGAAGGGAAAGTCAATAAAAAACCCACATGCAGCTTCTTGAAGTCAGGAGTTCTGAAGAAAGAAACTGAAGACTTTATTTTAGTGGCTCAAGAAAAAGATTTGCTCGCTAATTGCACAAAGGGCAAAATTCAGCTTGAAAAAAAGAACAGCAAATGTTTCCTTTGTAGTGAAGAGGATGAAAGAATTAATCAGTTGCACCAAAGGTTGCACAAACCAAGTACAAGCAGGACCATATTGTCAGAATTATTCATTAGAAACTTTGCTGGAGGTTTGGATTTGAATGTAGCAAGGACCACTGGGACTATTATGTTGTGAAGGCTTTGAACAATTAGCAGGCTAAAAGTTTTTTCTTTCTTCCTACCTACCTACCTACCTACCTACCTACATGGCATCGGACCAGAATACCTATGAGACCGCCTTCTGCCGCACAAAATCCCAGCGGCCAATTAGGTCCCAGAGAGTTGACCTTCTCTGGGTCCCGTCGACTAAACAATGTCGGTGGGTGGGGCCCAGGGGAAGAGCCTTCTCTGTGGCGGCCCCGGCCCTCTGGAACTAACTCCCTACAGAGATTTGAACAGCCCCCCCTCCTTGCCTTCCATAAAATGCTGAAGACTCACTTCTGTCGCCACGCGTGGGGATGATTACCTCCCCCATTTGTTGTGTTTTCTGATCTCTGCTGTATGATTAAATGGGTTGAATGTGTACGATTGTGTAGTTGGTGATTTTATGACACTGTTTATGTTATATTAATGTTTTTGAATTGACTTTTTAAATTTTTATTAGATTTGTAATGTATTGTATTATTGCTATGTTGTGAGCCGGCCCTAGTCTCCGGAGAGCGGCGGCATAGAAATAAATCAAATCAAATCAAATCTTTGAGATTTGGCACAGAAAACAAGAACTGAGATGAAGTGACAGTATAGCATTAATCCTAAGGTAGAACAAATAAATCACATAGATATTCATTTTTAACCATGATAATGAAATAATTATCATAACACCATCCTTCCTCAATGAAGTTGATACCACCCCATGGCCTTAACCATAGGGCTTACCATTTTGAATTTTAAGCTACCCAGAATCATTTACTGAGATAGGCAGCTATAGGAATTGAATAGATAGAAGACAGACAGACAATCTCTGGGATCAGCTTTAACTACCCATGGAATATGCAGTATCTAGCAATGTATAACCAAGTTAATAGACTCAAGATCTTATTTTCTACCACTTACAGATGAAATCTGTTCTAGGTAACCACATAAGGTCTTGATCAAATCAAATCAAATCTAAATAAACAAACAAACACCTATATATCAATCTATTTATAAAATGTATAGGCCACCCATCTTATCTCAAGGCAATTCTTATGGGCCTTCAAGATCCAAGAAGACAGTCACCTTGTTCCTAACATGCTTCAAATAACATTGAAAGTAAGAAAATCTGGTTCATTGACATTGCTATACCTGGTGATGCAACAATTGAGGGAAAATGATTTTAAAAACTTAAGAAATACTGCAAACCAAAGATATGGAAAAAGAAATCCATAATTATATCAATTGTGATTGGAGTCCTTGGAACAATGTTTTAATGATTCACTCAATATTTTGACATTTTCAATGTATTAAACCTGCACACCTAATTTTACAAACAAAATATCACCCTGCTAAGAACTGCCTATATTCTCAGTTGCTGCCTTAATATATCTTGAATTATTAGGCTTCCACCACTTTTAAACTGTGAATTTTAGATTACTCATAATAAATTTTAAGTTGTTGTTCATAGGACTGTAACTGAAGATACCGGTACTTTATTTTAATTTGATTAGAAACATTACAAAATGTATCGATGTAAAATCAAGGGGTCATTATCCAATATGTGAGTGCTTCCCTCTGATTGTTCATTATATTCCAATCAGGGCATATCAACATCATTTTATTAGGCATAGTGGGGTGAAAATTATTCATTTTCCCAGTTAACAGTTAGGAGATGGAAATAATGAGTGAAGTGAACTACAAAGAGTCAGATTCATTAAGGCGGAACCTAAAACATGGTCTAAATTATTTCTGGATAGAAATTTGCAAGAGTTAGTTCAAATTTTGATTATGTTAAACTATTGTAAAAATGTTATTTCAAAACTACAGTAACAACTATTTCAATCATCATTATCTATCTTATTAAAACAACTAGAAATTAACTTTGGTTCTAGAAAAAGATGAAACTAGCATAAAGCTATGATTTCCATTATATTAACCTCAGACTTTGTGAAGAACAACTAGGTTCTAATAACTTGTAGCCTCCATACTGCATGATACCCAAACTCAGGCAACCTTGATATTTAATAAATTATTTTTAAAATTCAATTATTCTGGTCAACTTTTATGATAAACAAGCTACAACTGTTCTTTACTTCTTGCCAGTTCAGTTTTTTATCTGCTTACTTTTTAATTCCACACAAAGACCCATCTAAATAAATTGGTGTGCATTGATCTTGTTCCAAATGTGGCCTTTTTGCTAACTCCATCAGCTCTTAATGCTTGTAAAAATTCAAATTTCCTTTTGGTTCAGTGGTGCAAGCACTTCTTTTTATTTTATAATTTGTTCTTTGTGGTATATCCAGTGGGCACTTGGCTTTTGCAGAAAAGGAATTCTATCAGGCGAGAAATCAAAAGCTTGTAAGCTTTGAGGGCTGGTTCATTTCAGCTCCTGCTGAGCAAACAACCCATAAACAATACAAATTCGGGTCAATAACATCTGGAGATGAAAACCAAAGAGATTAAAAAAAACCTATCAACCCTTAGGTTTTTTTTCCTCTCTAACTAGTGATTGTTTGGAATTTTACAGCTCATGTGGTACCTTTAAAATAGAGACAGACTACGAACTTCTAAGCTGTAGGTGTTTGTCTAAAGCAAAAAAAAATATTTGAGATTTGGCACAGAAAACAAGAACTGAGATGAAGTGACAGTATAGCATTAATTAAAAAAATCCTAAAGTAGAACAAATAAATCATATAGATATTCATTTTTAACCATGATAATGCCAAAGTTATAAAATGAAACATAGTGAAATATACCTGAGTATTTGGTGATACTAGCATACTGTAAAAACGTTGCACACAAAGACCTGAGGAGTGAAGTTTTAAATATGATGAATATTTTGTCACTTGCTCTCCTCTCATGGATGGCAATGATTTCACATGAGATTTCATTAGTAAAAGTAGGCTAAAATGTGTACTTGTTTCTTAATTTGTCAGATTTTAAAGCCATACAATCCTCAGATGATCTTGGTGTCTTACAATTTTAAAAATCAGACTATGTCATCCATACACTTAAAAAATCAAACCAAGCCAAAATAAAACAGAAGTAAATCTTTCCATCCAGATTTACAAAGCCTCAAACGTCGGGAATTCGATAGCATTACTTAGTCAGCCTAGGGCCAGGATCAGTATATTGATGGTACTTGGCTCCAAATCAGCAGATCCATGTAATTATTAAAATAAGGGAAAACAAAACAGTGGTGTCCCCCATATTTAACTCCAGAAGCTGATCCAAAAGGAAACCCATTGAGTGATCAAGGAACACTATGATGGGACACTATCCCCATTCTGACTTCCCCATAGGTCATCAACAAATATGACCAATGCCATCTCTATCCTAAACCTTAGTCTGAAGTCCAACTAAAATGGATCCTCTGCTTTCTACAGTGATTCTTTAGATCTATATATAAACCTCCTTCCCTAAAAACTGGTGGATGATACTGGTGTAGGATTACTGATTCTAGTTACGATATTTTAAGGAGAGAAAGCATCATAGTCTCTTTTCAGTCTGAAATAACACCATCCTTCCGCAATGAAGTTGATACCACCCCATGGCCTTAACCATCGGGCTTACCATTTTGAATTGTAAGCTACCCAGAATCATTTACTGAGATAGGCAGCTATAGGAATTGAATAGATTGAAGACAGACAGACAACCTCTGGGATCAGCTTTAACTATCCATGGAATATGCCATATCTAGCAATGTATAACCAAGTTAATAGACTCAAGATCTTATTTTCTACAACTTATAGATTAAATCTGTTCTAGGTAACCACATAAGGTCTTGACCCAGCACGTTGACTGGACCCATGCAGTTGGAACCCATTTCTTAGGAGATCCTAGTGATTTTACTTATTAGATATCAGGAATGTGCCCCAAAGCTTTTATAGTTCAAAAGTTGCTTTTGAAAACTCTCTAATGCAAGCATTTTTATATATACTAATTGCCTTTACACAATTAGGATAAATTAAAACATAGTAGCTTTGCTAATGTTTACTTTGGTTGTATTTTTAATGCAAACTCAGCCTATTAATTAGCTTATACATAAATATTGCCTGAATGTACAGAAAATGTGTAATATTACTGGGCTAAAATTGTAGGAAAACAGGCTATGTTTAATAAATGGACACAAATATCAATATGTACTCATGCCTCTATCAATAGTTTTGTGATGGGATAAATTTTTGTTGTTATTTCAGATTTGAAAGTGGCTTGTGTTACTGTTGTCTTGCTCAGATGAGTCAAAAGTTCAAGCCAGTAAACTATTGAGGATTTAAATTGAGAGCTGAACGTTCATCCCAAGAATTTAGATCTAAAGAAAAGAATAAGGTTTAAGGAAAAGTCAGGAGTCAATATTTTAACTAAACAAATGAGCTGCCCCTATGTCCTGCCTCCCTCAATTCAAAAAAGCTAAAAACATTCTATTTTCTTTCTCATTGGTAAAAAATAATTAGTAATACATAAGAACATAAGGAGGACCATGCTGAATCAGGCCAAAGCCCATCGAGTCCAGCATTCTGTGTCGCACAGTGGCCCACTGTGGGGATCTTGAGTAGAAAGAGAAGGCAAAACCCTCCCTTTCCCTTGACCCCCAACAAATGGTACTCCAGGGAATCCTGCCTGCTTCAACCAACATAGAGGTGGCACATGGACATCTGTTTCAATAACCACCGATACACTTGACATCCATGAATGTGTCTTGAAACTATCCAGGCTGACAGCTGTCACGACCTCTTCTGGAAGTGAATTCCATAAACCAATGACTCTCTGAGTGAAGAAACATTTCCCTTTATTTGTCCTCACTTTCTTATCTATGAGCTTTAGGGAGTGCCCCCTCATCCTAGTATTGTGTTATAGAGAAAAGTTTTTTTCTCTATCCACTTTTTCTATCCCATGCATAATCATCGACTTCATCAAGTCACCCCTTAAATGCCGTCTTTCAAGGCTGAAGAGACCAAGGCGTTGCAACTTGGTTTCATAAGGGAGGTGCTCCATTTCCTTGATCATTCTTGTTGCCCTTTTTTGCACCTTTTCCAGTTCCATTATACCCTCTTGAGGTGCAGTGACCAGAACTGCACACAGTACTCCAAGTGTGGTCTCACCATCAATTTGTACAAAGGCAATACAACACTTGCTGACCTATTTTTGATTCCCTTCCTAATCATGCCAAGCATGGAATTTGCTTTTTTTTACTGCTGCTGCGCACTGGGTTGACATCTGCATTGAGCTGTCCACCAAAACCCCAAGATCCCTGTCTCAGAAAGCTTGTTCCCCATCAGTTGATAGGTGTAATTGGGGTTCTTTGCTCTGATATGCATAACTTTGCACTTGTTTAAGTTAAAATGAAATTGCCACTTTGTTGCCCACTCACTCAATTTTGAGCTCACGACAATCAGTTTCACTCTTCACTATCTGAAACAATTTAGTAGCCTCCTGAGTCCTTTTTAGAATTAATGCTAAGATTATTTTGTTTCAAATCTAAATAGCAAATGTAAAGCTCCTAAAATTGATGGATTTCCTAATTACCATATTTTTTGGTGTATAAGATGCACATTTTTACCTCAAAAAGGTGGGTCAAAAAATTAGTGTACCTAATACACCTGATGTTTGGTGATGGTAGCAGTGGTGGCGGCTGTCCCCAAGGCCGCCTGGCAGCTGTCGGCTGGAGGCTGGTGGCTTGGCCCGGGGGATGAGTGGGGCACGTGGCAGCAGCTTTGGAGAAGTGGGCAGGCATCCCCTCAATGCATCCAGCTGGCGGAGGAGCCCACGATGCAGCTTTGATCATCCAGCAGGACGGGGCTCGGCTCCATCATTACCCACCCCAATCTCCCGCCTTAAGGGGTGCCTTTGGGAGGGCACAGTGTGCTCTGAGCACAGCTGCCTCAGCTTGGGAATTCTGCATCTGGCGCCCTCTGCTCGGAGCACCTTCGCTGACCTCCCAAAGGCACCCCTGAAGGAGGGAAATTGAGGTGGGGTCTGATGGAGCCAAGCCCTGTCCCGCTGGATTATCGAAGCTGCCCTGCGGGCTCCTCTGCCGACTGGATGCATTGAGAGGATGCCCGCCCGCTTCTCAGAAGCTGCTGCCTGGTGGCGGGTGTTCCTCCCGGGGTCCCTGCCAGGTCAGATGCCTGCCTAGGAAGCCCAGGATCTGCACGCAAGGCTGGAAAATGATTCTGCCTCAGGAGCAACCTTGCTACCCAGCCCTCTAGCCTGGGAGCTGCCTTTCCAACCCAGCTGCTCTGGCACAAGCAGGTAGAAGGAGATGGATTACTTCACCCAGCGAGGTAAAGAGGCAGGGTGGTGCTGGAAGATGATGATGAGAAAGAGCTGTGGTTGTAACCACAATTACTCTCACTTTACCTGCCAGGCCAGCCTGGGATCTCTGCTGATCCCTGGGATGGCGCAGCTGTGTCCCATTTTATTTCCCCAAAGTTTTGGGGTGGGGAGGGGAGCCATTATTTCTCTGCAACCCTCCGTCTTGCTCTTTTTGGGAAACATTTTCATGCAGGAGGAAAAGTGAGCTACACACACACACACACATGTGGCAATGTTTTCCAACCTCGACAAGCTCTCCTCCCTGCCCCAAAACTTTGGGGAAATAAAATGCCTGCCTGATCCAATAAACATGGGTACTACAGTACTGTAGTACCTGCGAGGAGAAACTCTCGAAATATCTTTCTTTTTTGCACCCTTCTCACCTGGAAAAGGGCAGTCCTGCAGCCGAAACGTAACCTTGGAGGAAGTTCAGTACGCAAAATGGAGGGGAGGAAAGGCAGCATTTTTTCAGGGTCATCAGAGTGCCATAATAAATCCATCTGGGTTTTACTGCTAAAAGATCCAGGACAAGAAGTTTTCCTGAGCACGGAAATGCTCTGCATTGAAGAGAGCGATATTTTATTTTTGGTTTGCAAAACTGCAGAATATGGATCAGCTGGAATTTCTACCCAGTCTGGTTGGAATTTTTGTCAAATAACCTTCTAGTACCCAGTTCATAACAAGAGAAAAAGTATACATGGTTTTAAAAAGCATACATAGTTGTAAAAGGTATTCTGCTACACTGGTATTTTATTTAAAAAATATAATACTACACCAGGGTAGGCAAAGTTGGCTCTTCTATGACATGTGGATTTCAACTCCCAGAATTCCTGAGCTAGCATGACTGGCTCAAGAATTCTGGGAGTTGAAGTCCACAAGTCATAGAAGAGCCAACTTTGCCTACCCCTGTACTACATTTGGTTCAGAATACGTTTTTTCTTGTTTTCCTGCTCTAAAATCTAGATGTGTCTTATACACCGGTGCATCTTATATATCGAAAAATACGGTATGAGTAAAATTATGGGAAAGGTGTTTTATAAACTGAAAATGAGTGCCTTCACTTCTGTAGAGCAACTTTTAAACTGCTGGTATAGATTGTTTTGGATGTATTCAAGCAGCTGTAGCACAGAAGATAATGCACTAGTGAACTCCAAATGCATCTGAGTTTGGTGTTAAATTACAAAACAGCAGCCAGTCAACACATTTTATTGCATGAATTCAAGATTAGAGTTGGGTGAACCAAAAAGCCAGATACATACTGATGTTTTTTTTTATATTGCTTCTGAGTTTAATGCCTACAAATGTCAAAATCAGAATTCACCAATTTATTCCTGGGTGATAATATTTATGTTGGTATATTGAATAAACCTTCCAAAGAGTCTTATCTTTTTTATATTCCCATAATTATACCACAGAACTTCAACATGTTTCCTTTTAATGGTTCTCTGAATTGTATATGCAGAGCTTTTGATTCCATTCCAAAAAGACTCAGAACAGCAGCAAAAATCCACCATCTCTGAGCTTCAAAATCAGGGTTAGTTTAAGATAATAACTAACTGTGACTGTTTTCTGCAACTGTACTTCCTCATAGTGATTGTCCAGAGTTTCTGAACCCATATATGGTAGTCTTGTACCAAATGATAAAACAGTCTTCACTTAAAAATGGCAAGTAAGTAACAATCAATGGAGAGAAAGTAGAACTGCTTAAATCATTACAGTGGAACCTCAAGATACGAACCTAATTGGTTCCAGGGGGAGGTTCGTAACACGAAAGGTTCGTAAGACGAAACATTGTTTCCCATAGGAAATAATGTAAAGTCAATTAATCCGTGCAACCAAAAAAAAAAAAAAAACCCCGCTGCCGCCCGGCTGTGACCTTTTAAAACAGCCGCGCGGCTTCCCAGCCATCTCCCGAAGCCAAATGCCAAACCCAAACTTCCAGGTTCGCCGTTCGGAGGCTCCTGGGAAATAGGAAGGAGTGGGGCCAATTGAAATTCTCCCATCTGCAGCGTCATCGGTCTCCAGGCAGACTCTCTCTCAATTTCGGCCGAGGGAGAGTCTGCCCGGAGACCGATGACGCTGCAGATGGGAGAATTTCAATTGGCCCCACTCCTTCCTATTTCCCAGGAGCCTCCGAACGCGTTCGTAACTTGAAAAAAGTTCGTAGGAAGAGGCAATTTTTTTCTGAACCCCGGGTTCGTATCACGAGTTGTTCGTAAGACGAGGGGTTCGTATCTTGAGGTGCCACTGTATTTGATTCTGCCTTCATGCAAACAATAATATAAGACAAATTATCAAAAATAGAACTGCAAAGACAAGGTAGGACTGCAAATTAAAGTAAGCAAAAATAAGGTAAGAGAACATTTGTCAACTCTAGACAAGCATGCACAGGTGATAAGATACACACACATGCTTTTGGCACCCAAAGAAAAAAAGGTTCGCCATCACTGCTATAGACTATGCAATAATCTTTCAAAGCTTTGTTCCATGAGTGAGTCAAAGGAATCTCTCAGACATATTTCTGAATATAACTCTCTCTCTCCCCCCCCAATGTTTTAGATTAAGACTGACTTTGACAGAATTTGGTAGAAAACAATCTACAAAAATCATTAGCATTTGTGAACCACTTGTGTCTGTCTTTCATTTCGTCTTAGAGCATTTAAGGGAGCATTTGCATATAAGGTGGCAGCACATTCATTTAAAACATTCACATCATCTCAGAGGTGCCATCATTTTTCTCAGCAGATGCCAATCTCATCAAGCTATGAGTAACCTTTTTTGAGCTTCAAGGTTTATCAGAGAAAAGCCTTAACTAATTACATGTTAAAATTGAAACTTTCAGCTATAAAAATGAAAATAGATTTGTACTGAACCACAATTTAAAAACCCAACAGAGATAACAGGTCTCTTTTTTACAAAACTATGATGGCTCATCTTTTGAAATAATTTCCCACGAGATCAACCAGGAGGTAAAACATTTTAAATAAGCTACATTGCTAACACGATAAAAGCACAATCCATTTGAATATCTGAACTATGGAATAGTAAAATCCCAATTTACCTCCAGAAGAATACCTCTCATTTTTACTTTTAAAAATCACTATCTACAAAGATGAAAATCCTTCCCTTGGTATGAGAATTCAGAATTGTTAGTGTTGTTATTGCTTTGGTCACCTCCTGAGTGGATTGCTGCTATGTGCTGTAAATGGGACTGTCCTTGAAAAATATCTGGAAGTTTCTATTAGTCTAGAGTAGAAAATTATGGTATTGACTTGATAAGGTGCGTGCAGAGTAACTCTTGACGTATCAAGACATGCACATAGAAATGGGATATTGCAGTAGATATGAGTAATTATCCAGTCACACTCATTGATACGTTAAAATGCACAGTGTTTACTTTTAAGAAATTGCACAGTCCAAATAAACAGTCCAGGCCATACATGTTCAAATCAGTCAATCTCTAGAAATGCAATAATCTTCTTACCAGTTTGTCTTTGTCATATACATTCAACAAAAATATTACAGTTTACAAATACATCAGAATATCAGAGGGAATAAGAGCTTAACACAGAGATAACACAGAGAAATAAGGTCGAACTTCCTGAAATAAGGAAGAACTTCCTGAAATAAGGAAGAACTTCCTGACGGTCAGAATGATCAACCAGTGGAACAACCTACTAGTGGACGTTGTGAACTCCAATACTCTGGACATTTTTAAAGAGGAAATTGGACTGCCATTTGGCTGGGATGCTATAGGGTTCCTGCTTAGGCAGGGGGTTGGACTTGATGACCCGCATGGTCCCTTCCAACTCTAACAATAAATAAAATAAATAAATAGATCACTATCAAGTCAAAGAGTCAATCAGAATGAAACAACAGAGAGAGTAAGCCATGATCTCTAGTTCCCTCTTATGGTCACTTTCATTATTACAGTCCATCAGAACATAGCATACATTTTAAAGCTATATTACATCAATCCACACAACCATACATTGTTGGCTTGTTTATATATTACCATCCCAACCATTGGACAGAGTACTAACATTCTCCCCTTTGGGTAGGCTAATATATAACCCTTTACATTATCAAATTATAGCTTTCACAGCATTCCTTATTCTTAATAGCACCTTGAGCTTTTGTAAATTGATCTGCAATATTGTTTTTGATCATACAATATTTCAACTTAATAAATTTATTTTGTACACACTGTTTAACATCAAGTCAGTATGTTTTGATCTTGTTTCAACACTCAAATTAGTAGCCATACCAGTTGCCAATTGATTATCTTCATATACAGATTTTGCCCATACACATTTGTTCTGCAAACTGCACTGCCTCTAAAATTACTTCTGAGTGCAAATCATTACCTTAAAAAATCATATATGACATGGAGAAAGGGAACACTTTCACAATTGTTTCTACCCATCTCATTAGTTCAGATAGAAGGAGCACATACCAGGGCTCTATTAATCAGCAATTGGCATCTAGCAGGACCCCAAAAAGCATGTGTTTTCCAGAGTTGTACCTGGTCTTGTAATATCATTACAATCAATGTTTGCCTGGCCTTGATTTAATTCACTTTTTGAACCTGATGTAGGAGAAGGACAGGCAGAGCTGGGAGGCAGATTGAAGCATGTCATCAGCTGAGAGTCATTATATTCCCACAAACAGTTCAGTTCTAACTCATTCTGAATTCCCTTGATTATTATTTGGTGCCAATTTTCTTGGGGAATAACAGTGGACTAGATTCTTGTGTATATGATTAAATAAATCTTCTGTCTGGCAACCCAATGAATCGTCCTGATTCTTTGTGCCTGACATTTAGCAGTTTTCTAAGCATGGGGGTCAGAGTATAATTGAATTACTACTTTGTGTTTAGTTACAGGATACCGGTGTGAAATGCTACTGGTTCGGCCCATCCGGGTGTACTAGTAGCAGTGGTTGGTGGTTCTGAGAACCAGTAGCAGTGGTGGCAGTGCGAGGCTCTGCCCACCCACCCTTACATCACCATTTTCTTGTTCTTAATTCTCTGTGCACATGCAAAGCATTCTGCATAGTACGTAAGTATTGTAAGGTTTACTTGGCACCTAGTACAAAGGACATAAGGATCCTTGGGCACATATAGTACTTCCAGCAAAATACATTTGGCCAGTAGTGAAATCCACTGTTTTTACTACCAGTTCTGTGGGCGTGGTCTGGTGGGCTTGATGGGTGTAGCTTGATGGGCCACACCCACCAAGTTCTCTGAACTACTCAAAGTTTCCCCTACCAGTTTTCCAGAACCTGCTGGATTTCTCCCCTGCATTTTGGTGCAATTGTAAGTCTGTGAAGTCATGATATTTTTAATAAGAGCTCGAGAATGGAGAATGCAGAATTAAATAAGAGACTGACTGATTGACTGACTGTCTGACTGACTGTCTGACTGACTGACTGACTGACTGACTGGTTGGTTGGTTGGTTGGTTGGTTGGTTGGTTGGTTGGTTGGTGTTGTGGTTCCGTCCGAGGCCCCTCAGGGAACGGCTGATCTTCTGTCGGTTTCCAGCTCAGAGGGAGAGGATGAGGAACAGGAGGTGCAGGCAGACGAGGAGGAGGAATCCCAGGCTGAAGAAGAGGGAGGACAGCCAGAGTCCCCCCAGAGGGAGCTCTCCCCAGCAAGCAGCCTGGATTCCTTAGAGGAAAATGCACAAGCCATAATTGATCTGTGACAGAGAAGAGCTACACAGCGAAGGGACCAATTGGCTAGGTACTTTCAGCATTAAAGAGGCAACAGCTGGGTTTGGGTGTGGTGCTCTTTGGAAAGGCTAAAAGGCAGGCCCACCCTTCCTGGCTTGTGGAGTTTTATCTTTGAGAGTCTTGGGACCTGGCTGTGAACTTTGGCGTCTTGGAATCCTGGTTTGTGCCTTTGACTACTGAAACCTTGGGGTGGGTGTGCCAGCAAGAAGCTTGCTGTATTGTCTGGACATCAGGACTCAGCTGTAAAGTATTATAGCCTGTCTGTTGGGAAGAACAGGTTTTTCTCTGTGTTTATTTTTTCCAGCTATAAAGTACTTTTGCTTTTACCAGAGTGTCTGGCTGTTTTTTCCAGTTGGTGTTGAGGTCTGGGGGAACCCAGACAGAACAGTTGGTTGGTTGGTTGATTGGTTGGTTGGTTGGTTGGTTGGTTGGTTGGTTGGTTGGTTGGTTGGTTGGTTGGTTGGTTCGTTCGTTCGTTCATTCATTCATTCATTCATTCATTCATTTCTGATTTCTCTTCAGCATAAAATAGCTCTTCTTACAATGTCATATAGTTTCTATTGTGTGGCATTTATTGATTATGTTCAGATTTCATTGGTACCCTACCACTAGTAGGGTGTTACTTTATGTAACAGCAATTTTTCCCAGAGAGAAAATAGCACATTATAATTGTAAAGTATATAGCTCATTGAAATTTATGAGAAAAAAAAATCAGTTTTTAAAGTATAAATGCAGCAGGGTACACTACATTTTCTTTATGTTTATCCAATGAGGTTGATGCAATGCTTAGAGCCTTCTTTTTAATTTGCAGAAATAATAAATTGCTAAAAACCATACTATCCATACTAGTTCTAGAGTCAAGATTCCAAATTATTTTGAGAATGTTGAGAATGAAACTACAATGGTTTGATCACTAGCAGAAGTTACAATTTTTATTATGATGTGTGAGGATTTGTTTTTCCTTTGCTTTGTTGAGGAGTGTTAAATGCAATTAAAGCACATCCAACCTTTTTTTCCTCTGCAGTTCACCATTGTCATTCAACAAGCAGAAGTAGATTTTGTGATAATTTGTTTTGGCTTTGAAACAGATTGGTTTCTTATGGAGCCAGTGACATATTAGAGTTGGGATGTAGAGAAGATTGTTTCCTTCATATTATGATTTTAGGATAGCCTGAGAAGCTCATGTTTGACAATTTCATCCAAAAGTCAAGCTAAATGCAATCATCCTATGCATAATTTATTTCAGCCTTATATCAAGCCCTAAATCCTTCAAATTAAATTATTTTAAAAGTATCAAAAAAAATTGGGATGTTCAGATGGAATCAGCAAAAGCATCTGTGCAAAGTTAAGAAATTGGCAATTTCTGAATAAACAGACTAGCATTTAGTCCAGAACAACTTTCTTGGAAAAGCTATAGTAAATACAAATGAAATTCAAACAAGGCCTTTAATGAATTCTTTAGTATTGATTAAATGAAATTAGAGAATGTTGTGGTTAGCTCTGGCCCAGCTCCTGCCCCAAGGACTGTGGATGTGGGAGAGACATCCACATGCTGCAGGCCTGTTTTGCCCCTGGTGGAATCTGATGATGAAGGCTCCTCTGACCAAGAAGACATGAGTGACAGGGAGGAGGAGAGTGGGGCAGACAGCTCAGAAGAAGATCAATTCTCTAGCTCCTCCTTGCATCAGAACAAGAGTTAATGATACAGCCACACATGCAGAGAGTGATGCATAAGCAACAACAACTGAGAGATTATTATCAAAGAAAATGAGGCCACCTGTGGTTGGGTGGGGCTGTGGTATTTAGTGAGGCTGCTACAAATAGCAGCCCCTGGATTTGGCCATTGTGGAGGATTATCTGATAGTTGTGTTTTGTGCCTGCTTTACTGACTTTGACCTTTTGTGTGCTGATTTTCCCCCGCTTTGAAACTAAACCAGGGCAAAGTGTGTTTCACTTTGTGAAAGAAGAAGGACTGTGAATTGCCTCACAGCTGCAAGCTAAGTATCACAGAACTGATAAGGGACTTGTACAAATTACCAGTTTGTTTGGAGACGAGTGCTCTTTGCTATACCAAAAGAGGGCTTGGTTTAAGTGAATTTTCATTATAAAGAACATTGTTTTGAATTTTCAAACGTGTGTGTGTCTGAAATTTGTACCTGTGAATTTTTGGGAGGATTCTACCAGAGAGCCCGACAGAACAGAGTGCTTGAAATTATTCAAAGACCCTGATATAGATTTATTGGTGACAAAGTTATCATATATTTGTCTTGATGGGGCCTGTAACAGCTGGTCCATTAATGTGCATACATCATTTAATTTGTTATGATTTATAGTGGAGTTGACTCTACTGAAAAACAAGGTTAGTAGTTAGAAGATTAACCAATTAAAGTTTTAGATGGCTGATTGATTTATAACAATTTTTAATTAGTAAGGCTGATAATGCTACTGATACACAAATTCATTTTGAGACAATTTTGATTCCGAATAAGTTAATATTGTTTCAGGTCTTATTTCTCTTATACATTGGTTTATTACATTATACGTTATTTGGACTCTCTTCAGCACTTAAAATAAATAATTGTATTGATATTTTGATGGCATGCAAAATTGGTTGAAATATACTCATTAATCAAAGAGAAATGCTATTTATTTTTTTAAACTGACCCTTAAAAAATTACTTGAAATGACTCCTGGAAGGCTTGGAAATTCAATTGACACATGGGAGAAAGTTCTGCCTGCATTTTTATATTTATGATGGTTGATGACCCACATAAATTAGCACTTAGAACTGCTGTCATCAAGCAATAAAAGAGAAGCTATGTTAACTTTCCTCTTGATTCCATCAATTTATTGTTCCTTAAAACAGTTTATTTCCAAAACATTTTTAAGTTTTGGAAAGTAAACAAATATTTTGCTAGACTGGTCAGTTAAAATGATAATTCAGTTTAACAGAAATTTGAAATGAGTATTATTATTATTAAATACCGCTCCAAACTTGACAGTAAAAAATATGACTTCAGCAACCAAGCTGTTGAAGCGTGGAACTCATTACCTGACTCAGTAGTGTCAACCCCTAACCCCCAACATTTTCCCCTTAGACTATCCATGATTGACCTCTCCAGGTTCCTTAGAGGTCAGTAAGGGGCGTGCATAAGTGCACCAGTGTGCCTTCCGTCCCCTGTCCAATTGTCTCTCCTTATCTCATTTATCTTTTCTTCCTTTCAGATATGTTCACCTATACTTCTATATCTTTTCTTCTATTCTTTTCTTTATTTATTTTTACATATCTATTCTCTTCAATGTGTATTATGTATTGGACAAAATAAATAAATAAAATAAATAAATAAATAAATAAATAAATAAATATTTCATTCTACTCTGCTTCACCTGTACTCAGAAATATAACTTTAGATTTATCCACTTTGCTTTTCCTCAATGCAATTTTAGGTAAATAATTAGAAATGCTGAACTGAACTTTTGTGGCATTTTTCCCACTCCTTCCCTCTGCATGAAAGAACACACTATAGAAATTCTCCCAGTGAAGAATTAACTGCCTTCACAATGATATCTGGTTCACTCATCTATCGGTTTATTTCTGCTAAAACTTTTACACATATATAAACACTACATATCTCTTTACCCAACATTATGCTACTTTGGGAGAGATCCAAATGGAGTTCAGGATGAGGGGCAGGACGAGCTAGCACCGAAATACCAAACCGAATTCTGAAATGAAGCCTACTCAGTACTTGCAGCAAATCACATTAGCTGAGTTTTCTCCTGATGGCTGGGGCAGAACACCTTTCTCTAATTACACCCCCAATATAGGACAGTGCCATCTGGCCATGACTCAGAGCAGCTGCAACAGAGATAGGATAGGAACTGGCAACAGGAAGAGCAAAATTTATGTTGGCATTGTTTTGTGCCAGCTCAAGTGGGATAATAGTTTAGGGGAAATATCCTGGGTAAATTAAAGGTTACACTATGTTGTAGGCCTTTAATGGTGAGTTCTTTAACCCATCCAGGTTTTCCATCTGTTTTAAAAGATGTGATTACCTTTCCCCACACATGTTCTCATCAGTGTCTGCCGATGTTCTTTCTTATGACACATGGTTCAGGTATTTTAAGGTATAAGCAGTGAAGGGCAACCAAAATGCTTCACCAGAAGAGCCCTTCACTCCTCCACCCGAAATAGAATACCCTACGAGACTAGACTTTCAATCCTGGGCCTAGAGAGTTTAGAACTAAGACGCCTTAAACAAGATCTAAGTATTGCCCAAAAGATCATATGCTGCAACGTCCTGCCTGTCGGCGACTACTTCAGCTTCAACCACAACAACACAAGAGCACACAACAGATTTAAGCTTAATATTAACCGCTCCAAACTTGACTGTAAAAATATGACTTCAGTAACCAAGTTGTCGAAGCGTGGAACTCATTACCGGACTCCATAGTGTTATACCCACACCCCCAACACTTTACCCTTAGATTATCTACGGTTGACCTATCCAGATTCCTAAGAGGTCAGTGAGGGGCGAGTACAAGTGCACTAGAGTGCCTTCCGTCCCCTGTCCTATTGCTCTCCTATATCTCCTATACCTTTCTTCTATTCCTATATCTCTTCTTCTATTCTTTCATTGATATGTTCTGTTACTATACCTTCTTTTCTATTATTTCTTAGATATATTTTACTATGAGTATCTCCTTTATAACCTTCATCATGTATTTTACTATGTGTATATAGATATATACCCACTAAAACCCTCATTGTGTATTGGACTAAATAAATAAACAAACAAACAAACAAAAAACAAACAAACAAACATAGAATTATATATATTTGTTTTCGTAGATTTTCACGGGTATATGTATGTAGATTGTTCTAGAGTTCGGGTTTTGCCCCATGTAATATTTTGAGTGTCTATGCGACGTTTCGGTGAAATCACATTCACCATCTGAAGTTATAAGCTTCGTAAATATAGTTTTATATGTAAACCATATTTACAGAAGCACGAAGCTTATAACTTCAGCCTGATGATGGTGAATGTGATTTCACCGAAACGTCGCATAGACACTCAAAATATTACACAGGGCAAAACCCGAACTCAGAACAATCTAAAATTATATATATATATATATATATATATATATATATATATATATATATATATATATATTGGGGGATATATATATATATATATATATCCCCCAATTACCACCCCACCCTTGGGTATAAATTAAAATACCAATGCTCTCTCCCCCCACTGCTTTATGATGCATATTAAAACACATACAAAAATAACTACATGGTATTACATAATGGAAAGAATGGCATAGAAAATGACAACTGTGACTTAAACAGACATGTTGGCTATTAGATGGGAGGTAGAAAAGGAAGAGGGTGAAAAAAAGTGGCTAAGTGTGAGAATGGAATAGTTGAGAAGAAACAAAGCATTAAAAATTTCAGGAAACAAACAATAAAAGACTCTGAAGAATGCTTCTTTTTGTTCCTCCTTTTAGCTTTTTGATTGCTACTGCAGCATTACAAATTTGATAATGGCATATGTCCTATAACTGTTTTACAATAGCTATATATTTTTTACATTGTTTTATGTGGCTTTTGAAGCATTTTGACAGGAGATAAGTCAGCCTTTTTACATTTTAAGTATGATTCTTAAGATGATTATTTTATGTTCAGCTACACATAACATTAAGAAGGAAATAACTTTTTGAACCAAAAAAGTATGAACATAACAAGATTTTATTCATATCTCAGCCTAACGTTAAAATATCTGCATATTTAAATGTATCTGCACATCAATTCATTTCCTAAACTCAAATTGAATTCTCTGTCCAGAATATTCACATACTTCAAGCCCTATCTGTGAATTATTTTGTGGAGCTATAGGAATTCAAAGTTGTTTCTGTACTGTTGTATTTCTCCTGGAATATGAAGCCGTGTCTTTAAACCATTTTTTTTTCAGTCTGCTCAACCGTGGAGGGATGAATGGGAATAATTCCACTCAACTCTAGAAAAAAGCTGAACATGCTAAAAATTCATTAAGTAGAATTGAAAAAAATATACCCAAGTATCCTCTTGCTCCAAGAATATATTAGTTCGCTCAATCATGGGGGGGGGGGGGGGGGTTGTGTATAATAATGCTCAAATTTATCCACAGAGGATGTAATTAAAAATATTTTTTTCTACAATTAGTGCATTTAATTAGAGTTATGGTGAGGGCTGGGATCTGTTCATATAAATTGAGTTTTGTGCAGGGAAAGAAGGACCCCAATTAAGTCTCTGCTAAAAGACATATTCTGAAATTTCGAGGGTATTGTATTGCAGTGTTACGAACCTCAGGATTTATCTGCTTCATTTACTGTGGTTGCCCATGTGAAGTTATTAAGCTTGTCCATTCATGCTGCGGAAAATCTGCTAGGCTGGGTTTGAAATGTTTTTTAAGTACTGAAGAGCAGGTAGATCCATCATATGCCAGATGGCTGGGACTAAGGGAAAGGATAAGAGAGCAGATGATAGGAAATTTTAACCTCTGAGTTCTGAAGCTAATGGTATAACTTCCTAGAAATTGCCAAATTCGACAATTTAAACTATCACTTTTACAACTCTAGGTTTTGCTATAAATTAGGATAAATTATTTTGTCAAAGGAAATATTTCAAGAAATGGATCAGATCTGAACTAATGTCATAAGCTACTGGCATCTGAAGTAGGCATTTATTTTTCCTGTTCCTGTAGTGATGTAGGAATAGAAATGGTGGTTATCCCTTTTTATATATCCAAGGAAGACCTATTTCAAATTTTGAGGAGGGCATTAAACTAACTGTGGAGAGAAACAACCTGCATAGCTAGAGGTATAACAAGCAGGAAGAGGGAGATTGTGATCCCGCTATATAGAGCGCTGGTGAGACCACATTTGGAATACTGTGTTCAGTTCTGGAGACCTCACCAACAAAAGGATATTGACAAAATTGAGTGTTCTGCAGGTTTCCCAGACCCTTTGCCCACCCCATTTTAATGAAAATAATGGTCAGAAAATGGTGCATTTTTTGCAAAAACAGAACCCAGGAGCTCTCTGCAGGTCGGGTGGGGCTTTGGGACTGCAAAAATGGCTGTATTCAGTGTATAAGATGCGCCAACATTTCCACCCTCTTTTGGAGGGGGAAAGGGGGCATCTTATATGCTGAAAAATATGGTTTGGATCTTGTAGAAAAAAGGTTAAACAGTTTGAAATTCCCAGAAAAAGTGATAGAAATTAATGAAAGAGTTTCCAATCTCGTGATAGCAAAGAAAAGAAATGGAATTTAACTTCTTCTAATACAGTGAAAGAGAAACTCATTATGATAGCTTCCAATGTTCCCCAGGCTGCCAAGAAGAAGAGGCTTGTCCTTTCCCCTCATCATGCAGTTTACATCATATTTGTTGAAAGTCTTCGATACAGTTGCCAGGTTCTCTCAGCGTTTAATACGCAAGGTCTTCTACCCCTAAAAGCTAATGGTGGGGTTGGCAAATAGGAAGACAATAAAATACTTAATGGCTTCAGCCTGTGTACAAATGTTGCTTTCCTCCCCTCTATCTATTCTTATTTAAGTTGATGAATTTGCTTTCAACGTGGCTATTATTGCAACAGAGAACTTCAGGGAAGTTATTGTAAGTGGAGCGAGTGGGCACTTATTTGATTACAAGGCAATCCAAGGGTATGTATGATGATATGTGAGAACGATCTTAGGAGAGCTGAAGACAATCATCATGTAAAAGATAACAAGTCCATGGAAGGAGGGAGAGATATAGGAAACCTTTCAGAAGAGATCCTTCTTAATTTCCTGGACAGTAAAAGGTGTGGAGAGAAATACATTCAGACCTGCATGATAATCTTATAATGAAGATGGAACTGATATTAGTTGTTGTGTTTCTGGACTCTTTAAAACCCACCTCTGCCGTCAGGCATGGGAGAATTGAGACATCTCCCCCGGGCCTATACAATTCATGTATGGTATGTTTGTGTGTATGTCTGCTTTAATAATGGGTTTTTTAAAAATATTTTTAAATTATTAGATTTGTCTTGAATTGTTTTATTGTTGTTGTGAGCCGCCCCGAGTCCACGGAGAGGGGCGGCATACAAATCAAATCAATCAGTCAGTCAATCAATCAATCAATCAATCAATCAATCAAGGGTATAGATCAATGATGGCGAAACTATGGCACGGGTGCCACAGGTGGCACCCAGAGCCATATCTGCTGGCACCCAAGCCATTGCCCTAGGTCAACTCCAGCATGTATGTGTGTGCTGGCCAGCTGATTTTTGGCTCACAAAGAGGTTCTATGAAGGTGTTTTTGGCTTCCAGAGAGCCTCTGGGGAATAGGAGAAGCCGTTTTTACCCTCCCCTGGCTCTAGAGAAGTCTTTGGAGTCTGGGGAGGGAGAAAAATTAGCCTACTGGGGCCACCAGAAATTGGGAAACAGGCCACTTTAGGTCTCCAGAGGGCCTTCGGGGGGTAGGGGAACCTGTTTTCACCCTCCCAAGGCATTGAATTATGGGTGTGGGAACACACACATGCACGATAGTGCGCACACATGCTCTTTAGGCACACGAGGAAAAAAAAGGTTCGCCATCACTGGTACAGATGCAGTCAGCTTTAATGGCATTGAATGGCTGCATATGGATAGAACTGCCCTGTGGCACTCTGAAACGCACTCTTTCCCCTACCATTCCTCTCCTGTAAAATCTTTTTTAAAAACCCCTAACCCTTCCCTGTTGAAAACTCACTTCCTTTCCAGAATGGACAATGAAAGTATATTTTTATGAATATATATTTAATGATTGTTTTATACAGTACTATATGTGGAGCTCTTGCCTCACCTAGGGATGGTGCTCTGGTCTCACAATCAGGAGGTTGTGAGTTCAATCCTGGTAGAGACAGATACAGGATCCACTGCTTGGGCAGGGGGTTGGACTGGATGACATGCAAGGTGCCTTCCAATTCTGTTAATCAGTTAAATCGGTAAAGATACATCTCTAATCGGGCCTCTTGAAAGATTGATGAGAATAGAGGTAGGTAAGCAGTGATGGGCTTCTATGGGTATGGTCAGGTACGCATAACCAGTAGAAAATCTTTGAATATTTTTCTTTTTCTCCCTTCTGGGCTCTGGGTATGTTTTTCCTATCACAGTAAATGAGGTTAAATGTGTATAATTTTAGAAGAGCTCTCTCTCTCTCTCTCTCTCTCTGTGTATGTACATACACATACAGCTTATATAGTAGATAATAGAGACTTTAATAAAACCACTTAGCTTTCGTTAGCGTGCTGCTAACTTCGTCAGAGTTTTTAAAAAATGCCGTGGGAGACAAACATCTTTATAAAGCATTACTCAGTCTGCTCATTGCCTGCGTCACGGGGCCACACCCTTCCCTCCCCCCTGCGGTAAGCCTAATTGTGGGCTTAATCCTGCTGGCTGAAGGGAGATCTACCGCTTTTGCTCGTGTTTGTTGCCTTTTTCCCTCCCCAAGGGAGGGGGTGGGATTGTGAGGCTTAATCCTGCTGGCTGTAGGGAGATCTACCGCTTTTACTCGTGTCTGTTTCCTTTTTCCCTCCTCAAGGGAGGGGGTGGAATTGTGAGGCTTAATCCTGCTGGCTATAGGGAGATCTACCGCTTTTACTCGTGTCTGTTGCCTTTTTTCCCTCCCCAAGGGAGGGGGTGGAGTTGTGAGGCAATGCTTCGGAGGTGTTTGGTATTCCTTTCTTCCCCCCATTGTCGTTGTTACTTTCTATAGTGGTACATGTCTGCTCTTGCAATTTTTTTACCCATGTCCTCGTCCTAGGTCTACACTGTTCTAATCCCCCCTTGTCCTCTATGTTAGACTTAGATTGTGCCCCTCCACCTCTACCTCCGTATTGCTCCAGTATGTTCCCTTGTTTCTCGTGGGGGGTTATCCCACCCTCATTCGGCTGGTTTCTATGTCTGGCCTGGGGAATTCTGCTGGGGGCTGTGTCCAATCTTAATGACCCATCTCCTTTAAGTCGTTGTTGGTGCCTTAAAGCCTGGTATGCCGATGGCATATCGATGTGTCTATTTAAAGAGTTTTCATTCGAGAACCAGGCTTCTTTTAGGAGGCGACCTCCCTTGGTTTCATCCCGTGCCAGAATCTCAGTTCCCTGGAAATCGAAGCCATGGCCTTGCTCCTCCATGTGTATCCAAATCTGGGAGCGCTGTTCCTGACGCCGGACCGCTAATTTGTGTTCGTGTACACGAGTTCTCAACCTTTTAGCTGTTTCACCCACATAGTGGTGTGTACAATTACTGCAGTTTATACGGTAAATTACCGAGGAAGACTCCTCCTTCACTAGGACAAGGGGGGATTAGAACAGTGTAGACCTAGGACGAGGACATGGGTAAAAAAATTGCAAGAGCAGACATGTACCACTATAGAAAGTAACAACGACAATGGGGGGAAGAAAGGAATACCAAACACCTCCGAAGCATTGCCTCACAACTCCACCCCCTCCCTTGGGGAGGGAAAAAGGCAACAGACACGAGTAAAAGCGGTAGATCTCCCTATAGCCAGCAGGATTAAGCCTCACAATTCCACCCCCTCCCTTGAGGAGGGAAAAAGGCAACAGACACGAGTAAAAGCGGTAGATCTCCCTACAGCCAGCAGGATTAAGCCTCACAATCCCACCCCCTCCCTTGGGGAGGGAAAAAGGCAACAAACACGAGCAAAAGCGGTAGATCTCCCTTCAGCCAGCAGGATTAAGCCCACAATTAGGCTTACCGCAGGGGGGAGGGAAGGGTGTGGCCCCGTGACGCGGGCAATGAGCAGACTGAGTAATGCTTTATAAAGATGTTTGTCTCCCACGGCATTTTGAAGTTAGCAGCACGCTAACGAAAGCTAAGTGGTTTTATTAAAGTCTCTATGTTCCGGTGATCGAGATGGCTGCTGCCTCATCATTCACGTATGTACCTGGAACTCGCATTTTTAGGACTATTCTTGATAGTAGATAATGTATATTTTTGTATGCCTGTATGTAATACGTATGTACACATATGGCATATATACATAGAATTAAATAGTATATTTTGGATGTTCAGTAATAGTAAATAGATGAGGAAATTGCATCTCTTTGAGGCCAGGAGACGTTAGGCATCCTAACCCTAACCCAAACCTTTGACATGAGTGACATCAAGTTGGCCACCTTTAAGCCAGTCACATGATCTTTAAGCCACTCCCCCGGTCACATTAGAGTCAAGCCACTCCCACCTGGTCACATGTCTGGCGAGCCACACCCACAATATGGTAGTACAGTAAGACCTCACCTATCGCTGGTGTTACGTTCCAGACCCGGCCGCAATAGGTGAAATCCGCGATGGGGAATTTATCGACTGATAGTACTTATTTAAGTATTTATATTGTAATTGTTTGGTAAGTTTTCATTGTTTTAAGTGTTTATAAACCCTTCCCACACAGTATTTATTTTAGACACAGTATTTAAATACAGTATTTACAATTTTAGATATATATTTGTTGAAAAACCTGCCGATCGAGTTCCGCGGGCTGTTTAAATCTGCCGATCGACTTCCTTAGAAACCCGCGAACCAGCGAAGATCCACGAATGATTTTTCTCATTAATATTTCTTGAAAACCCGCGATGAAGTGAAGCCGCAGTAGGTGAAGCGCGGTATAGCGAGGGACTACTGTAAAAGAAATTGCAACCCTTCACTGTAGTTTAGGATTGAAGTGATAGGTCCTTGATGCATTCTGAATTATCTTGATGCATTCTATCTATCCATCCATCCATCTATCAATCTGCCAACCTATCTGTATAGTGTATTAGATACAGACATAGACACACTATGACATTTGATGTGCACTATGTAGATATAGTATTTATATAAGTATTATATTAAATCAATCTAAGAAAATAGAGTTGTTATTCATTGCTCAGTTTCTTGGGTTTTAGCTGAAGCACTTTCATTCATTCTGCAAGTCATGAGGTAGAGTTTTGGCTGGTCTCCCTGCCCTTTAATTAGCTATTTTAAGCCTGCTCAATAGAGAATTAACCTTAATCCACTTGCTTCTGAATTTCCTTGAAGAAAATTGCATCACAATGACTGGACTAGATGCTTAGTCTATAAAGAAAGTTCCTATTTAATGTAATGGCTTAAGGAAGAAAACAAACAAACAAACAAACAGAAATCTCATAAATAGGTTGAGGATTCTCAAAGGAATAAATTATGCTGAGATTATATGCATAACTCTTAGCATGGGCTATATTTCAGTTGAAGGGAAATGATTAAGAAAAAATGTGCAAATCAGAATATATCTATTTATGACCTGAATTTGTTTTGCATAAATTGTGTAATAAGCCATTTTATCCTATTTTATTCAACTAAAACAAACAAGCAAACAAAAAAAGCTAAACTATGATCAGCATATGCATTTTTGTATGCATTTGCATTAAAATTTTCCCCGGAACATCTATCCCCAATATAGAAACATAGAAACATAGAAGACTGACGGCAGAAAAAGACCTCATGATCCATCTAGTCTGCCCTTATACTATTTTCTGTATTTTATCTTAGGATGGATATATGTTTATCCCAGGCATGTTTAAATTCAGTTACTGTGGATTTATCTACCACGTCTGCTGGAAGTTTGTTCCAAGAATCTACTACTCTTTCAGTAAAATAATATTTTCTCATGTTGCTTTTGATCTTTCCCCCAACTAACCTCAGATTGTGTCCCCTTGTTCTTGTGTTCACTTTCCTACTAAAAACACTTCCCTCCTGGACCTTATTTAACCCTTTAACATATTTAAATGTTTCGATCATGTCCCCCCTTTTTCTTCTGTCCTCCAGACTATACTGTTCCCTTTTTTCCTGTCTTTCCAGAGCAAGGTAGATAAAACATAATTTCAGTTTGTGTGCTTTGATACTTATCATACATTTTCTTGAATTTTATACACCGTATACAATGTCCATTTAAAAAAGAAATAGATCATTGCCACATGAGATATTTTCAGCTTTGTTAAAATAAAAAAGGCATTTGCCCACTTCAGATTTTAAGGATCCCTTGACAAAGTGCCACAGCAACTTCATATCTTTTAAATAGCCTTCCACACAAGTATTGTCCATTCACTTCACCTGTTTTCTGGAAAGACAATGCTATATCACTGTCTACCTAAAAGAATGAAAATCTTTCCTTAATTCTGTGATTAGTTTTTGTTTTTGCGGGAAACGGGACAAATTATTAAAAAGCTGGACTGTCCCGCCAAAAGTGGGATGATTTGATTTGATTTGATTTGATTTGATTTGATTTGATTTGTATGCCACCCCTCTCTGTAGACTCGGGACGGCTAACAACAGTAATAAAAACAGCATATAACAATCCAATATTAAAACAGTTAAAAACGCTTATTATAAAACCAAACATACATACAGACATACCATGCATAAAATTTTAAAGGCCTAGGGGGAAGGAGTATCTCAGTTCCCCCATGCCTGGTGGCAGAGGTGGGTTTTAAGAAGCTTATGAAAGGCAAGGAGGGTGGGGGCAATTCTAATCTCTGGGGGGAGTTGGTTCCAGAGGGCCAGGGCCGCCATAGAGAAGGCTCTTCCCCTGGGTCCCGCCAAGCGACATTGTTTAGTTGATGGGACCTGGAGAAGATCCACTCTGTGGGACCTAACTGGTTGCTGGGATTCGTGCAGCAGAAGGCGGTCCCTGAGATAATCTGGTCCAGTGTCATGAATGGCTTTATAGGTCATAACCAACACTTTGAATTGTGACCAGAAACTGATCGGCAACCAATGCAGACTGTGGAGTGTTGGTGTAACATGGGCATATTTGGGAAAGCCCATGATTGCTCTCGCAGCTGCATTCTGCACAACCTGAAGTTTCCGAACACTTTTCAAAGGTAGCCCCATGTAGAGAGCATTACAGTAGTCGAGCCTCGAGGTTATGAGGGCATGAGTGGTCACCTTAGTCTATTAAAGTAAATAGAGCCCCCGGAAGGACCATGCATCACTCTGGAGCTCCATCTTCCTCAAGGCCTCTATCAAAAAGAACAGAAGGGAGGGAGCATGTATCACTCCACTGGCTCAATTGTCTTCGGCAGAGGCCTTTAGAAAAAAATATCTCTTTAATATCTATATTTTTTCTAGTCAACTGAATTCCCCGATTACTTATCCACAGTGATAAGTATCATAATACATATCCTTCTCTGTAGTTGAAAATGGACTTCTGCTGTGATAAAGCAGTAATAGTACCTGACTCTGTAATATCATTGCCTAACCCCCAAAACTTTACCTTTAGACTATCCACTATTCATCTCTCCTGATTCCTAAGAGGTCAGTAAAGGGCGTGCATAAGTGCACCAGTATGCCTTCCATTCCCTGTCCTAATGTTTCTCTCTTACTGATATTATGTATATAAACAAGAGAGGCAAAAAGGAAGCTATCACGCTCCTTCAATATACCAGGGTAATCCGACAGGAAAATAATATATATAATCCTTCCCTGGTACAAAGCTGAAGGGTCAGATCCTGTAGCCTAGATGTTACAAGGCAGAAGCTGCAGGATCAAATCCCAGTGATGGTATGGCTAGCTGATGAGGCCAGAATAAGGCCGAAATAGTACTATCCTAGTCTCCCTTAATTTTAA
This sequence comes from Erythrolamprus reginae, assembly GCF_031021105.1. NCBI lineage: Eukaryota > Metazoa > Chordata > Lepidosauria > Squamata > Dipsadidae > Erythrolamprus > Erythrolamprus reginae. The sequence goes on from NC_091954.1 coordinate 96,866,913, forward strand.
ATTCAAAAATTTAAATTTTAAATTTAAATTCAGCAAAAACATGTGGTATTCAATATTGATGTAAAAATTAATATTAACTGTTCCTTTATGTAATAGCAATACATCTCAACTCTTTTAACCTGTGAATGGAATACTTACTGGGTATCCAAGCCTTAAGATTGTGAAGCTAATTATGTGCCAATTTAGTATTGGGAGACAGGGCAATTAACTGTTTTCAATACTGTCTGAATTGTACTTACCTTGTTTTCAAACAAATTACTTTCACATTACATCCATTATTTCTTCAACTGATCAATATGCATAACAACAAGGGGATCTAATGATTCCTGTGATGTAATACAGTAAAAAAAACTTAAAATCACATTGATTAAGAAACAGGTTTGATTTTTAAAAAAACTATTCTTATACGCTTCTGGGACATTATTGCTGTATTTTTTTAAAATTTACTGGAAACGGTAGAAGGTTACAAAGCAGGAGAGTGATTTCTAGTCCTGCCCTAGCCATGAAAGCCTTTAGGCCAGTGACTCTCTGTCAGTCCAGATAATAATAATAATAATAATAATAATAATAATAATAATAATAATAATAATAATAATAATAATATATTAGATTTGTATGCCGCCCCTGTCCGCAGATTCGGGGCGGCTCACAACAAGAATAGTGTCAATATAACAATGTAACAAATCTAATATTTAAAAAACATCCAAAAAACCCATCATTAAAACCATACAACACAAGTATACCATACATAAACTATATAATTTATAAATTATAATTTTATAACTTAAGCTCACATGGTTGTTAGTGTATGGGGAAACGAATGAACACATTTATTTATTTATTTATTTATTCATTCATTCACTCACTCACTCACTCACTCAGTTATTTATTTATTTATTTATTCGTTTTTTTTAATGCCGCCCTTCTCCTTAGATTCAGGGCGGCTTACAACATGTTAGCAATAGCACTTTTTAACAGAGCCAGGCTATTGCCCCCACAATCCAGGTCCTCATTTTACCCACCTCGGAAGGATGGAAGGCTGAGTCAACCTTGAGCCGGTGATGAGATTTGAACCGCTGACCTTCAGATCTACAGTCAGCTTCAGTGGCCTGCAGTACAGCACTCTACCTGCTGCGCCACCCCGGCTCATGTTGCCTCCCCTCCCCTCCCGTGTCACAGATCATTGCTAATCAATGGAATTCCCCATGTGTGACCTTTTCACTGATTGGGGCAATGGCCACAGTGTATGCAAGGGCAGCCCCCCACCTCCCTCCCTGGCAATGAACCGATGGCAGCCAGGAGAACAAAGGCTAGGGGAGAGGAAGGTGGGACTTTGTGTGGAAGAGGCTGCAGGTATGAAGGGCTGCAATGAACGAAAGGCAGCAAAAACAGCGCAACAGATGCTGAAGCCCCAAATTGAACACAGTCACCCCCTTTTCTGTCTTTCTCTGAAAATGGAGGAATGGGGAACATTGGGCAAGCCTCAGACCTGGAGGTCCCAGAGCAGCTTCAAAGTGCCTTTTTTTTTCTTCACCCACATTCCGCCTGACTTAATCCCCCTGCTCTTCCGTTCCTTGCTGAAGGAAATGAATCAGGGTCTCCAGAAGCCCCCACAGGCCAACCAAGGTTGTGAGCTGCACCCTAGATGGAGTGCCCCTCCCTCCAGTGTCTGTGGAAGACCAAACTTCCTTTGGGGGGGACTGCTCTGACCTGAGAACGATCCCCAGGTTCTCCCCCACATTTACTTACACTATCCCTGAGAGGGAGCAAAGGGAAACCAAGGGACATCCAATTGGGAAGAGGAGAAATGAAGACCCCTAAAAAGAAAGAAAGCTAGTTTTCAGTCTTTTGACTCCTGATTAGTTTCAAGTTTCAAGTTTTATTGGATTTATATGCCGCCCCTCTCCGAAAACTCGGGGCGGCTAACAGCAATCATAAACAATATACAATAATAATCCAATATTAAAAGCGAATTAAAAACCCCTTAATATACAAAACCAAACATACATAAAAACATACCATGCATACAATTGTAAGGGCCTAGGGGGAGAAGAAATCTTAATTCCCCCATGCCTGGCAGCAGTGGTGGGTTTTAAGTAGCTTACGAAAGGCAAGGAGGGTGGGGGCAATTCTAATCTCTGGGGGGAGTTGGTTCCAGAGGGCCGGGGCCACCACAGAGAAGGCTCTTTCCCTGGGTCCCGCCAAGCGGCATTGTTTAGTTGACGGGACCCGGAGAAGACCCACTCTGTGGGACCTAACTGGTCGCTGGTATTCGTGCGGCAGAAGGCGGTCCCTGAGGTAATCTGGTCCGGTGCCATGAAGGGCTTTATAGGTCATAACCAACACTTTGAATTGTGACCGGAAACTGATCGGCAACCAATGCAGACTGTGGAGTGTTGGTGTGACATGGGCATATTTAGGGAAGCCCATGATTACTCTCGCAGCTGCATTCTGCACGATCTGAAGTTTCTGAACACTTTTCAAAGGTAGCCCCATGTAGAGAGCGTTACAGTAGTCGAGCCTCGAGGTGATGAGGGCATGAGTGACTGTGAGCAGTGACTCCCAGTCCAAATAGATTAGCAGTCTGCCTTAGAATCAGGCTGACATTCTTCCAGGAAAAGAAGAAAACATCATCGCTTTCTTCATGGGTGGGAACAGTTGCCCCTCCCTCCAGTGAGACTACTTGTCTTGAAGTTGGTGTTCTGGAGCACCACCACCCTTTCTTATTCAAGCTTGATACATCCTGTTGCAAGACACCTTCCCCTCCTCCTTGCCCAGTTCCTCCAACCCCACTAAAGCACTTAAGCAGGTAACCAGATATTCAAAAATTATACGTCCCACAATGCCTTGTGAAAAGGGGATGGGAAACCTATTGGCAACCCCTGTGAAATAGTTGTTCACCCCCCCTCCAAAGGGGTTGTGACCCCCAGGTTGAGAACCGCTGATTTAAAGCAATCGGTGCCTTTATGGTGACTGCCCCATATCTTAAGACATGCTCTGTTCCTGTGATCCAGCAGGCCCTTGCCTCATCCTAAGGCAGTGATGGGCAACCTTTTGAGCTTGGTGTGTCAAAATTTGCCAAAAAAACAAGCATAACTCGGGTGGTGTGTCACCTTGAGAAAAAAAGTTTGGACAAAACCCCCCTCTTTTCCTCCCTTTCGCCTATTTCTCTCTCTCTCCCTCTTTCTTTCCCCTTCTCTCTCCATCCCTCTTTCTTTCTTCCTTCCTCTCTTTTTTGCTCTTTCTCCCTCCTTTCCTCTTTCTCTCTTTCTCTCTTTCTTGCTTTCTCTCTCTCTCTCTCTTTCTCTGTCTCTCTTGCTATCTATCTTTTATTCTCTTTCTCACTCTCTCTCTTGCTTTCCTTCTCTTTCTCTTTTGCTTTCTTTCTTTCTCTCTCTCTCTTGCTTTCTTTCTCTCTTTCTTTCTCTCTTCCTTGCTTTCTTTCTCTCTCTTTCTTTCTCTCTCTCTTGCTTTCCTTCTCTCTTTCTCTCTTGCTTTCTTTCTCTTTCTCTCTCTTCCTCCCTTTCTCTATTTTTTGCTTTCTTTCTCTCCCTTGCTTTCTCTCTTTCTTGCTTTTTCTCTCTTACTTTCCTTCTCTCTTTTTCTCTCTTTCTTGCTTTCTTTCTCTTCCTTTCTCTCTCTGTTTCTCTCTTTCTTGCTTTCTCTCTCTCTCTTGCTTTCTCTCTCTTTTTGTCTCTTACTTTCCTTCTCTTTCTCTTTTTCTCTCTCTCTCCCTCTCACACACACACAATCTTTCTCTCTCTCTCTCCCTTGCTTTCTCTCTCTCTCTCTCTCTTGCCTTCTCTCTCTCTTTCTCTTTTATACTCTCTCCTCCTTTTTCTCTCTCTCTTTCTCTCTCGTGCACCACGGCAGCAACAGAGAGAGAAAGAGAGATGGAGAGTGGAGAGAGAGTGGAGGGCGGCTTGCCGGTCCGTGGCCCCCTGAATCAGCGTCCCTGCATGGCCCCAGCGCAGACTCCGCCATCGCCTCCGCCTCCGCCTAAGAGGCAGCAGCCACATTCACCCCTTTGCCCTCCCAGGTGTCCATGGAGCTCAGCGCCTGGCCACGCGCCGCCTCCGCCTCCCGGTAGCGTGCCAGACATCTACCTGAGGAACAGGTGGTTGGGCGCCATGGGCGCCACCATGGCGCCGTTGTTGTCATCACGGCGCAAAGCCAGGCAGTCCCAGATCGCTCGCTTCTCCGGCCAGCAAGCCAGCTGCCAGGGAAAGTGGCGCGATTTTTAAACGCGCGCTTTTCAAATGCGGCACTTTCCTGGGCAGCCGACTTTGCTGGCCGGAGAAGGGAGCGATTCAGGACTGTGTGGCTTTGCGCCACTTCAAAAATTTCTGCCGGGGGAGGGGGTTCCTAATGGCTGTGCGGGCACACAATGGCCGGCGCCCTCCCACCGGGCCCCAAAAGCTCATGTGCCATCACCGCCAGGGAAGCTCCAGCCGGGCCGGGCTCCTATTCTCGCTCTTCGCACGTCCTTTTTTTTTTTTGGTGCTCGGAAATCAACAACGCGGATCCTTTAAGAACCTGCGCTTGCGCTCTGCCGGCTTTTTCCTTCCCGGGCTGGGTGGGGGGGAGGCGAAGGAGGCACGGGCTTCTCCAAGCAGCAATGAAGGTGAAACAGGAGGGAGGGGTGAGAGTGAGGAGGCTTTTTTTTTTTGGCTCGCGTCGTGTGCATTTGGCGCATTCTCTCCGAAAGTTTCTCCAGCGGCCGCGTGTCACTAAAAATGGCTACGCGTGTCAGTGCTGACACGCGTGTCATAGGTTCGCCATCACTGTCCTAAGGTTTTCTCTTTCTGCAAAGATATGTTACAATCAAAGCAATTATAATTCACAAAATGTGAGCTGCATCTAAGTTAAAGCCCTATTTTACACTTCCATCCTTCTCTTTATATTTCTCAGTATAGGATTATACTTCTATAACCCTTTAGTATCAAGACAAAACAATCAATTATACAGCCATAGCTATTCCGTAAACATGTTGCAAGACTAGTGTTTATCTACTAAACATTGACCTAATGAAGTTAACCTTTTCATTATGCACAGCAAGCTTGAAAAAGAAGTACCCATTGCTGTGAACTCTATATTCATTAAAATCTAGAATATATATTAGGAATTATGCTTGTGTAATCTACATGAAACACCAAAAAATGTTTGGATCTCCAAATTGGAATGATAAATTCAGGTGTGAATCAGCAAAGGAGGTAATTTGGAAACTAAGATCACATAAAACAATTGAACAATTGATTGACTATTATTTTTGCCTTTAAAAAAATAAACTTATGAATCAATAATTGCTCATACAACCAAGAAGCAAAACTCAGTATACAATTTATCATTCAAATTGCTTCTTTGGGATTTTAAGTACCATCTCTCTGTCTCTGTGAAAATTCCTTAATGTCTTGTAGTGTTTGTTTTGAATTAGCTTTGTTAAAGAAATAATTAGCATTGGCTGATGAGAAAGGAAGTTTATCAGCTAACAGGAAAACTGAAATATAAGACACAATGTTGTAAAATATAGAGGGGAAAAATAAAACAAGATCTTAAAATGATAAAAGAAACAAATATAATAGGGTTACAGAACATCTAAATAGGATATTATCTAAAAATATAATTCTTTTCACAGGCCTTCAAGGCAGGAACACCAAGGAATTGTTGTTTTGATTTTTTTAAAGACAGTAAAGCAGCAAAAAGCAAGCATTTTCTACATGTGCTTACCTTGCAGCGGTTCTTGGATTTATTAAAGGTCAAAGAAAAGTCAGAATAATTATACTCATCAACGTGCATATAGTCTCAAGGGAATCTTGTCCCTGCAATATATATCATAGGATATTCTGTTTTGAGTGGAGGAGTGAAGGGCTCTTCTGGTGAAATATCTTTGGACATTTTCAAGGGTGTTGATGTCTGAGATGTGGTATGGGTTCCAGACAGATGAGCAGTAGTCTAGGATGGGTCTGGCAAAAGTTTTGTAGGCTCTTGTGAGTAGTGTGAGATTGCCTGAGCAGAAGCTGCGTAGGATCAGGTTAATAACTCTAGAAGCTTTTTTGGCGATATTGTTGCAGTGGGCTTTAGCACTTAGGTCATTCGATATTAGGCTGTAAAAAATATGATTTCAACAATCGAGTTATCGAAGCGTGGAACTCATTGCCGGACTCAATTGTGTCAACCCCTAACACCCAACATTTCTCCCTTAGACTCTCCACGATTGACTTCTCCAGGTTCCTAAGAGGCCAGTAAGGGGCGTACATAAGTGCACTGGTGTGCCTTTCGTCCCCTGTCCAATTGTCTTTACTTTCTCTCACTTATCATATATATTTTCTTTCTTTCATATATCCTCTCCTCTAAGTTCACTTTACCCTTATATATATTACTACATGTCTATTTTTCTTTCTATGTATTTGTGTATTGGACAAATGAATTAAAAAAAATGAAAAAACTGTAGATCTTATGGCCAAGCAAATAAATGGAACAATTAAACATGAGAAAAAAGGAAGGAGAGTGATACAATGATGAAAGCTATTGGAAAAGGAAGTCTAATTGTTTTTTTTTTCATTCGCCATACAGCCTGCCACCTACAATATCCAGAGGAGGATGCAACTATGCCGCTTTGCAGTTCTGCCACTTTGTCGATTCTTCTGACATTCCTTTCCTGCCATTGTTTAGCAAGTTCACTAAAAAGAAAATAAGAAGAATGACATTAGAAAGTTTTATTTTTGATAGAACTTGTCTCAGAAGAATTATATAACTTTTCAAATGGGAGTTTCACACCCACCACTGCAGATTCGCTTCATCTTTTTCAACAAAGGATCTTCTCTTGTTGGATTATTCATGACCGCAGGAATGTGAAATTCACAATGGGCTGTAGTCTGAGTAGCTCTGTCTGTTGCTTCCCCAGATTGAAGCAGTTAAATGATTAACTTCTACCAAGGGCCTATATCAAATTCAGCTGAATCCCAAGTCAAATCAGCTGCTTGAGTTTCAGAGGCTTTCTAAGTTAAAATAGGATTTTCATTGAAGTGGTAATAACCAAGCCTGGATCATTGTGATTGATTTGCTTCATTAAAAAAAACTTCAGAAAGGCAGGCGGCATGGCTGGAAAAGCTCGAAAGTGCTCTCGGCTTTTGCTTTTTCGTATGTAGAAAAGAACTGGATTGGGAAGGAAGAGAACAGAAGTGACAGACAGATCTACTCTCTGATTATAAGTACATCATGCTCTTCCTAACTTGTCTCCACGTCTTCTAGTTGTGAGTGCCATAGATTTATGAAGTTGTATATTGTTGTGATTCAGCCTGAGGCTCCTCAGGGACCGGCTGGAGCTCTGCCGGATCCATGCGCAGAGGAGGAAGACAGTGAACAGGAGGGGGAGGACTAGGCAGACGGGGGAGAGGAACGTCAGGAAGAGTAGGAGGGAGAGCAGCCTGAGACCCTGGGGGGGGGGCTCTCCCCAGCTAGTAGCCTGGATTCATTGGATGAAGACGCACAGGCTATAATAGACATGAGGCAGAGATGGGTAGCTCAAAGAAGGGGCCAATTAGAAAGGTATTTCCATCCCTGAATTGGCAACAGCTGGGTTTGGGTGTGGTTCTCCTCGGCAGGGTTGAAAAGGCAGGCCCGCCCTTACAGTCTTGTGGAGAGTTATCAACAGGGAGTCCTGTGACCTTGCTTCAATTCTTGGCGTCTCTGATCTTGGCTTGTGGCCTAGAAGGCTGAAAGACTTGGGGGAGGCGTGGGTTTTATTATCTCCAGTGTTGTTTTTGCCAGCAAGAATCCTGTTTTATTGCCTGGCCTTTGTGAAACCCCTGTGAAGCTTCATCGTGTTCCTGTCTGTAAGAACAGTTTTTGTTACCTGTGTTTGCTTTCCAGTATATAAACTGCCTTTGCTTTTTACCAGTGTGTCTGGATACTCTTTTTGGTTGGTGTTGGCGTCTGGGGGGACCCAGACAGAACATATATGAGTCAGGAAGGGTAGATTTAAACATAAGTGTATTTTTATTTCTTTTCTGTTTTTTTCTCATTTGTAATTTGATATACCTTCAAATACATTTAATGCTCAGCAGTGGCTGTTTTACTTTGACAATTTTCTTCTCTTCCTCTACCTTCTTATCTGTCTCTTTCTTAATAATGCTATACTAAAATAACCACCACAACAAAGTAGTTGGAGGAAACAAACTGACTTTGTCAAATTCAGTAAAGCATCTAGACTGAATAAATATTTGGCTTCCATGGCCAAAAAAGACATCAATCAAAGCATGATACAGATAGATCTAAGCCTGGAGGTGGGAAAAAAAATATATCCTATCCTATTCTATCCTATCCCATCCTATCCTATCCTATTGGATTAATTGAGGGAGATGTCTGTTACTCAAAAATGTCCATTAGAGTATGATACCACAGTGATGTTATTACATGGATAACGTTAATCATTTGTTAATTTATAAAAAAATTCTAAATTCCTACATCCTGAGATTTCAGATTTATAGGTTTAAAATAAAATATTGATTGATTGATTGATTGTTAGAGTTGAAAGGGACCATGCAGGTCATGCCTGATCAGGAAATTCTATAGCACCCCAGCCAAATGGCAGTCCAATCTTCTCTTGAAAGTGTCCAGAGTTGGGGAGTTCACAACTTCTGCAGGCAGGCCGTTCCACTGGTGGATTGCTCTGACCATCAGGAAGTTTTTCCTTATTTCCAGATTAAATCTTTCCTTGGCCAGCTTCCAGCCGTTGTTCCTTGTCCGGCCCTCTGGTGCCCTGGAGAATAGAGTGACCCTCTCCTCACTGTGGCAACCCCTCGTATACCTGTATACTTCTATCATGTCCCCTGTGGCCCTTCTTTTCTCTAGGCTATCCATGCCCAGTTCCTGCAAACTCTCTTCATAAGTCTTGGTTTCAAGTCCCCTAATAATTTTGGTTGCTCTTTTCTGCAACTTCTCCAGAGTTTCAATGTCTCTTTTGAGGTGAGGGGACCAGAACTGGATGCAGTATGCCAGATGTGGTATGACCAGTGCGTAGTAGAGTGGTAATAATGCTTCCCTGGTCTTGGAGTGTATCCCCCTGTTGATGCAGCTTAGTATTGTGTTGGCTTTTTTGGCCACTGCTGCACATTGCTGGCTCATGTTTAGTTGATTATCTAAATTATATAAATCTAAAGTTGATTGTGCTTTTTAATATTAGATTTGTTTTCGCTGGAATATTGTTTTTATTATTGTTGTGAGCTGCCCTGAGTCTTCGGAGAGGGGTGGCATACAAATCTAATAAATTGAATTGAATTGAATTGAATTGATTCTCTTTCACAGTCGCTACTGCTAAGAGGGGTTTCTCCCAGGCTATATGTGTGTCTAGTTTTTTTTTTACCAAGATGAAGGACTTTGCTTTTGTTGATGTTGAACATCAGTTTGTTAGTATGGGCCCACAGTGTTAATCTGTTGAAGTCTTTCTGAATTTTGAGCCTGTCCTCTAGGGTGTTGGCTACCCCCGCCAGCTTGGTGTTGTCTGCAAATTTGATTAGTTCCCCTTCTATTCCCTCATCTAGGTTGTTGATGAAAATGTATATGTAATACAATACTGTATGTGTAATCCTATCCAAATATCAAACATGATGTCAAAAACATTTGTTACTTAATACCCCTGATATAGGATATATGGGTGATATAGCCTATGTTAGTCTTTGCATCAATTTATGTCACTTGTGTGATGATCTTATTAAATAAGGAATGGAAATTGACATGCAATTTGCTCTGTTTCATTCCAATTTTGTTGCATCAAGATCTGCTATGTGATCTGCTATTTTTTTTAAATATTGATGAGTTAACCCATAATATCACTATATCACTATTTCTATTGGCAACTTTAACTTGTATGGATTTCCAGCATGCTGACTGGTGAATTTTGGGTGTTGGACTTCATACAGCTTAAAGTTCCTAAGGCTGTGAAACACTGCTCCTTGTAAACACAGAGCTACCTTACTAAAATAAAGAATACAATTGTGCAATAGTTTAGATTCAATGCCCCCAAAATGGACATTCACATAGTGAAAAGACAAATGTGACACCCATCTGTCTGCAATTGTTTAAAGCAATGGTATGTGTTGTTACAGAAAGGTATTGTGTTCAGGCTTCTATAATTTTCGAAACATTTGTAGATCAAAATGGAAGCACTTCATGGATTAACAAGTAAACTTGAGATGTTATCCACTGCATAGTGGTCAGAACTTAAATGCAGTGGCTGTATTTTATAATCAGATCAGATCAATAATCCATAACCTCCCATGATGCTGGGTGCAGATTTGCAAAACCTGTGACCTCTCAAGCCAAACAAATATCATAAGTACAGCCAATTATCTTATTGCTAGGATTAGTGAATTAGTACTGCTGGACTATAAATCTACTGAATAAATATATAAGCTAGATTGATTGTTTCTAACTGACAGTTTGCCTGAAGAATTCCTTATGCAGTTATTAAATTATTTTTGTTCACTATCTCTCTCTCTCTTCCCCCACCCTAATCCCACTCCAATTTCTACCAAGGCTGTTTTCTAACTGTAAAACTGGCCTGTTTTCTGTGTTATGGTAAAGGACAGTGCCAAAAAGAAAGAAACAAAGAAGCTTACAGTAAAAACAAATTAAACCATATGCTTTTAGTGCAGAATATCCCCTCTGTCTAAGATATATAAATACACTTAGTTGTTCAACATTAATAAATAATATCTTTTTTCTCTGGCTAATAGCAGAAAAGAATTACAAAAAGTACCTGAACAATAGAACATTTATATGATGTAGAAGTAACCTTATAGAGTTAAACAGAACTCGTTCCTCAGTAATTATTGAGAAAATTGAAGCCTTACATTTTATTTTTAAAAAAAGAAAGAAAAAAATGCCTTCTATTATTTTTAGAGGTGTTTGGGGACAATATCAACAATAAATATAAAAATGCAACATATATTTGAGCTTGGTTCACACAGCTTATAAACAAAACATCAAACAAATTTACAGTAACTTTTTAATTATGGGGGGGGGGAAGAGGTTGTCCACAATTTATATTTTCCAATGAGGACTTTAAAATTAGACTGATCAACTTTTTAAGTGGCAGCCTCTCTCTTTTTCCTTTCTCTGAGTTTATGTGTACTTTTAAATCTTGAAATATCTATCCTATACCAGATGTGAATTGTACAGCGGCATTTCACTGAGTGAGGAGAAATTCAATCTGTTGCACTGAGCAGGATTTTAATAAGTCTATAGAATCTCATATATTACAATTTACTGTGCCAGATTTGGTTTAATGGAGGATTTCACAGCTTTCTGAACTGCTGTCAGCACTGTCCTCTGAATACGTGCCTTTTTTAAAAAGGGGAAAAAATAAAATAAAAAACCCCAGTGCACATATTTATTTCACTGTTGTTTCAATACATCCTGACTCAGACAGAAAGGAGAATGTGAGCTACCATCTGGAAGTGATGGATTATAGTGGGGATATGAACAAATAGTCTACAAGGTTGCCTTGTTACTCTTTGTTTCAGAACAGGTTGTGGATATAAAACTGCTGGAAATGTTGAAAAACAACTATGGAAATAATAGAACTGAGATATTTCATATTGAATAGCTCTGAAAATCAGAAGCTCTTGTTTCATCTCTTATGTGCATTTAACCTTCTGGGAAAATAATAACTTAAGAATCTAGGATCTTCTCCCAGAATTACTGAATGGGATTTCAGAACCTATTCACTGCCACTCCAATGAAGCAAGAAACTTGCTACTTCAGTCCTGAATTTCAATTATAAAAAAGTTAGCAAATTCTGAGTCGTTTAATTATTGTTCTTGCTCTACTGCCAAGAAAAGCAAGAGGCACATATACTATTTTCTCCTTTTCTTCCAGATGCCAAAATGAATCAATTGGCCTATCCAATTATATGCTTTGACTTGAATCTGCTGGAGTGCCAATTCTTGTTTCTGCTTAAGTATTTTAACAACATGGATTGATGTGAGAAAGTTTGATGATAGGGAAACATGTTTTAATGAAATTCAAAGCACAACTGTAAACCACCTTGTTTTGCAGGCTGCTCCATGGGAGTCAGTCCAGGACACATTTTGGAGCTCTCCGAGGTGCTGAATGGCTGCATCAGAATCTTCTGCTACAGTAGAGGATGCCCACTGAAACGGGTATCTCTGTTCAGAAATTCAGGTGAATGTATTTTAAGTATCAGCTGGGACAGTAGTGAAATACAAAGTCTTTTTATTACTGGTTCTGTGGGCATGGCTTGGTGGGCGTGGTGTAGCTTGGTGGGCATGGCAGGGGAAGGATACCACAAAATCTTAATTCCCTCCACACTACTGGATAAAAGATATTGCAAAATCTCCATTCCCACCCCACTATGGGGCCAGCCAGAGGTGGTATTTGCCAGTTCTCTGAACTACTTAAAATTTCCCCTACCAGTTCTCCAGAACCTGTTAGAACCTTGTGGATTTCACCCTTGAAATGGGATAAAGAATGGGTTATAAAATTTACCCCTTCATTTTTTGGCATAGCTACTTTAAGATGACAGAAAGTTTTATTCATGTTTGTGTCAACATGAGAATAGCTTTTCATACTAACTTGGACATTGCTTAATAAAGTTTTGAATCATGCAGACACGTGTTCTCATTTACAATAGTATATCTCTTGTACAAACTGAATATCAAAGAGAATAAAGGAATAGAATGGCATGAAACCATAACCCTGTGTGGAGAAGACACTATGACTATTCTTGTGTTAGCCAATAAAAATATTTGAAAACAATAACAAAGTAATGTTATCATGTATATTTCAAATCTGGAGCAATGGGCTAAAAGCATAAACACCTGTTTAGCTAGATCCCCTCCTCTTACCATGGTCAACTCACAGTGACCATGGTAAGAGGAGGGAAACTTTTTTCAATGCTCTTTTTGTTATTGGATTTTTCTCCTGCTTATCCCATTTTTTTTACTCTCAATTAGATACAACAGCAAAAAGGAAGGGTACAGCATAGAGGTGCTACAGACATGAAAATCAATGTTCCATTAATGGCTGGTAAGATGAGGTCTTCAATTTACTTAAAGTGGATAACCCAGGTCCTTGGAAAAGACTCAACAGATGTATGAAAATGCCAAATCCAGTCTAAACGTGTAGTTGACATCTTGATGTATAATAGTAAGAATTAGTTATTTGTTACTCTAGCCATTAAGCACAAACAAAACTTTTCAGTGCTGTTGAATGCATTGAAAATAAAAGTCACTTGTCTGATTTACTCAGAACTGTTGGGGCCTAAGGAGTATATTAGCACACGGTCACTTCTTGAGCCAATCTTTTTTTGTATTAAACATGAAATATGGAATGAATTTGTCCCAATTAATTAGTAGCACTCCTCTTTTTCCAGACCAAATATATTTATTCACCCATATATCTATTACTACATATAGTTCAGAGTCATGTTATAATATTTCAAATGTATAAAAATATGCTATAAAATAGCTGTGAAAATATGATACTAAATATTTTTGATGAAAATTTGAAAAAAAAAATACAAAATGTTACAAACACACACACACATATATATGCACACACACACATACACATACATACAGACACACACATACACACTATATATATATATGTATATGTATGGCTAGCTGATGAGGCCAAAACTGTTCGCCTGAGAACAAGGACAGAAACACCAGCCTGAAGATGACGAGTGGCACCTCGTCGAAACGTCGCCAGAAATTTCCAAATCCTACACGGGAAGAAACCCGAATATATATATATATGTAGATTGTTCTGAGTTCGGGTTTTGCCCTGTGTAATATTTTGCATGTTTATGCGACGTTTCGGTGAAATCTACCTACCACCTACCTAGAAAAAACCACAAAATCCAAAATCAAGGCTTCTCCCATCAGCGAAGAAATCCAGCAAAAAATCATCCCCAGAGAAAAATCTTCCATATGTCCAAAACTCTATGGCCTTCCAAAAATACACAAGGAAGGAATAACTCTCAGACCAATAGTCAGTTCTATAGGCTCCCCTCTACAAAACCTTGCCAAATTTTTAGCCAAATACCTTCAACCATATACAGAAACTATTACCTCATATGTTCAAAATTTATTCCACTTTATACAAATAATCAAAAAACAAAACCTACAACCCGATGACCTACTTGTAAGTTTTGATGTCGTGTCCCTTTTCACACAAATACCTATTAAAGAAGCCTTGAAAGCTATCCAGGACAAACACAAACCCCCCAAATATATCCTAGACCTTACCAACCACTGCCTGACCAATACATACTTCATCTATAATGAACAAAGATATAAACAGATAGAGGGAGCCCCCATGGGATCACCTCTCTCACCGGTCATCGCCAACCTCTATATGGAATATTTCGAAAATAATACATTAGAGCAATCCAAATACAAACCTAAACTTTGGCTGAGATATGTTGATGATACCTTTGTAATTTGGCCACATGGTAAGGAAAAACTAGACAATTTCCTCACACATCTTAACAGCCTACACCCCAAAATACAGTTTACTATGGAAACAGAAATCAATGATCAACTTCCCTTTCTAGATGTACTGGTCTATAAAAAACCCAATGGCAGCCTAGGACACACTATCTACCAAAAGAAAACCCATACCAACCGTTATCTAAATGCACACTCACACCACCACCCCGCACAAATCACCTCAGTGGCCAAAACTCTCATCACCAGAACCAAACGCTTAGCTGACCATGAGCACTTAAAAACTGAATTGAACAAACTCAAAGATGTATTAATTTCTAATGGATTCGAAGAGAAAACAATCACAAACCTAATCAAAAAAGAGACACCCCCCAAAAAACAAGATCAAGAACAGGACAATGGTACCACCATCCTCCCTTACATCAAGGGCACCACAGACAAAATTAGTAAAATTCTGCACAAACATAACATCAAAACTTCATTTTGCACCAACCAAAAAATATCTAATATCCTAAGGAGCCCCAAAGATAAAATCCAATTGGAATACCAAGGAATCTATGAAATCCCTTGCAAAACATGTGCAGCCACATACATTGGACAAACCAACCGAAGAGTAAGTGCACGCCTTGCAGAACATGTGAATGCAGTTAAAAAAGAAGAAAAGACTTCCTCCCTTGTCCAGCACATTAAAAAAACAGGTCACGAAATTGAGTTTGAAAAAACTAAATTACTTCACAAAACAGAGAATTTATATAGAAGAATTGCTCTAGAAGCCATAGAAATTGAAAGGAGACCCCTTTGCATAAATAAAAGAGATGACATATCCCGCCTACCAGAAATTTGGAAACCAGCCTTAAACAAAAAAAACACCTCATAAAAATCACCATGTCAATCCTTCTAATAATTATGAATTTGGAATTTTGAAATTTGGAAACCAGCCTTAAACAAAAACACTTCATAAAAATCACCATGTCAATCCTTCTAATAATTATGATTACACCAACCAATCAGATCACTGAAACATAATCACCCAATCTATTTGCTACATTCAAACCAAATCTCCACCCCCACACTATATACTAGGAAGAAATGACAGTTGCAAACATTCCATTTTACAACAGCACGAAGCTTGGAAACTTCAGCCTGATGATGGTGAACGTGATTTCGCCGAAACGTCGCATAAACATGCAAAATATTACACAGGGCAAAACCCGAACTCAGAACAATCTATATACATATACCCGTGAAAATTTACGAAAACAAATATATATATATATATATATATATATATATATATATATATATATGTGTGTGTGTGTGTGTGTGTGTGTGTGTGTGTGTGTGTGTGTGTGTGTTTGTAGTTTTCGTAGATATATATATAGATAGATAGATAGATAGATAGTGTGTCTGTATGTGTATGTGTGTCTGTGCATATACAGACACACTATATATCTATCCATGTGTATTTGTATCATTTTGTATCTTTTTTCAAATTTTCATCAAAAATTATGTAGTATCATATTTTCACAGCTATTTTATAGCATATTTTTATACAATATATACAATATGTATAATATATGTTTAATATACACATATATTAGAGGTGGAGAGAGAGAGAGGCTTTCAAAATATTCATTTTAATGAAAAGTTCTTTATTCCCAACCTTAGGGAAAACTGAAATATTAAAATAATATGTCTACTTTCTCTGCATTGCCGTAGATATAGCAATTTCCCTGAAGAAAAATATAAGGTCTAAGTACAAGAATGAATTCATCCACACCACATAGACCTTATGTGAATATTATTAAGTAATGTTGCTTGTGCAGCTGACATCAAACCTGCTGCTTATTAGGAATAACATGAAAGGAGTATTTTTTCATTGCAACAGATTCATGAGATTGCCAATATGGACTTGTTCTGCTCCTAACAGCACTGAATGAAATCAAATATTTTTCTCCAGTCAAAAGTCTTTTTTTTAAAGAAATACCTGTACCCCAAGAATAATTTTAAAAATTCAATGTATTTTGCTTTTGTTTTTAATCTATTTTATTTTAAAAGCAACTCTGCGTGGGGAGGGGGGAGTTGCCTTAATTAAGAACCTTTGGCACGAAACAGAATAGAACAAAAGATAGCATTAGGATGTGGAATTCTAAGAATTTGAAAACTGATGAACTCATTTATTATATGAGAAATGCTACCTTTTACTACTCAGGAAGTTTAGTCTGCATTTCTAGCAGGCGGAGCAGTTGCCCTACTCTGAAATAAGTAGCTGAATTGTTTTTGCTGTTAAACTCACTTTACACAGAACATATTGGTGTTTTTCAAAGATGGATCTTTGAGGGGGCGAGCAATCTAATTACATTCTGAATTATTTAGATATACATTGGAGATAAAAACTGCTTGGTAGTTTCTGGTATGGAGATAATGCATTATGATCAATAAGGAACTATTCTCCTTAAAGTGAAACAGTATAGATTAGCCATAAAGTGATATATTATTTAAGAAGCGAATGCTGATTTTATTAACTAAGCAAATATTAGAGCTGATTTAGGCATATGAGATCGTGTAATATTACTATTGCAATATTACTATAAATTTGTAGTGTTTCAACCATGCTGTAGAAATGCAGAGATTAGTTACTGGCAGACTAAGCTTCGATTTTCCTCCAATTACCTGACAAACAAGTTTCTATAGTAAAAAGTAAGGGCAATGTAGTTTACTATTCCAAATTGAGTGGAGATAGTGCTTGCTGTTTACTATTTATACATATGCTATATTTTTTTCACTTGATGGATAAGGATTGAAGAGTAGTTTTTGAGATGGTGGATATTTATTTATTTGACTAATTAATTAATTTCGTTTGTTTGTTTGCTTGTTTGTTCAATTTGCATGCAGTCCATCTCCCTAGGGACTTTAGGTGGCTCACAACCAAAAATTAAAACATACAGATGATATTAAAACTTTTTAAAACAATTTAAAAACAATTTAAATCCCACTATTAAAACTATATATACCATTTATGGCCTGATCTTGATAATTACACCATCCGATCAATGGCCGAGGCCTGCCAGAAAAGGCAGGTTTTTACCACTCTCCAGAAGGCCAGTACGGTGGGGCAAAGCTGGATCTCGGGAGGTAGCTGGTTCCAGAGAGTCGGGGCAGCCACAGAGAAGGCCCTCCCCCCCACACACACCAGCTAACACTGTTTAGCTGATGGGACCCGGAAAAGACCAACTCTGTGGCTCTTCTCATGATCACTCATGCCCTTATTACCTCGCAGTTAGATTATTGCAATGAGCTCTTCATGAGAAGTATTTGGAGACTACAGTTAGTCAAGAATGCAGCCATGCAAGCTGTTGTGGATACACCTAAGTGCACCAACATTACACCAATACTCTGCAGACTGCACCATTCAAGGTATTGGTCACTACCTAGGGACAGACTATCTTCGAGATCACCTTCTACCACGTAGCTCCAATGATTGATAAGGGCTGACAGAGATTGACCCCCAGAACCCTCCTTCGTGGGGTACCTCAGTCTTCAGTTCTCTCTCCTCTCCTATTTACATGAAACCGCGGATCATATT
Source organism: Erythrolamprus reginae (assembly GCF_031021105.1). NCBI lineage: Eukaryota > Metazoa > Chordata > Lepidosauria > Squamata > Dipsadidae > Erythrolamprus > Erythrolamprus reginae. The sequence goes on from NC_091954.1 coordinate 96,884,976, forward strand.
GGCTTTGATAAGATAAATTCCACCAAGAGTTGGGAAATGGTTTGGCTTATTGCTGATCCAAGCTGAATTGATTTTTCAAGTTTCAGAAGCACTCAAAACCAACTATATTTTTCATTGCATTATGTAACAGTACACTATGCACCAGAAGCAGAAAAACCAGAAGAAGAAACAGTTTTAGTCCTTTCTGCATTCTTTTCTGTTATTGCTTCAGCAGCTGCAATAACAGAATTAGTTAGAAAGGATACGATTGGTAGATATAACAGTAAGTGCCTCAAAGCTGGGGGTGGGTGGGTTTAAAAAAATGATTTTTTTAAAGGAAAAAATTGATAGAAGGAAGTGAAATATTTTTCTTTTCTAATTTAGATTAAAAATCAAATCATCAACCAACATTTTGGAGGTTTCAGAATTTCCTTTGACCTAAGCTTTGACATAAGATAAGGTTTTGAGATTACCTGGAAAGATGGAGCTTGCAGACGTTTCCAACTTTATTAGCAGAAAAGAATGTGTCATCCATTTTTAAGATTAATGGTTGTTTTTTTTTAATGAAGAAGAATAAAAGTTCTCAGTTAATTGGAAAATATATATTCAAAACTGGCTGCAGTGCTATAAAGTTACTTAAAATAGATTATATGCAGAACGTTTCAAGTTCAACAAGGTTTGATCTTGAGAAAGCTTCAGATGTTTTGAACTTGAAATCAGATGGGTATGTTCCAAAAACTTTGCTTCAAAGGTAGAAGAAAACATGATGTTTCAAGCATCATCATGTTGTTTTAACTGTTTTGAAGTTATTATTTGGGGTCTTTGAAAGCAAGCATTGCAAGTACAATGTTTACTGAGCTTTGATTTACCTGCAAAGCCTGCTAAACAATAGTAGTGATTTTGTTGGACTCATGCACACATCCCCATTGTAGTGTTAATCCTATTCATCCATTTAAGGTTCTACAGCCTTTTAAAATTTTATTTATTTATATCAGTCAGAAAACAATAGACTTTTTTTTAAGGCCAGCCAATTGTTTTGCAAAGGTTTTTTGGCAAGCAGGCTTCAAATGAACAAAGAAATAAATGAGTATATCTAAACTATTGCTTTTAACTTTCCAAGTCGATGGAGTGGTAGTTAAATTGTCACCTGCCACTCAACTTATGGGAAAATGGTCCAAAGAAAAATGTAATTTATTTTTTTTTAATGTGAACAATGGAACAGTATTTGTTGTTTAATATTAGTACCTGCTTGGCTTACTCATTGCCAACCTTGATCATGTTAATTAAAAAGGATATTGATTGAGATTTCATTTTATTTTATTTTGTAAAATTTAGCAACTATGTTTATTTATTTAAATATTTGAAACACTATATAGTTATTTTAAAAAGCTAGGTTATTGTAACTGATTTTAACCCCACAATCTCCTACATGAATTTGTATTTTAAAAAAGTTTAAACTTCTAGAATTTTGGATTTTTTTAATTGTTTATTTGTTTGTTTTGTCAAGCGTATATATGAAAACAAACAAAGCATAAATATTAATATGCATATATAAAAGTACAAGCATCATTTTGAGTATGATATTTTAGGAAATGCATGGGGACTTTAGGACAGGGATGGTAGGCATGCTAGGGCATGCATGCCTCTTACAGACCTCTTAGGAATGGGGTGAGGTCAACGGTAGACAGCTTAAAGTTACAATTTTGGGGGTTTGGGGAAGAAACTACAGAGTGAGGTAATGTGTTCCAGGCATTGACCACTCTGTTGCTGAAATCAATTTTTTTGCAATCAAGTCTGGAGGGGTTTACATTAAGTTTGTATCCATTGTGGTTGAAGCATGTTGTATTTGAAGCTGAAATAGTTTACAGTTAGGACATTGTAGCATATAATGATATATAAGTGTATGCTACACTTAGGTCAGATTGAATGCGGTGTAATTCTAAATTTACTAGGTCCAAAATTTCAAGTCTGGTGGCATAAGGTATTCTGTTGGCTACTTTCTCAATATATTAAATTACAGATAATTATCCAAGTGAACTACTATTTAATGAATCGTTCTGGTAAAAGGAAGGGAGCAAGGGACTTGATAGAATACTAGAATAGTACAAGCAATGGTATTCCTTCTATGGAAGCAAAAAAATGTCATTTGAAGAAACAGGATAGAAAGCTGGCTTTGAACTTTGATTTTGGAAAAGTGTCCTAATACTACAGATTATAATGTCTCTGTTCTAATGCTGTAAAATACCTTAAAAAGACAATGATCTAGAAATGACTGGAGCTTGTGCACAATGCAAAGACTGAAATCTGGAGGCCTCACCTACAAAAAGATATTGACAAAATTGAACGGATCCAAAGACGGGCTACAAGAATGATGGAAGGTCTTAAGCATAAAACGTTTCAGGAAAGACTTAATGAACTCAATCTGTATAGTCTGGAGGACAGAAGGAAAAGGGGGGACATGATTGAAACATTTAAATATGTTAAAGGGTTAAATAAGGTCCAGGAAGGAAGTGTTTTTAATAGGAAAGTGAACACAAGAACAAGGGGACACAATCTGAGGTTAGTTGGGGGAAAGATCAAAAGCAACATGAGATAATATTATTTTACTGAAAGAGTAGTAGATCCTTGGAACAAACTTCCAGCAGACGTGGTTGGTAAATCCACAGTAACTGAATTTAAACATGCCTGGGATAAACATATATCCATCCTAAGATAAAATACAGAAAATAGTATAAGGGCAGACTAGATGGAACATGAGGTCTTTTTCTGCCCTCAGACTTCTATGTTTCTAAATTCATACACAATAGGTTACATAAAGAACATATGGCTTAGAATTAAATGTGATTTGAGTATCTAAGCAAAGAAAATGGACTATATGCAATTCATCTAAGTTTATCTCATTTTTAAAAGTCTTTCCTTCCTTTAAAGGGTTCTTTTAAAACTCACCCTTCCTTCTTTTTTTCCATTTTTGGTAAAACTGGGGTTTTTTTCCTCAATATTTTCTTGAGTCACATTTATAGTGTTACATAAAAACATCTCTTTTATAAAGGATATGATTTACGTATTGATTAGTTTTAAACCTGGCTTATGAGATCATAGACATTTTCATTGCCAAGCAATCTCAGGACCCACAGTTCTTTTGGTACATTAATAATTATAAAAGCTAGAAACCATCTGCTTAAAAGGTTATCAATATGCCTACCCAAAGCTATAAAACGCTACAAGCTTAATTGCTGTTTAATTTCAAAATCTTTAAAGTTGTGGGCCATCAAAAACAGAAGATGGTATTGCTTTTAAAACACAACATAAAAATCCCCAGAAAAAAAATGATGAAAATGGCCATATTTGTCTTTGTGGTCTACTTTTCTCTCTCTCTCTTTTAAACTAATGGTACCATATCCCAAACTTTCACACATATTGAATGATATCTGTAGAGTAATTCAGCTTTGAGTTATGCCATAATTTTGCTGTAATTAATCCTGGCTATACTGAGAGGAGAACAGGGGTTGGCTGGATATAAGTAGCTATATCTAGCTTATTTCCTTTGCCAAATAGTTTGGGCCACGGCACATTTGGAACTGCCTTCCACCTGGACAGAAAGATTGGGGACTTCTCTGGTCTAAAGTTTACTTTACATAGTTTAAACAGGTATACAGATTACTTATGGCTTGGTATGTGATAATTTCAAATTTGACAAATATGTTTCAAATAAGTTATGTTTTTATTAGACAAGACTACATCTAATGTATTGACTTGGAAATAGCCTTTAAAATTAAGGTTCTGCCAAATTTGTTTAGGCAATTTTGATACGTTTTGGTCAGCAGGTGCCTGTACTTTGTTTGTACCAGTAGTAAGGATCTACATTGAGAAAGTCCATTGGAAGAGAACAATAGAGATATCTTCATTGACTAGGCCTTTTTTTATTACTTTGGCCAGTTTAAATTATTTATCTTAACCTTGTAAAGAGAGGTCTGGCCAATTGCTACATGATACTTAAGGTCCATTCATATATTCCACCTCTTCATGAAAATCTCTACTGCAACAAAACCAATTCCCATTCAGATCATTTGTCTCATAGTCAAACAAAAGTTCTATCTATAAGTATCTGCTCATAGTCATCTATAATGCAACTTCATAGTTATTGTATATTTAATGTCTGTTTTATATTTGTTTTATTGACTTTTTAAAATGTCAGCTATTTTGAGAAATTATGGAAAACTACAGTATATTATATATCTCTTGAGATTATGATTTTAAATGAATTTTTACCTAGATTTACAGAGTTACCCTTGTTTCCTTTTCAGCAAAGAACTTGAGGTTATATTTCTCCCAATTCATATTCATTAAACATTATAAAAGTTAAATCAAGAGTTATAGATTGCTTTGTACATTGTATTGGAACATAATCTACATGGTATTTGAATTCATAGATACAGTAACACATCATGGATTAATTTGAACCCAAGAAACAGCTTAACTGCTTCACTTTAATTGCTAATTGGAAAAGTAAACATAAACCTTTAAGCTCTAAATGATTTTCTAATTAGGATACCGTGCTAATAAAAATTCAAGAAAGCTATAGAAACAATAAGAATCAATGCTGATATGTCACATCTATCATTTCCAATATATAGATGACATTAATAGTACACATTTTGACTTAAAGAATAATAAAGAAAAACAACAAGAAAGTAAAAAACAAGTAGAAGGACAAAGAAACAAAAGAAGAAGAAAAATAAAGTTTCTAAAGAAATAGCTTCCTCTGTTCTTCACAGTGGTTATAATACATATATATTTTACCTACTCCATCTACAGATATATCATTATTTTCTTCCATATTAAGCTAAATCCATAAATTCAGTAGTTCATTTTTCCTTTTTCTGGCAAAAAGTTCACAAGAGGTTTCCAATCATTAATAAATGTAATTATTGGTCTTTCTCTAATAATTTTTCCTTTTCTGCTAGATATGGAGAAAATAAGACAAATAAGACAAGATAAATTTTAGAGGAGCTGTGATAGTGTAGTGGTTAGAATGCAGTATTGCAGGCTAATTAAGGACGCTGCTAGTTCAATCTTCACCAGGCTCAAGCCTTCCATCCTTCCAAGATGGGTAAAATGATTCAGCCTTCCATCCTTCCGAGGTGACTCAGACTTCCATACTTGCAAGATGGGTAAAATGAGGACCCAGTTTGTTGGGAGCAATATGCTGACTCTATAAACTCAGAGCCCAGAGAGCACTGTAAAGCACTAAGAAACATTATATATTAGTCTAAGCGCTGTTGCTATTTTAATTTGATGATCTCAGTCCTTCTAATTCTATAATTTTAAGTGAGCAGAGACAGAATTTTCTTTTTCTTTTTGAGTTTCCTATCAATAATGAGAAACTGTGTGACAGCATCCATATTTGGCAGCTGAACATAGACATGAATACAAAATAGTTTGGGAATAGTTTCTCAAACTGCCCTGGGTTATTAGCATATCTATTCCTGGTTTAACAGGTCAGTCAAATGGTCACTATGTATCTTAGAGATAGTTAGCTGAACTTACTCTTATTGTAGGACTAAGGGGGGAAAACTTCATCCATTTTCTTTATTTTGTTAAAATTGTATGCTTTGCAAAGGAGTAAGGAAAATATTTTGGAATAAAAAGGTGAAAAGGAGTCAGGGATAAAAAAAAATACAGATCCATAGCTGTTATTTTTATTACTTTATACAAAGTTATTATAGCCACCTAACTCCAATGGATTGCATAAATAATGGCATATGATAGATAGATAGATAGATAGATAGATAGATAGATAGATAGATAGATAGATGGATGGATGGATGGATGGATGGATGGATGGATGGATGGATGGATGGATGGATGGATGGATGGACGGACGGACGGACAGACAGACAGACAGACACACAGATAGACAGACAGATATGGAGATGACAGAGATAGAGATAGAGATAAAGATAGAGATAGAGATAGAGATAGATCTTTTAACCTTGTAAGTTGCACAGAGTTACCTTGTACTGAGATGGGCAGAAAAACTAAACAGAAAAAAACAAACAAATCTGGCTTTAAATAACCCACTGTTACCTATTTATCCAATATGACAAATTAAAACAATTGCTTTGTTATTTCTTATTTCCTTCGAAAGGAGAGAGAGACATCCAAGAAACAATGTGGCAACTGATGTAGAAGGAAGTATTATTCAAGTTTAATAGACCTTAGGATGTCTTGATCAGTAGTTTTCTTTCCATTTCACTCTATAATTATGTTTTCAGTGACTCAGAGCTCAACAGCAGATGGATACCAGAAATGCGGTAAATCAGCTTATAAAGTAGCTAGCAATTATAATGGTAGGAGTTAAGCCAAGCTTCCATGCATACCTCTCCCTTTTATTTTTGCACCAAATGCTTTGGGTATGGGAAGTCATTCTGCCTTGTACTTTCTTTCTGTCATTTTCTTGGCTTTAAGAAAGATGTCACCTAACTATGAATACTATTATGGATACTAAAAACTAAAATAGGGACCTTATTTTTCCATTAGGGTTATGGGGAAAGATATAAACAATGTTTTCTCAGCCTATGCTGATCTGAGTTTTGATGATGTTTATTATTACTTCTGCCATTAACACTTTACAGCTCCCTTCTCCAGTATGGGTACTTGTCAGTTAGGCGGACTTCAAATCCCAGAATTATAAGGAGTAGTCTTTCAGGTTGGAAAATCCTAAAGGCAAAGTCCTCATATTCAGAGGTTTTGTAGATTTGACATCAGTTTTTAGTGGAGAGAAATATAAAGGACATGTTAAAGTTCTTTTTCTATTTCCTCTTAGGGTTTTTTTAAACTAAATTCCAAAGTCATCAATTATTATACAGTAAGAATCTGAGACACATATAAAGATACTTTAAAAAGAGAGTGATAGATATATTCATAAGAGTGGGAAGCTTTGAGAATGCTCCTACTTGCTGTTCTGTCTGGGCTCCTCTTTAAAACCACCATGATAAACAAGTAGACACTGTATTCTCAGTATTGAGAATCAGAATGCTTATTGAATTTAACAGAGCATCTACATAAATGAAATAAAGCAAATCTAATACTTAGATACATAATCAATCAATACAGGAGAAAAGTATGCTGATAATCGAATGAACCCTATTAAGAGTTCTCAAATCACTTTGGATTAACGTAAAATGAAATTATGGTGTTATTACAGAAAATTACCTTCTATTTCCATACTGATTTTATTCAACTTTTCCTAATAGTTTATTTTGCCAAAGAACATACTTGGGTTGTTCTTTTAAAGTCTGACACATTGCAATAATTACAATAAGTAAATAAAGAAAATTATTATCTTATCATGATGTGTGAGCTCAACTAATGTAACTTAATAGAATAATTTCATTGTATCTTCGTGTAATGTATCCTCTTAACTTAAACCATGATTTCTATAATTGTATAATATAATTAGGATAGTGTTATGTTAGCATAATAAAATTATCATGCATAAATCAATTCATGTGTGATATTTGTGTTAGAAATTTTGAAGTACTTCCCTGTTTCCTTTTTAATACTTTGGTGGGTTTTTGTTTTAAAAAATCTACTAGAAAATCTGCATCTACTTGCTATTCACAATTTTTCTTAATATCAAGAAAAAATATTTAATATAACTTTGATGTTGTTCTTCTGAAAGTATATTTCCCCAATGTAAACCTTTAAAGGCATAACTAACATGAACATATGCCTTTGCAAACAAATAGCATCACTGAGATATATATTGTATATTTTACATGTATGGTTTTCAATTATTATTTCATGTGGAGTTTTTGACATTTGATTGTACCATCCCTGTTCTGTCAGGGTCCTTTTTGACAGGGAGCACCAATACAGATCATAATAATTGATGGAGGTTTATTTAGATTAGTCAAAATGGTGAAACCCTATCAGTGGTGGATTTCTACTGGTTTGACCTAGTATGGAGAACCAGTAGTAGAGGAGGTAGGAGGCTCTGACCACTCACACAGACATCATCAAAATATTCTCTGCCCATGTGGTACCCACACACACACTTGTTCCTGAACTGGTAGCAAAAGTAAGTGGAGCCCATTACTGCATAGCATTACTACTTTTGAGCTGTGGTGGTAGAGTGCTTACAGTGCAGTATTGCAAGCCACTTCTGCTGATTGTTGGCTGCTTGCAATTTAGGAGTTCAAATCTCACCAGGCTCAAGGTTGGCTCAGCCTTCCATCCTTCCGAAATTGGTAAAATGAGGACCCAAATTGTTGGGGGCAATATGCTGACTCTGTAAATCACTTAGCGAAGGCTGTCAAACACTGTAAAGCGGTATATTGACATATTCAGGTTTCTTCCTGTGTAGGATTTGAAAATTTCTGGCGACGTTTCGACGAGGTCCCACTCGTCATCTTGAGGCTGGTGCTTCTGTACACAGCTGTGTTCACCCTAGAACAAGGACAGAAGCACCAGCCTGAAGATGACGAGTGGGACCTCCTACACGGGAAGAAACCCGAATATGCCAAGACCGTCATACCTGTATCCGTGAAAATCTACGAAAACATATATATATATGTGTGTGTGTGTGTGTGTGTGTGTGTGTGTGTGTGATACATACAAGAACATAGTTTGTTGTCTATGAATAAAATTAACTGCCATGAAATGGCCCTGGGTTGGGCCTAGAGAGGCAAAAATGTTTTTTTCAATATACCAGTGTGATCCAACAGAAAAAAATATATACATATCTATCTATCTATCTATCTATCTATCTATCTATCTATCTATCTATCTATCTATCTATCTATCTATCTATCTATCTATCTATCAGGAGATGATGACTCCTTAATTTGTAACCTTATGTCCATCTGGGCCTTGCTGGACCTCTTCAATTGCTGAACCTTATGTTTCTAGATTTTGTTTAGACTTAATGGATTTTATTTATTTATTTATTTATTTATTTATTTATTTATTTATTTATTTATTTATTTATTTATTTATTTATTTATTTATTTATTTATTTATTTTATTACTTAGATTTGTATGCCGCCCCTCTCCGAAGATATATACTTGCTACAGTAAATTTAGGAAGTTTATTTCTTCAATTAAGAAAAAAGACATATCACTGATTTTTCCCTCCTGAGAGTAACCTGAGCAATAATTTTGTTGTCAGAACTGCTATTCTATCTTTGAAATGTCCCATGAGAGCCAAGAACAAAAGAGAACAACACACACACTTTGCTTTAATAAGGTCACAGTGCTTATCATAGTGTTTATCAATCTGTAGCATATTAGACATTTTTGTTTAAGCATTTGACAATAATAGCTTTTTCTTTCTTTTCAATCATGAGATAAGTGGGTATAGAGGAATAAAATGATGCCAGGGCCCCATGTGGCAATCAAACAAACTGTTCCCATTACATATATTTATATTTTTTACTCTTATAATAATCCACCTGAATTTTAAGTCACTCAAGAGAAAATAAACAGTGAAGTTAAATTCATTTTTAAATGATTGGCATGTTTTTTCCCCCATGATAATAATTATCAGTTGATACCATATGACTTGATTTTTTTCTCTATTTGAAACCATTATTTTGTTATTTTATTATTTTATATTATTATTTTTTTCTTTATGTACACTGAGACTATATGCACCAAAGACAAATTCCTTGTATGTCCAATCACACTTGGCCAACAAAGAATTCTATTCTATTCTATTCTATTCCATTCCATTCCATTTCATTCCACTCTACCCTACCCTATCCATGATTTTTCTGTGAAGGAACCTGGAAGAATCAGCGATAAGTGTTTTGGTTGGCACTAGCAAGTATAGGTCAGAATCCAATCTGTACTGGTCATTGGAACCAGAGGTTTAGTCTTCTGAGCCTTATGGACTCATGCCAGAGCTAAACTTCAGGGAACTTCTCTTTACCAGGATGAGAAGTAGAATGTGTGCTACCACATTTTGGTAGAGAGAAGTTACACGAGGATGGACTCCAGCACAAATCTGTAAGTTCAGAACACTAAACCTTTGCTCCTGGTGACTGATACAGATTGGATCCCGCAACATTATTCTGAGGCATGTACATTTGCCTTCATTCATGAGTTATAGTGTTTATTTAAGTTATCTGAAAGACTAGGCTCCATTATTATTATTATTATTATTATTATTATTATTATTAATAATAATTAGATTTGTATGCCGCCCCTCTCCATAGACTCGGGGCGGCTCACAACAGTATACCCCATGTGGCACATGCCAGAATATGCTATCATTCAAATCTACAATGGAAATGCACAATCATGTAATGATACAGGTGATATTACCTGCAGATGCCAAAAGAACTGTATCTATATTTAAAGTGGAGGGTTTATTAGATAAAGCCCTAATAAAATTGAGATGAGGTTATTTTCAAAAAATGTGTCCTTTTATAACAGAGACCCAAAGCATTGACATCTTGTCAAGCCACAGCTGGCTGATTGCTAGCCCAAAATTATGTCAATATGATACATTTTTTCCCCTAGGAAATAGGTTACCATTATAAAAATATCTACAATAATTTAGATCCAACAACATGGTCTTCTACAATCTTATATCTCACTCTTGGATTTCCCTAATCACCAACTTTCTTTAATAACTGGTTTCTTTTTACTGAATTTTAAGCTTTTTAATTACTTTCAGATTTGCAAATATAAGAATAGTTATGCAGATATTTTAATTAACATGCCAACAGCAGATGAAAACATCTATGGAATCTTGGTATTTCCATTTCATAATATTTATCTAATTTACTAAGATAAAAATAAGAAAGAGCTAATTATCCCAGAGAGAGTTATATCCTAATGATATAAATTGTCATTCTGACACCTACATCTTTTCAGTATTTTGAATAGGTGGTTAAAAAAATCCCTCTTATGAATGCATAGATAATTGTCCTGAACTGTTCTTATAACTTGCCTGTTTTTAATATATTTGAAAACTCAATAATCTAAGAGTAACAGAAATCAATCAAATATTTATTTGAAGGTTCAGTTTGTAGTTAGCAGGTAATAGCAGTATTGACATAAAGATCTAGGATCATATCAAAAATTAAATTAAACCTATCTTCACTGACAGTTGTTCAGCAGTAAGAATAGAGAAATTTAAAAATATTGTGTATTGTCAATATCTGTGGTGTAAACTCTGGGTAACATTTACATTATTTTTATTGTAATCATATGTATAATATAACAACTTGAATGACTATTTCTAACAAGCTTTCCCAAAGTAAATAAGGTGATTATTAATATGCAGTCATAAATATTCAACCACTGCTTTCTATGCTGAATTATTTCTATAATCTGACTATGCCCATTGCAGAGCTGAACCAAGACATACAACTGGTTGAAAAAAGATATATGATCTTCTGTTACATTTCACATGCCCAAGCTAATTCTAACAAAATGAAACACCATCCTTATTATACAGTACATGAAAGCAACAGAATAAAAAAGGGGGATAAAAGCTATAAAATATATGTGCATACTTCTTTTTTTCAAGGTATTACTTGCTACTTTTTCTTCCCAATTATTTCCTTCTTTTTTATCTCTGAAAACATTGAGATTAATCTTGGTCAGCAGTGTATAAAATACTCACCTTTAAAAAAAATAAAAACTATGCAACTTATTAGCATCTGATTTGTAGGTACTTTGGCTGCTAAATTGATTTTTGAGGTCAGAGTTTAATTGTTGACGACAGGCTTTATTTCAGAGATAGAAAATACATTATTCATGTATAAAGTTTCCAGAATAATGCCTAGCTTCTCAAGTTATGGTTTTGGGATGATAGTATTCTTCCAGATATCCAAATCTTCTAAAATGTTGCTAGTTAATGTTGAAAGTAACATTCAGGATTGACTGATGATATGATTCGGTAAAAGATTCCTTATCTTCCTTGAATAATTATGAATAAGATTTCTAAATGTTCGGACATAGGAATCTCCATCTCAATGTGTTTGCAATTAATCTATTTTTATGGAAAAATATTTTTGCTGTGAATGTCGCTATGATTGTTGTTGAATGCCAAATGTGATTGCCACAACCATAATTAATAAGGAGTGCAAGGTTGCTGTAAACCAAGAAAGAGAGTGCAGAAATACTTGAAATTCATTCAAAGAGAAATCCAAATTTTAATGTTTGAAAAAAAAATCTAGAGTCAGAAGAACAGGTACATCATGAATGTGTTTCTGTACTTGAGACATAAATGTGTTTTTGAGTTATAAAATGAAACGTGTGTATGGAACTCCTCCTTTCTGATCATTTTTAATTCCTTCCATAATATATTTAATTTACACTCTTCAACAGAGCTCACGAAATTACTCTGTGTAACATCTTATCATTAGATGTTTGTGGGAAGAGAAGGGACCTAATCACCATGAAGTCTTGGCTTCTGGAATATGGAATGTGTGAAATTTTCATTATCCTGGCTGTAAGACAAATGCAAGTGCAACAAAGACATATTCACCCTGCACCGTTCATCTGTTTCTGATGGATGCTTGAGTCTAAGCCAGGTAGAAAATTCTGTAGAGACTGAGATACTTTGGCAGCAACTTGTAAGATGTTCAGCCTGGACTACAAGCTGCCATGTCTCAACTGTACAGGGCAGAACAAGGAGTAATTTATATGCCGCTCACTCCAAATGGACTCTGAGCGGAATGGAGAAGGGTTTCAAAGAGAGATCCAACCTAGAACTAAGGATAAATTTTCCGGCAGTGAGATTATTTATTTACTTACTTACTTACTCACTTACTTATTATTCTATGCTGCCCAATTCCAAAGGTCTCAGGGCAGCTTACAACAATATAAAAAGATACAAATACAATAAAAAAGAAGTCAAATATAAACATCTAAAACTATAAATCCCAGTTAAAAAAACCCACAACAATCAATTGCCTCTGGAAATTGTGGTTGATCCATCATTGGAAATTTTCAAACCTATTATTCTACGTTATATATTTAAATTTTCCTGCTTCTCTGCCATTCCATTCCACCTTTTTGCATAATTTCTTATCTCATCTTTCTAACCATATTTTATTTATTTATTTATTTATTTATTTATTTATTTATTTATTTATTTATTTATTTATTTATTATTTAGATTTGTATGCCGCCCCTCTCCGCAGATTCGGGGCGGCATACAAATAAAACAACAGAATAAAACAATTTATAACAAATCCAAATATAATTTAAGATATTTAAAAAGCCCCAGTTTGATTTTTAAAAAACCCCATTTACTAAACAAACATACATACAAACATACCATGCATAAATTGTATATGCCCGGGGGAGATGTCTCAGTTCCCCCATGCCTGACGACAAAGGTGAGTTTTAAGGAGCTTACGAAAGGCAAGGAGAGTAGAGGCAGTTCTAATCTCTGAGGGGAGTTGGTTCCAGAGAGTTGGGGCCGCCACAGAGAAGGCTCTTACCCTGGGGCCCGCCAACCGACATTGTTTAGTTGACGGGACCCGGAGAAGGCCCACTCTGTGGGACCCTGCCCCCACCATTGGATATGGTCCCTAGAAGGACTGAGAGGCAAATATGAAGCAGTATGCTCCATCCTAAATGGCAATAATAAATTGTTGTATATTGTTATAACAAAGAGAAGGTGGAAATTTAAAATCCATCAAAAATATTTTGGGGAGTTTGGGGTTTTTTGTTTTGTTTTTTAAAATTATTTCATTTTTCTCAGAGGCAGTTAACTTTTTAGCTCTAATGAAGAAAGCACCTCTATAAGAATATCAGTATAAATAAGCCTACAGTCTGAAAATAACTTACTGGGGCTTAATAGCCTTATCTTATCTATGGATGCTTTCTTCAGTACAGTTCAACTATATCTTTCTTGGTTGAAGCAGTGATAAAATAAGGAGGAGATTTTCCAGTCTTAGTCTTGCTACATGGACTACAATTTTGGGGAAAGTAGCTGAAGTAGAATGACCAAAATATGACCCTACCAAAGGATGAGCACATGTAAGTAAGTGGAAGAGATAAGAAAGTCAACTTTGAAATCAGACAAGGAGCAGCGGACAGTAACCAGAGATAAAGAAGTTAATTGCCAGGAAGCAAATCACATTGGCCTAGCAAACATTTCAGCAAAAAGACAGCTGAAGTGACAGGATGCTGATGGAATGTGTTAAAGAATCAAAAGGAGGGCTAGACAAAAATCTGGTCAGGAAAAACAACAACAGTTCAATCTGGCAACCTTCGTCTTCTCCAGGGCCTAGCCATGGTGAAACCATAGTGTAATGACAAACGAGAATAAGAATCACTGTGTAATTTTCTAGCAATTGTAATCGATAGAGCTGTTGTAAACCACCCTTGAAAATGCCATTATTTTATAAGATCCCTTACAATTTTCAGCATCTAAAGGCAGAAAGTGCAGCAACAAATCCTAGGTAAAATGCTCTTCCAGTATCAGAAAGTGGTTAACCCCAGCAAAAATCAGAACTTCCCATTTGGTAGTTATCATTGCTTATATTTATATCTGAATTGCTTATAGACGTCAAATAAAGGTTGAAAAGAGCTTAATGCAAAGAAGAGAGCTTTCATTGTAAATATCAATATTATTGAGAATTCTTAGTACAATGCATGCATTCATTTATTTCACACATCTATAAAGCTACATAATCTCTATTATTATTTAAATTTATAAGCACCAATCAGTTTAACCAATGAGACTCTTAGCAGTGTACCCCAAAAATAAACATTGACATCTCCAGAAACCCAAAGAAATGGGGTCAGGCCATGTTTTTGATGGGGATAAACTGCTTTTAACATCTTGGAAAATGGTTGAGTATCAGAGTAGAAAGGTTAGTGTTTACAAAATAATGTCATGCATTGATTTTCTAGCCTTCTTTAAATAAGGAGTTGTTTGTTTGTTTATTAAACTAAATTCATATTCTCTTTTTAAAATAATTTACTTCCTAACTCAAAATTGTGTAAAGCCAACAACAATTATGGCTGTAAGGCTTTTGGGGGCTAATGAAACAAGTACCATAAAGCCCTAAGGTTGCCTATTGCCCTACTGAGTTTCATTCAATTTTTTAAAAAGAGTGTTATGATTCATACCTCTGACTGAAAAACTGTTTATTTGGTTTTTTGCTTTCTCTATTGAGTTTCCCAAGATCTTAGGAATAAAAGTGCAATAAAGGTAACTCTTGATGCTGACTGAAGCAACTTCAAAAGCACTGGACTGGCCTACTGCATTTCCATGGTGGCTGTTTCATCATTTTTTGGCTATACCTGGGATACATTTTCTATATGAAAGTTTTACTATGTCAGCAAAATAGACTTCTCAATAAACGAGAACCATCCATTATTTGTTCCACCTTAATGGGTATATATGAATAATACATTATATTTGTAGAATGTTTTTAACTGTTTCAAAAGCTACTACATTATAATGAATACTCATTTAGAAGCTCTAAAGAACTTTTTCACTGTTGTAAAATCATTGTGGAAATTTGATGGCAGATTTCATCTTTAATACTTATGTGTTGGATATCTATTTATTCAGGTTTCCCTAGAGAACATTATTTCAGGTACAAATAAATCCATTCACTATGTCTAAAATGTCATCCTCATTTCTGACTGTCTTTAGTATATCAGAAGAATTCTGAAATATTCTGAAATATAAGAATTCTGGAATGGTGGAAGGTCTTAAGCATAAAACGTATCAGGAAAGACTTAATGAACTCAATCTGTATAGTCTGGAGGACAGAAGGAAAAGGGGGGACATGATCGAAACATTTAAATATGTTAAAGGGTTGAATAAGGTTCAGGAGGGAAGTGTTTTTAATAGGAAAGTGAACACAAGAACAAGGGGACACAATCTGAAGTTAGTTGGGGGAAAGATCAAAAGCAACGTGAGAAAATATTATTTCACTGAAAGAGTAGTAGATCCTTGGAACAAACTTCCAGCAGACGTGGTTGGTAAATCCACAGTAATTGAATTTAAACATGCCAGGGATAAATATATATCCATTGTAAGATAAAATACAGGAAATAGTATAAGGGTAGACTAGATGGACTGTCGTCAGTCTTCTATGTTTCTATGTTTCTGAAATACATAAACATTAATTTATATATGCGCAAAGAGAAATATTAGGTGACATCATACAGAATTTAAAAAAATAGTAATTTATTATTTATTTATTTCATTTTATTCGACTTCTATGCTGCCCAATCCCGAAGGACTCAAGGATTGCATTAATCAATGTTTTGTTATCTATAGTCTGTATTAAGAATATAGTTCCAAAATTCATAGCTAGCATGTTTAATAGAATATACCAATTAGGAAATATGGAAGTTGTTATTTCAAAGGATCCTGAGAACATAAGTTAAAGGAAAAATGTCTAGTGTGTTCAACCTGAAATCCTTTTTTTTAAGTGAAATTGGCATTTACAATCTCAACAGCTTTTAAAAAGGCAGTGTTCCATATTAATGTCTTTAGGAAAGTCAATTGAATTAGCAATGGTTTTTATTTGAGTTGGGATCCCAACAATGCAGAATCATATAGGCAGCCACACATGCATAAAAGATATAGAATATAGAAATATAGAAATCTAAAATTAAAATTTCTTTTAAAAGATCAATCACTCATATTCAATCAATCAACCTATATGGGGCAAGATGATGGAGTTAATACCCTCAAGCCTGCCGGCAGAGATAGGTCTTTAATCTCTTGTGGAAGGTGAGGAGAGTGGAGGTAGTGCAGATCTCTGGGGGAAGTTGATTCCAGAGGGCCGGAGCCACCACAGAGAAGGCTCTTCCCCTAGGTCCCACCAGATGACATTGTCTAGCTGATGGGACCAGGAGAAGGCCAACTCTGTGGGACCTGACCGGCCACTGGGATACATGAGGCTAAGGACTGAGTCAAAGAAGGGTATCAAGGCAGAGGGGTGGCTTTTATTGTTTCAGATTCAGTCCTGATTGGCTAGAGCCATCCCATCCTTGGAGGCTAGCTGAACCCAATATGGGAAATGGATTGTGTGTAGGGAAAGCTATGTAAGATTGATCCGGGCAGCACTTTGTGCATAAAATATGTAATGTTTGTTGTAAAAAAAAAACTTTTTATATATATAAAAAATATTAAAACATTTTAAATTCTATTTTAACTAATTCATTTACTTGATTAAAAATTATCAATTCAAATACCGAAATAAGTTTAGAATAGCACTTTTTTCCAAATGTAAGATATGGGAACAGTAATATGTTTCAGATAATGATTCTGGTTACAATACAAAAGATTCTTAACTGTTTGTATTATTTTTTATCTTTCTTTATATTTTATTCTCGTAAGTCCTGAGTCCATGAGAAGGGTGGCCTATAAATCTAATCAGACAGACAGACAGACAGACAGACAGACAGACAGACAGAGAGGCAGATAGAGAGGCAGGCAGGCAGGCAGGCAAATTTATTCTACCTCTGGCATCTAAATAATGAAAATCAAATATATTATTTCTACACATATATTGCTTTTTTGGAAACCACCAAATTTCAGTATGCATTTTATTTTAATTTTATCTGTTAGTGGACTTTCCACTCCAATGAAATAATATCTATTAATTTCCAGTCCATCATTAAAATTATACAATATTAATGAGAAACACTTGTTATGATCAAAATAGATATACAGTTCTGAGACTAATCAAAAACATGATTATTCATCAATGATAAAAAATATCATTTTACTAATTACCACTGCTATTTTTACCTGAATTAATATATACTTAAAAACCAGGAATATTACTGTCGCCTTTCTTTAATTTTTAATTGATTTATAGACACAAATATTTCACCATATGCTACATAGTTAGAATTCACAGCACTATTTAAAATACTTGGGGAATTGTGATCACTTTTACTACTTTGCTTTCTAATAAATGACATTTATGGCTATGCCCCTCATGGCAGCCATATGTCAGAGTTCCGATTAAACACAATCAAAATCCAAAGAAAGGGTAAGACTACCTGAAACTGTAGATCTCACTGACATAAACAATATCACCATCTAAACAATGTTGTCTGGCGGGACCCAGGGGAAGAGCCTTCTCTGTGGTGACTCTGACCCTCTGGAACCAGCTCCCCCCAGACATTAGGATTGCCCCCACCCTCTTTGCCTTTTGGAAACTCCTTAAAACCCACCTCTGCCGTCAGGCATGGGGGAATTGAAACATCTCCCCCTTGCCCATGTAGTTTCTGTGTATGATTCAACTGTGTGCTTGTTTTTTATATATTGGGGTTTCTTTTTGATTTTTTAACCTAAAACTGTAATTTAGATTGCTAAATATTAGATTTGTTACTATGTATTGTTTTTTACCATTGTTGTGAGCCGCCCCGAGTCTACGGAGAGGGGCGGCATATAAATCCAATAAATCTAATCTAATCTACTCTATAAATACTTTTATTTTTCATGTATTTTTAAATTTTATTTGTCAAACAAGTATAATATTATAGTACATATTAACATAACATAACATAAGTAGAACGTAGTAATAGAAAGGATAATAAGACAGTAGGACAGGGACATTAGGCACATACGTGCACTTATGCGCGCCCCTTACAGACCTCTTAAAAAGGGGAGAAGTCAATTGTAGATAATGTAAGGTTGAAGATTTTGGGGTTGGGGGAAGCAACAACAGAGTCAGGTAATGAGTTCCAGGCGGTGACCACTCTATTGCTGAAATCGTATTTTCTGCAGTCAAGTTTGGAGCGATTTACATTCAGTTTGTATCTATTACGTGCTCTTGTGTTGTTGTTGTTAAAGGTGAAGTAGTCGCTGACAGGGAGTACATTAAATACATTATTATTTATTACTCTGATAGTCTGGTGCAGTGATGGTGAACCTATGGCATAGGTGCCACAGGTGGCACGCAGAGCCATATCTGTTGGCACATGAGCTGTTGCCCTAGCTCAGCTCCAACATGCATTTATGTGCTGGCCAGCTGATATTTGGCTCGCACAGGGCATTTTTGGCTTCCAGAGAGCCTCCGGGGGAATGGGGAAGGTGTTTTTACCCTTCTCCGGCTCCAGGGAAGCCTGTGGAGTTGAGACACAGAAGCTGGGAAACAGGCCATTTCCAGCCTCCAGAGGAGTGTGGGAAGCTGTTTTCACTCTTCTCAGGCATTGAATTATGGTTGTAGGCACTTATGCGTGCACGCTCTTTCAGCACCCGAGGAAATAAAGGTTTGCCATCACTGGTCTAGTGAATAACAATGGGTGCAGAATAGTAGAAGTAAGTCATACAAGGAAAAATGGATTGGTTCTATTCACCATCATGAGACCACTGATTTTATTTAATTTTATTCATTTATTTTGTCCAATACACAATTAGGGTTTTAGTGGGTATATATCTATATACACATAGTAAAATTTATTTATTTATTTATTTATTAATCAGATTTGTATGCCGCCCCTCTCCGCAGACTCGGGGCGGCTCACAGCAATCGCCATACAATGTAAACAAATCCAATATTTAAATTAATTTTAAAACACCACAAGTTAAAACCAATCATACACACTAGCATACCATACATAAATTTTATAAGCCTAGGGGGGAAGGAACATGTCAATTCCCCTATGCCTGACGACAGAGGTGGGTTTTAAGGAGCTTACGAAAGGCTAGGAGGGTGGGGGCAACTCTGATATCTGGGGGGAGTTGATTCCAAAGGGTCGGGGCCGCCACAGAGAAGGCTCTTCCCCTGGGTCCCGCCAAATGACATTGTTTAGTTGACATGATGAAGGTTATAGAGGAGATACTCATAGTAAAATATATCTAAGAAATAATAGAAAAGAAGGTATAGTAATAGAACTTATCAATGAAAGAATAGAAGAAGAGATATAGGAATAGACGAAAGGTATAGGTGATATAGGAGAGCAATAGGACGGGACGGAAGGCACTCTAGTGCACTTATACTCCTCCCTTACTGACCTCTTAGGAATCTGAATAGGTCAACCGTAGATAATCTAAGGGTAAAGTGTTGGGGGTTTGAGGATGACACTATGGAGTCCGGTAATGAGTTCCATGCTTCGACAACTTGGTTACTGAAGTCATATTTTTTACAGTCAAGTTTGGAGCGGTTAATATTAAGTTTAAATCTGTTGGGTGCTCTGGTGTTGTTGTGGTTGAAGCTGAAGTAGTCGCCGACAGGCAGGACGTTGCAGCATATGATCTTGTGGGCAATACTTAGATCTTGTTTAAGGCGTCTTAGTTCTAAACTTTCTAGGCCCAGGATTGAAAGTCTAGTCTCGTAGGGTATTCTATTTCAAGTGGAGGAGTGAAGGGCTCTTCTGGTGAAGTATCTTTGGACATTTTCAAGGGTCTTAATGTCTGAGATGCGATATGGGTTCCAAACAGATGAGCTGTATTAAATTAACCAGCGAGATCAAATAGCTTTTAACTGCCAACAGGTGATTTTTACAAGACATATGTGGTTCAGGTCTCTTAAAAAGCCAGATGTGGGTTCATGCATTGTGTAAATATATTCCCACATTGCTGAACATACTGGCTCGATGAATATACTAGGTTATCCATATCAAGGGTGGGTTCTAACTTACCTTGCTTCAGGTTCACTTCTTCCCCTGCATGCATGTGCAGTGCCCCCCAAAAAGCATAACCAAGATGGTGATGCATGTGCAGTGCCCGAAACTCAGTTTCTACACATGCTCAGAAAAAAACCCACAGAATTTTTCTTTAAAAAATTCAAACAAAAATTCATTTTTAAAAAATGATGACAGCATCCCCGGACCAACACTGACTGAACCGATTCTGTGACATCATTGTGAGATCACCAGCGAGTTGCTACTGGTTCAGGCAAACCAGTCTGAACTAGAAGGTACTTTCCTCTGATAAATACCCATACAGTAGAACCCCGACTTACGAGACTAATTGGTTCCGGAAGGAGGCTCGTAAGTCGGAACGCTCGTATGACGAAACATTGTTTCCCATAGGAAACAATGTAAAGTCAATTAATCCGTGCAACAACAAAAAAAACCGCTGCCGCCGAACGCGGAAGTTAGCGTTCGGCTTCAGGAGACAGCTGCGAAGCGGCGCGCGTGTTTTAAAACGTGGCAGCCGGCCTGGGGGGCTGCCACGTTTTAAAACACCCACGCCGCTTCGCAGCTGTCTCCTGAAGCCGAACGCTAACTTCCGCGTTTGGCTTCAGGAGACAGCTGCGAAGCGGCGCGCGTGTTTTAAAACGTGGCAGCCGGCCACGAACCTCCCAGGCCGGCTGCGACGTTTTAAAACACCCGCGCTGCTTCGCAGCTGTCTCCTGAAGCCGAACGCGGAAGTTAGCGTTCGGCTTCAGGAGACAGCTGCGAAGCGGCACACGTGTTTTAAAAGGTTGCAGCCGGCCTGGGGGGCTTGCCAGCACCCCCCCGAGCCCCCCAGGCTGGCTGCAACCTTTTAAAACACGCGGGATACGAGCGCCAAGGAGCTGTCTCCTGAAGCCTTGGCGCTCGTATCCCGAATGTGAGCTCGGGAGGCGAACAAAAATGTCGCTCCCCTCCCAGCTCTTATCTCGAGTAGCTCGTAAGTAGAGCTGCTCGTATGTCGAGGTTCCACTGTATTTTAATTCATATTGTTTCAGATTTGTTGACTGCCTTGCTGCTGCCTACTGTATGTGTCGCTTGTTTTTAAATTTTATACTTTATTTGACTTCGTCAGATGTGTTTTAACTCAAATTAGATTATTTTTTTGGTTTTATTGTAAATTGCCCAAAGAGTTTTGGCTGTTGGGCAGTTTAGACAAATGAATGAATGAATGAATGAATGAATGAATGAATGAATGAATGAATGGATTTATATTAGTGTAACTGCTTTGTTTGCCAATAATATTTGGAATTGATTTATGATTGCCTTCTTCCAGAATGGTGGATTTTGTTTGTTTGTTTTTAATTTTTTTATTTAATTTGCAACCCTGGGACTTTGTGACATTTTATATGAAAGTATTAAACATTTGTTGTTGTGAGCCGCCCCGAGTCTTCGGAGAGGGGCGGCATACAAATCTAATAAATTGAATTGAATTGAATTGAATTTCTGACTCTCCTTAGCTATACAATCTCAGACAAGGTCCAATAGAAAAGACTAACTGGATCAGAAAGTTGCTATCAACTTATGGGGCACCAAAACGTAAAAATGATGATGAATCTTACATGTTCATGTGAGTCAACCCAGTGGTATTTCCCAATTATTTTGTCATCACTTTTGACCCACCATGTCTGAGAAGGACTCACAAATCTTTGCAATTCCTAAATATATATATATATTGTTCTGCCGGGCTCTATGGTATGAGTCTCCCGAAAATTCAAGGGTACAAATTTCAGACACACACACACACTTGAAAGTTCAAAAACAATGTTCTTTATCCCAAAAATTCAAAAGAAACAAAGCACCCTTTTTGTATTGCAAAGAGCACTCGTCCCAAAACAACCTGGTAGTCTGTACAATCTCCTTAATCAATCCTTAAGTACTTAGCTAGCAGCTGTGAAGAAACGTCACAGCCCTCCTTCTCCCACAAAGTGAAACACACACTTTGCTCTGCTTTGGTTTCAAAGTCGTGAAAAATCAACAAACAAAGTCCGGAAACAGCAAGGCACAAGATCAGATAATCTTCCACAATGGCCCAAGCCAGCACGCTGATATTTATACCAGCAGTTCTAATTACTGGAGCCCCACCCAAACACAGGTGGCCTCTCTTATCTCCTGTAATATTTCCTCAATTGGTCTCTTCTATGCATAAGTCTGCGCCTACATGGGTATAACACTTCTTCATCCGAATCAACCGAAGATAATGGAGATTGGCTTCCTGGGCTGTGTGCCAAGCCCCCCTTCTTCCAAGTCACCCCCACCTTCTTCTTCATCCAAGGAAACTGCACTCCCTGACTCTGTCGGCAATAAAACAGGCTTATGACATGTTGATGTTTCCCCTACATCCACCTCCACATTCCTTGGGGCAGGACCTGGGCCAGAGCCAACCACAACATATTTAAAACCAGGGTTAAATATTTTTAATCAATCAACCAATCAACCAACCATCTAATTAGCAGAAAGGCAGCATTAATTCAGGAACAATCCATTGCTTGGCATTACTCTGAATGTTCACCAATGATATTAAGACTTCTGCCTCTGTGGAAATAGAGCATTGCTTGTTTAAATGGCTCTTTATATTTAGCTTCTACTAAATTAGCCTAGTCATCACCATGTGTGAAAGGCAATTAGTGACACACTCTTAAAACACAATCCCATTTACCAAGGAACATGTCAGCCATTGTAAAACTGACCAAATAAATTGCACTCTGAAGCTTCTTTTAATTGCAGTATATGTCTGTCTTACATTGCAATGAGTCTTAAGTAAGAAAAAGTAAAACAAGAAAAGAAAATGTACATTCTTACCTGGTAATATTTCCCACAGAAATTGATTGGACTTAATTCTGAGTAAAAATGCATTACAGATTGTAGAATTACATATCACTTAATCCCAAAGAGTGTGTGGATCAAAGCAAGATGTCTGGTTTTCAGTGTGAATATTCTAATGTTGGGTTCAGTTGGACCTTTGCATATTTAGTCATTAAGTGGTATTTATTTTATACAACATGGCTAGAGCATAAAACAAGAACCAGTATTTATCTCTCTCTCTCTCTCTCTCTCTCTCTCTCTCTCTCTCTATCTATCTATCTATCTATCTATCTATCTATTTATTTATTCGGTCAGTTAGTTAGTTAGTTAGTTAGTTAGTTAGTTAGTTAGTTAGTTAGTTAGTTAGTTAGTTAGTTAGTTAGTTAGTTAGTCCAATACACAATGAGGTTTTTAGTGGGTATATATCTATATACACATAGTAAAATACATGATGAAGGTTATAGAGAAGATACTCATAGTAAAATATATCTAAGAAAGAATAGAAAAGAAGATATAGTAATAGAACATATCAATGAAAGAATAGAAGAAGAGATATAGGAATAGAAGAAAGATATAGGAGATATAGGAGAGCAATAGGACAGGGCACGGAAGGCACTCTAGTGCACTTGTACTCGCCCCTTACTGACCTCTTAGGAATCTGGATAGGTCAACCGTAGATAATCTAAGGGTAAAGTGTTGGGGGTTTGGGGATGACACTATGGAGTCCGGTAATGAGTTCCACGCTTCGACAACTCGGTTACTGAAGTCATATTTTTTACAGTCAAGTTGGAGCAGTTAATATTAAGTTTAAATCTGTTGTGTGCTCTTGTGTTGTTGTGGTTGAAGCTGAAGTAGTCGCCGACAGGCAGGACGTTGCAGCATATGATCTTGTGGGCAATACTTAGATCTTGTTTAAGGCGTCTTAGTTCTAAACTTTCTAGGCCCAGGATTGAAAGTCTAGTCTCGTAGGGTATTTCTCCTAATGTTCACATTAGGAGAAATAGAAATAGCACTAAGACATATATACTTCCCCATAGTGCTTTACAACACACTATATGTCAGTGATGGCAATCCTATGGCATCAGTGCCACAGGTGGCATGCAGAGACATATCTGCTGGCACGCGAGCTGTTGCCCCAGCTCAATACCAACATGCATTTGTGTGCTACCCAGCTCATTTTTGGCTCGCACCGAGGCTCTAGGAGGGTGTTTTTGGCATCCAGAGAGCCTCTAGGGGGGCTGGTGGAGGTTTTTTTTAGCCTCCTCTGGCTCCAGGGAAGTCTTTGGAGCCTGGGGAGGGTGAAACACAAGCCTACTGGACCCACTAAAAGTTGGGAAACAGGCTATTTCCGACCTCCAGAGAGCCTCCGGGGGATGTGTGTGGGAAGCTGTTTTCACCTTCCCCAGGTATTGAATTATGTGTGTGGGCACTCGCACATGCACGATAGCATGCACACATGCTCTTTCGGCACCCAAGGAAAAAAAGCTTCGCCATCACTGCCATGTGGTTTTTACAATATGTTTACAATGTCAGCAAAGTGCCCTCAACAATTTAGGTCCTCATTGCAATGATCTCAGAAGGATGGAAGGCTGAGTCAATCTTTTTTTTTAAATTAAAAATATAATTTATTAGTTTTATAAAAGGGAAGGGGGAAACGGGAATACAAAATCAAAAGGGGGGAGGGAGAAGGAGAATACAAGTATAATAAGTTTAAAGGTAAAATTTACAAGGAATTACCGAGGTCCATTATATTTCTTGATATACATATCGTTGTTATATTATTACAATAGTTCTATTCATATTTCATTCTTTTTTTACATTTCAGTGACCATATATATTAGCTTTACCATATATAACTTAATAAATCTATGGGGGGGTTGTCTGCTTCGATAGCAGACATTGAGTTTAATGACTTGATGTTCTTATAATTAGGAATAGGAACTGAGAGTAATGAAGTATGTGACAGTTAAAGTTAAGATAAAGTTAGTTTTTCCCATTAATTAGTAGATTTGAACTCAGACAGCTTTTGGATTACTTCGTATTTGTAGATATCCAGGCTGAGTCAATCTTGAGACCACCAGGATTGAAACTCCAGGCTGAGGACAAAGACTAAAATATTATAACCACTGTGCCACCACATTCAGGGAGAATAGGAGAGGGAATCTTCTTATAGCAACAATGAAGTGGCCTAGGTAAAATAGTGATGGATGATCTTCACTAGAGGTTTTCAAGTGGGGCATGAATGACCATTTGACAAATGGTTCAGTATATCCGTAGATTAAGTGGGAGATTAGATGACCTATTTGGCTTCTTCTAATTCAGGAATTATAAGATTCTGTGAAATCCAAAATAACTGAAAAGCAACACACTATCTATGTCACCTCTACCTCAAGGAAATACCACTCTCCTTTTTCCTATGTAATTTAATGACTGCATTCCCACCTTGGGAAGGATTGGCAACATCATATTAATTTTCTACACCCTGATTGCTACTGGTAGCATTCCTTTCATGAATCAGACATTTGTGGTGCGTCAAAAGTTGCTGAGCTATATCCTAAATATTTTTTAGCAAGCTATGAAGGATTCTGGGAGGCAAAGTTTAATTAGGAGTTTACTTTTTTTTTCCAGATTCTAAGAGGATGGATTTTGAGTGTTAGGGCAAAGATGGGTCAGTCTAGACAACAGAGCTTCTTGTGACCCAAAAACTGAGATCCATAAAAATACATTATACTCTGAGATCCATAAAAATAGTTACTAATTTAGTTGAAAATGACTGATGGAAAAGTTGCTAAACAGATGGTCAAAGAGTGATAATATCAATTATATTATTATTATTATTATAGCATAGTCCCTAACATACCAAAAAATGAATGCAGTTCTTGCTGCCCAATCCTAATTTTATACTTTTGTTTCATTCTGTAGCTGAAGCTCATATTTTATCTATCTTATCCAAACTAACAATCATATGGCTATCTCTTTAATAAGAAAATATTTAATATTTGGAAGCTGAATTCTTAACAATATCTCCATTTAAAATCAGTTGTCTGCATTTTGTGCCACAAAGCTTAATTCAGTTTAGACCTTTTTAAAAAAAACCCATCTGCTTTAACTTCCCCAGACAATCTAAGATCCTGTACAGGTACTTCATTGCTAGCATTTCCTTCATCCTTCACATTTAACCCAATGTATGGCTACATTGGATTCTTGCATTGTTAACTGGAAAAAATGCTTTTAAGAAAATCAATGTGCAATGTTAACGGGCAGCTTTCACTAATCCAATACTTTCCAGCTTTCTGAGTTTAGATGAGTGCTTATCTCAGCCATTAAACAATCTGGACAATTTTGAAAAACTCATTAAAATTAATGGCCATTGAATATTTGTTTATCTCCTAAGAAGGGCAAAAAAAAGAGTTTCTGATTCTGTTGGCTGAAATGAAAAAAATACTGCAACATATAGAACAAATCGATTGTAAATTATGCCCTTGTAAGATTTTTGTTGTTTTGATGTCTATAGAAAAGAAGTAACTCTGGTTAACATTCTTAAAGACCATACTTCCTAAGATATATGAAGCTTCACCAATGGAAAAAAAAAGCAGCGGTCACTATGTTAAAAGCAAAATTGCATCTAGTTTTGCAACAATATAAAAAAGATGTTGAGAGAGACTCTAGGAAGAGTGCAGAGAAGAACAACAAAGATGATTTGGGGATCGGTGGCTAAAACATATAAAGAGTCGTTGCTGAAATAGGATACGAATCCCAGCGAACAGTTAGGTCCCACAGAGTGGGCCTTCTCCGGGTCCCGTCAACAAAACAATGTCGTTTGGCAGGGCCCAGGAGAAGAGCCTTCTCTGTGGCGGCCCTAGCCCTCTGGAACCAACTCCCCCCCCCCCCGAGCTTAGAATTTCCCTAACCCTCCTCGCCTTTCGTAAGCTGCTTAAAACCCACCTCTGCCATCAGGCATTGGGGAACTGAGATATTCTTTCCCCCTAGGCATTTACAATTTATGCATGGTATGTTTGTTTGTTTGTATGTATGTTTGATTTGCAATAAGGGTTTTTTAGTTGTTTTAGTATTGAATTTACATAGGAGAGGGGTGGCATACAAATAAAGAAAGAAAGAAAGAAAAGAAAGAAAGAAAGAAACAAACAAACAAACAAACAAACAAATAAATAAATAAATTTAATGAAGAAAAGGACTGAGGCTGACATGATAGTTGTGCTCCAATATTTCAGGGGTTGCAATGGATGGAAACTAATCAAGGACAGAAGCAACCTAGAACTAAGGAGAAATTTCCTGACAGAAATCAGTGGAACAACTTGTATTTATAAGTTATAAATTCTCTAACACTGGAAATTTTTAAGAAGAGATCGGACAACCATTTGTCTGAAATAGTATAGGTTTTCCTACCTAAGCAGGGATTGTACTAGAACAGTGTTTCCCAACGTTGGGAACTTGAAGATATTTGGACTTCAACTCCCAGAATTCCCCAGCCAGCATATGCTGGCTGGGGAATTCTGGGAGTTGAAGTCCAAATATCTTCAAGTTGCCAACGTTGGGAAACACTGTACTAGAAGACTCTATTGTCCAACTCTATTGTTCTGTTAGCTGTGAATCTGCAGCAAGGTAAAGAAACTGCTACTAAACTATCAGAGAAGTACATATATGAAAACTCCAAGCAAATGTTCATTATTGCACAGATCTGTGACTTGTTATTTTTTATATAAAATTATGGAGAAACAGCAGTGAACGATACAAGAGACTTCTGCATTGACTCTGTACTTCAAATCTGTAATTCTTCATGAAAGAGCTCTTAAGTGATTGGATCATTTGGTAATTGCTGAGCTTGACCACTCTCAGGTCTCTATAGTGATCTTCTAATTGTACTTAAATGATAAATGGAGTAAAAACCATTTCAATGAACACTTTATCCAATAAGCAGTTTACTGATATGAAGAAGGTTAAACTAGTAATTGATTTTTATTCTTCAAGAGAAAGAAAAAGAAGATGGGAAATAATTCATGTTTGGTTCCTACTTCCAGTTTCCAGGATGACCTGCCTTATTTTCGGATGCTCAATGCTGCCATTGTATTCAAGCCATTTATTAGGTTTTAACAGCTATTTATTGTTTTTCAAATAATGTCTCCACTCTTCTTAGATCTTTTATAGTAACACCAGTTGTTTCTCCATTTGAACAACTGCTAACTTTTCACTTTTGTAATTTATATGTTAAGGCTACCGGCATTGTGTAGCTGGCAGGACCTCAAAAGGGGGGAAAAAATGAGACTGACTACAGTAAAGTATCCTTAATGCTTTGGGCTTGTTGTCGTAAACACAGAATCGTGGAAACCATAACAAGAATTTCCCAACCTCCTTTCTAGTTAATTAATTAAGGTAGGGTCTCAAATGGGAAAAAAGGGAGGGGGGATGGGAGTGAGGAAGGAAGGAAAGAAATAAAACTCCAGTTCCTCTTTATGAAAGAAACTGTCAAATGAATGGTTCCCAGTTTTTCCAAAATTCCTCATAAAATTATAATTGCCCTGAATTCCTGATAATTCCTAGAATGCCTCTACCTACAAACTTTTCTAGATAAGAACCGGGTGTTCAAGATTTTTTTGCCTTTTCTCAAGAATCATTTTCCACTTACAAACCTGAGCCTCTGAGTATGTAATTAGAAAAGGCAGGGAGAAGCCTCTGTGGGGCCTCTCTAGTAATCTCCTGGAAGGAAACAGGGCCGGAAAAGGTGGGAAGAAGCCTCTGTGGGGTCTCTCTAGGAATCTCCTAGGAGGAAACAGGGCCTCCCCCCTCTCTGTGGTTTCCCCAATCACACATTATTTGCTTTTACATTGATTCCTATGGGAAAAATTGCTTCTTCTTACAAACTTTTCTACTTAAGAACCTGGTCACAGAATAAATTAAGTTCATAAGTAGAGGTACCACTGTATTTGTATTGTATTTATTGACTGACTATAATACTGAATTAAATCAGTTCGGAGATGATGTAGTTGTAAATTTTCTAGATGTAGTATTTAAAGTCTGGAGGAGTAGGGTAATTTGTTACATGAGGAGGAGTGAAGGACTCTTCTTGTGAAGTATTTCTGGACTCCTTCAATTGTATTAATGTCTGATATGCAGTGTGGATTTTATTTATTTATTTATTTATTGGATTTGTATGCCGCCCCTCTCCGTAGACTCGGGGCGGCTAACAACAATGATTCCATATAGGTGAGCTGTATTCTAGAATACGTCTGACGAATGTTTTGTATGCCCTGGTTAATAAATCAGTGTTTCTAGAGAAGAAGCTACGTAAGATTAGGTTTACAATTCTTAATGCTTTTTGGCAATGCTGTTACAGTGGGCTCTAGCACTTAGGTCATTGGAAATCAGTACTCCAAGGTCTTTGACTGAGTGAGGGTCTTCTGAGAGTTCAATTTGTCCAAGTGTGTATTTAGTGTCTATATATGTAATTGTCCAAGTGTCTATATATGTATTTGTCCAGAGCTCTGGGGCCAGTTTGAGAAAGGATAAGTACTAAGATTATAGTATTCCATATTTTTAGTCTATTGATTACTCACTTGAGTTCACATCAAATTGCTAGCCTCAAAACATAAGTGGAAAAAGAGATGATAGGCACAAAGCATAAGGTTGCAGTGACATAATACTCTGATATGTCGTTGCAAAAGCTTGAGTTTAGGTTCCTTGAGAAGTAGCTTGCATTTTACTCTAACAGACCTTATTCAAGATTAAATGGATAGAAACATGTACCTTATTAATTAAAAGCCTAAATAGCACTGAAATGCATTTTTAAAGGAGTTTTCATTGTCGTGTTTAGCATCCCTTTTGTTTGCTTAACCTTAACCTATTCCAGAATCTCAGTTAATGTTTTAGGAACACAAAAAATCTCAACTAGCAAATGCTCTGTCCTACACATTGGGAAGAAGAATCTGAACTCCAAATACGAACTGAATAATCAAATTATCACAGATAATCCCCACTCGGTTAAAGACCTTGGTATACTAATAACAAAAGATTTAAGTGCCAAAGCCCACTACAACAATATAGCCAAGAAGGCTTCAAGAGTTGTAAACCTAATCCTACGTAGCTTCTGCTCTGGCAATCTCACACTACTTACCAGAGCTTACAAAACTTTTGCCAGACCCATCCTCGAATACAGCCAATCTGTTTGGAACCCATATCGCATCTCAGACATTAACACCCTTGAAAATTTCCAAAGATACTTCACCAGAAGAGCCCTTCACTCCTCCACTCGAAATAGAATACCCTACGAGACTCGACTTTCAATCCTGGGCCTAGAAAGTTTAGAACTAAGATGCCTTAAACAAGATCTAAGTATTGCCCACAAGATCATATGCTGCAACGTCCTGCCTGTCGGTGACTACTTCAGCTTCAACCACAACAACACAAGAGCACACAACAGATTTAAACTTAATATTAACCGCTCCAAACTTGACTGTAAAAAATATGACTTCAGTAACCGAGTTGTCGAAGCGTGGAACTCATTACCGGACTCCATAGTGTCATCCCCAAACCCCCAACACTTTACCCTTAGATTACCTACGGTTGACCTATCCAGATTCCTAAGAGGTCAGTAAGGGGCTAGAGTGCCTTCCGTCCCTTGTCCTATTGCTCTCCTATATCTCCTATACCTTTCTTCTATTCCTATATCTCTTCTTCTATTCTTTCATTGATATGTTCTATTACTATATCTTCTTTTCTATTATTTCTTAGATATATTTTACTATGAGTATCTCCTCTATAACCTTCATCATGTATTTTACTGTGTGTATATAGATATATACCCACTAAACCCTGCATTGTGTATTGGACTAACTAACTAACTAACTAACTAACTAACTAACTAACTAACTAAATAAATAAATAAATAAATAAATAATAAACAAACAAACAAACAAACAAACAAGCTTAGATAATTCAAGCTGACAAATAACTTCCATTCCCCCCCCCCATGCAGATATAAGATTCCCCCCCACCTCACCCCAAATGTGAGTAGTTCAGACAGGAACATTCAACTGCAGAATTATGCTATTAAGTCAAAGCTGGATATGGTTATATATAACCTCAGGGAAGAAAATGCTTCTATGAAGTCTGCACATTTGTTGATTCTCATGGCTTCATGAAGATGTCACACTAATTCAGTGTAGTAATATTCTACAACGGAGAAATGGTAAAAACTTCAGATGCCCCCAAATGCCTCTGCAATTATTTCTTCCAGAGGAAAAAAACCTTTCTTCCAGTGTTATCACATTTTCTATTTTTCATGATCCTGGATATTAATTTTATAATTATTTTATATATTTTATAATATATTTTATTTTATAATTATTTTATCTTAACCAATAACAAAAACTAAGCTTGTTATAAATCAGAATTGACGTTACCATAGAGTAGGGCAGTTATAAATGATGAAAAATGGCAACCAGCAAGGCAGCCAATGTTTTAGAGATAATGTTAGGTGATATGTGACCTACCCTGAATTATGAATATTACTGCTTTCATTTTTGACAGTTCTGAAGTAAATTGCCAGTTTGTTTGTTTGATTTATACCTGTTGTACATACTCTTGATCAGTTGGAGGATGATGAAGATATTTAGGACTCAGATTCAGATAGTGTTTATGAAGTAGTGGGGGGCCCAGGGTTACAGGTAGTAGAACAGGTGGGAGGCCAGCCACAGAATGGGGCTACGAGTTCAGAAACGTAGAGAGCAAAGGTCTGGAAGAAGATATTAAGGAGAGGAATGGGTTAAATATTGTAGTGAGGTAATTGGCACGTCAGGGGGCTAGTGGAGAAGAAGGGTGGAGTTTCAACGTTGCCGTAAAGAAATATGGAGGGGTTTTTCGCCACGCTAAAGTAAGCCAAAGTATTTTGTATTGTATTTAGTCAGAGTGGCTGTTTTTTATAGCTATGTAGTTAGGAAATAAATCTTGTCTAAGTTAAGCAGGAAAAAGAATGTGAGGAATGCGGCTAGAAGAGAGATAACGGACCGATTGATGTCGGAAATGTGTTGAAGTACAAGATAGCAGAGAAATAAATGGAATTGCTTTATTCGTGAAATGATGCATTTAATAAAAGTTATTTGTAATTACTAAACTTCTACCAGAGACCAGAACAATACCCTGCTTTACTTTTGGAGTTCAAGATAGCCATTAAGGGGATCTTCCTTCATTTATCCCATCAAAATGTTCTTGAAGTAGGTTAGGCTGAACAGCTAGCCTAAAGTCACCAAGTAAGTTTCTGAGTACCAGTGGGTAGACTTGACTCAAGATATCCTTGGTTTCTAATCATTAGACCATATGGGCCATGTAGAGAGATTTTGTATATGGTACTATCTTGTCTTTTATCTCTGGCAGAAATACATACAATTTTGTATCTCTTGCAAGAAAGGGCACTGTGCTGTGCTTAGTCTTTTTCTGCATCTCATACCTAAGAATTGCCATGAATGCTAAACTACAATTTATGCTTACTGATTTATTTCATTCTTTGTGATCAAATAGGAACAAAAAATATTAAAGATTACTGGAGGGTTAGCAATCCACTGACAATGTTATTTTTACCTGGCAGAAAAATGTTGTAGACAAACCTGTGGAGTAAGGCACAGTATATGGGTTGTTAGTCTCCCTGGGCTTGTGTATATGGGATAAATTCTGTTGTTTATCTAGGCAACAAGGCAGAAATTGTAGCAAATACTATTGTTTGTTTTTTCTCTCCTGGGTGGTTTTTACTTGTCATTCCAATTGAATGGGAATTCTTTGTGGAGTTACTGATTTGGAAAAAAATGTATTCTGGTCTTAAGTCAAAAGAGAGATGAGAAGGATTGGATGCTAAAATACAATCTGGTGTGACAATGAGGAAAGTTAGTAGAGACAGGTGGACAGTAAAAGGGATAAGGCCAAGAAGGGAAATTATAGTTAGTCATAGGCCAAGATCTAAAGTGGGTGGGAAAAAATGAAGAAAACATAAAAAGAAAAATAAAGAAATGGAGAAAATATTAGGATTAAAGATGATAATGTTACAACCTGGTGGTTTTTGCTCTAGATAAAGCCTTTTTAACACAAAAAAGGCTATGATCTTAAACTCTTGTTAACAAAGATCAAAGAAAGAATTGTTGAAGGCCACAAATGGATAGAAACCAAATTATTGATTCCAAAAATCCATGTTTCAATCCTTGGATTTCATCTACACTATATAAAAGACCAGACTATTAGATTTTGTTAGAGACTGGGAATTTATTCTGTGCATGATTTATAGTAAAACAATACTCTAATCAAGGAAGCACCAAGAAGAAATCTCTACTCCACCCCACAAAAAGAAAAAAAATCCTGACCGGGTAAACACTACGTATAAACAGGCAAAAGATAAAAAATCCCACACTTCCTTGCACGATGGTGTTATCTAGCTGGTTAATGAACTGTTTGCAAGCCAACAATACTGCTCAGAGAATATCAAAAACTATACAGTTCAATTCTGAGCTACATATACAGTATTTTCTTCTATTGGCTTCCTAATTCTCTACAACAAATCTAGGTACCTAAAGTTTCTAAGACTGTTAGATTTTGCAGGAGGAGGCAGATGTAATAACTATATCTAATAAAAAGCTTTATAGACGTGTAAAAGTAGAGGACTGGGAAAGAATATGGGGTGTTATTCAGAAACACAAAAGAAGGAGAAGAATGGGGTATGAAGTAGATCAAAAAACCCTTTGGTTCAATTGAATGAGAAATTCCAGTTGTTTTGCTTTTTAGGTTCTTTTAAAAAAAAGGTTTGTCCAGAAATGTATAAAGTCCTTGAGAAGACAAAATATTTTATTTTTATGATCCCTGTTGAATTCAAGAATTGCTTTCAATGTGATACAGGATTTAATTTCATAAATATTTCAAGGAGTAGGTTAGCTTTGAAACAGCCAACACAAGGATGAGTATGTGAAGACAAATGTCATGAAGTTGGACCAAGCAAGAAGAAAGGTCTCTTTGTGTTTAAGTGAGAAATTATGTGAGCCAGCTCCAGAAATCAATACTGTAAACCAATATTTTTTCAGAGTGATGTGATGCTTTTCAACTACTTGTTTCTTTTCCCAATTTAATGATATCCCTCTGGTTTCATTTCTAACAAAATGAAAATAAAATCTGTGTGTTATGAGACTCATACTTTAGCAATAGAGCTATAGATCAAAATTTCTAGAGTGAAAAAGAAATGATCTATAAAGACTGGAAAGTTATACCCTTACTCATGGGCAAAGTATTTATAGATAACTTTAAAAGTGCATAATTATTTTTGCCCATCAGGGGTTATCATTCTAAAAAGGTGGAACACTACTAAAATAAATTGTTTAGACTTCCCAAAGAGCATAGAGGGAGAATAACGTGACTTAGAGAATTACATAAACACAGCTAGAGATAGAATTATAAATTATACAAAATAAAATTATACAAAATTGATAATGAAAACAATTAATTCTATGTTAGAAAATAAAAAAAATCAGATGTTATTTTCCCATGCCTACAAAAATGGAAAGGTAATAATCAAGTTAAGGATTATTTTATAGATTGAATGAACTGCTACAGAAAAGGATTGTTTCATCCATAACTTTAAGAGTATTTCTGATTAATTTTTTATAAAGTAATGAAGTCAAAAAATCCAAATAAATAATACCCAAAGTAGTATATTTACAGCACTGAGCCCATATAAAGGAAAAGCATAGCTGAACGAGAAGAAAGTCAGAAAACAGGACAACTGTCTAAAAATTATTCTTGCTGAAGAAAATAAACAGGTCAGAATTTAAGAAGTCAGTTTGAAAGATCAAATCAGGTTCAAAGATAAAACAGTACTGTTTCCAGTATTGCATTACTCCAAATGAAACAGAATAGAATAGAATAGAATTTTTATTGGCCAAGTGTGATTGGACACACAAGGAATTTGTCTTGGTGCATATGCTGTCAGCGTACATAAAATAAAATATACATTTGTCAACAATCATATGGTACAACACTTAATGATTGTCATAGGGGTCAAATAAGCAATGAAGAAGCAATATTAATAAAAATCGTAGGATATACGCAACAAGTTACAGTCATACAGTCAACATGGGAGGAAATGGGTGAAAGGATACATACAAAATACACTTGTACTGTTTTGGGTGTAACAAAAAGTAACAATCAGCATGTAGTAAAAAGTAAACAAAACCAATACACACACACACTCATAGTAAGAACCCCTCAAATGAGGAAAAAGTCAATTAATCACAAGTTTCAGATCCGCATGACAAATAATCTACAGGGTCTCAAATTTCATTTTGGGTCATATATACCTGAGCATAGGAGCAAGGTTAAAGCTTTCTCTTCCAACTTATATAGAAAACATGAGTAATATTCAGTTGACCGAGTTTCATGTTTAATTAATAAAGTATATAATAATAACCACCTTTATTGTCTTTATATATATGCATGTATGTATGTATGTACAGAGCTGTACTGTGTACTGTAGGTACTGCTGTACTGTACTGCATGTATGTATGTATGTATGCATGCATGCATGCATGCATGCATGCATGTATGTATGTATGTATGTACAGAGCTGTACTCTGTACTGGTACAGAGCTGAAGGGATTGGATACTGTAGCCTATAGATTAATTCTCTGCCTTGCAAGGCAGAGGCTGCAAGTTCAAGTCCCAGTGAGGGCATGGCTAGCTGATGAGGCAAGAACAAGACCAAAATAGATC
The DNA here is from genome assembly GCF_031021105.1 of Erythrolamprus reginae. Taxonomy (NCBI): domain Eukaryota; kingdom Metazoa; phylum Chordata; class Lepidosauria; order Squamata; family Dipsadidae; genus Erythrolamprus; species Erythrolamprus reginae. The sequence goes on from NC_091954.1 coordinate 96,921,144, forward strand.
TATCCTAGTCTCCCTTAATTTTCAAATTCAGCAAAAACATGTGATACACACACACACACACGCGCACACACACATACACACAATGAAATTAATTTAGCCTCTACCGGTGCAATCCATAACAAAATACAAAGCAACATGAATAATATAGAAAATGGGTCTTGCACAAGTAATTAGTGAGAACCCTAATATGAATGTGATTCCATGTATGCATGGAGAGATCGTAATTGTATTTAGAGTCTGACATCCCATGGATGGGTTTTAACTTACTTCACCACTGGTTTGCTTTCTCTCATGCTGCATGACTACGCATGAATTGAGTGCCATGTGGCCATGCTGCCCATGCACAGTGCTGAAAACATGTGTTCTGCACATGTACAGAAACCAAAAATAAGATGGCGGCACCCATAGACCAGCACCAACAGAACTGGCTCTGTGACTTCACCACCAGTTTACTAATGGTTCTAAACAACTGGTTAAAATATTATTATTATTATTATTATTATTATTATTATTTAGATTTGTATGCCACCGCTCTCCGTAGGAGTTTACAAAAGGCAAGGAGGGTGGGGGCAGTTCTAATCTCCGGGTGGAGCTGGTTCCAGAGGGTAGGGCCCGCCACAGAGAAGGCTCTTCCCCTGGGACCCGCCAAACGACATTGTTTAGTCGACGGGACCCCGAGAAGGCCAACTCTGTGGGACCTAATCGGTCGCTGGGATTTGTGCGGCAGAAGGCGGTCCCGGAGATATTCTGGTCTGATGCCATGAAGGGCTTTATAGGTCATAACCAACACTTTGAATTGTGACCGGAAATTGATTGGCAACAAATGCGGACTGTGGAATGTTGGTGTAACATGGGCATACCTTGGCCACAAAGAAGAAGGAGACAACCTATTATTCAAAGCACCTGAGGGTAGAACAGAAAGCAATGGGTGGAAACTAAACAAGGAGAGAAGTAACTTAGAAGTAAAGATAAATTTTCTGACAGAACAATTAATCAGTGGAACAGCTTGCCTCCAGAAGTTGTGAATGCTCCAACACTGGAAGTTTTTATGAAGATGTTGGGTAGCCATCTGTCTGAAGTAGTGTAGGGTTTCCTGCCTAAGCAGGGTGTTAAACTAAAAGTCTTCAAAGGTCCCTTCCAACTCTGTTATTGTTATTGTTATTGTAAGATACAGAGAGCAAGATAGTGAGAAGGAAAGGATCCAATGTCAGATTCCTTCTTCTGATTATGGGTGACTTCTTCCACCTTGAAGGAGGACTTCTACAAACTCAATAGTTTGTTCAACACTATTCCCCTCCCACTCTGTCACACATTTTACCATTATATCAATTGAGAAACCACTTATAATGCACAGACTTGCAAGGAGAGATTTATTAGAGACATCAAGTATAGATTGCAACCACTCACAAAGCCTCTGTGGGTCATAATCAATGCCCCTTGTGAGCCTCTTCACCTTGCAGAAATGTCTTGATCTGCCTTGTTAGAGAGAGAGAAAAATCCTCACAATACTTTAAGATGCTTCCTGAAGTTGTTTAATAATCAATAAAGTGGTTCTAGAAAGAAAAGTATCCATGGTGCTTACCCTTGCCATATTGATCCAAATAACTCCTTTTTCCATAGCTAATTTGCTCTTCCCACAGAAATGTGTTATCATTTCCAATATATGATTTAACCTTGAACATACGACAACATCACATATGTCTGCTACTCTCTCAGCATATTTTCTGCAAAGCCCTGAAAGACTGAGTTTTGTTTTTAAGATACTCACGCATAGAAGTCTAATTGATTTATTGATGGGTTTGCTACTGGAAGGAAACAGAGTCTGAGGAAAGGTGGAGTTTTTTTATAGATTTTGCATATTATTAGTTTCACTAATTAGTTTAATTATAATTGTAGTCAATTAGTAGCAATTCCACAGGACATTATCATCAATATGAAATAAATTAGTGATAAAATTAATTTCATTGATTTAATACAAAGATTCCTTTTGCTGTAAACAAAAGGTCTCGCAAGTTGTAGCTAATTTTTTATTTTATCTTCAACCATTGTTTTTTTAAAATATTGTATTATTGTAATATTTCATCTCGCTTACATTCTAGTTGGCAGATTGAAAGACCTGCACATCAATTAGAGAACAAATGAAAGCATAAGATATCATCAAGACAGTAAAAGAATTGAAATGGAAATGGGATGGTTATAAAACTGTTGGCAGCTGGACTAAGACTGTCATAGAATGGATCCAACTGGATAAAAAGGATCCACAAAAGAGACATAAAACAAGATGGGCTGACAACATCAACATTGCAGGCAAAAGAAAGCTCAGGTCCTTATTGGTTGAAATATGAGAAATATGAGGAAGGGGCCTTCATCCTACAGTGATAGACAATGGTTGAAGATGAGGATGAATAGGATGATTAAAATTTATTATTTGGATTTGTATGCCGCCCCTCTCCGAAAACTCGGGGCGGCAATGACAATGGCATTCTAGTACCATGTTTCCATGAAAATAAGACCCTGTCTTATATTGTTTTAAATTCTGAAATAAGTACTTGGCCTTATTGCCATGAACTCAAAAGCCCAATTGGGCTTATTATTAGGAGATGTTTTATTTTGAAGAAAACAGGGTAGTTAATACTTTTAGTTGTCACCTTGGGCACCAGGTAAAGCTGAGTAGCTCTGAGCAAAACCTCAGAGAACCATCTATTTTTGATTCACCACAGGGTAAAAACAAGATCCAGAAAAAAGCAAACACTATGGGAATTATTTATTTATTTTTATTTATTAGATTTGTATGCCGCCCCTCTCCGTAGACTCGGGGCGGCTCACAACAATAACAAGAACAATGTAAGAACAAATCTAATAATTTAAAAAACGCTAAAAACCCCATTATTAAAAGCAAACATACACACAAACATACCATGTATAAACTGTATAGGTCCGGGGGAGATGTCTCAGTTCCCCCATGCCTGACAGCAGAGATGGGTCTTAAGAACTTTACGAAAGGCAAGGAGGGTGGGGGCAGTTCTAATCTCTGGGGGGAGCTGGTTCCAGAGGGTCGGGGCCGCCACAGAGAATGCCCTTCTCCTGGGTCCCGCCAAATGACATTGTTTAGTCGACGGGACCCGGAGAAGGCCAACTCTGTGGGACCTAACCGGTCGCTGGGATTTGTGTGGTAGAAGGCGGTCCCAAAGGTATTATAGCATGATGTTGGAATAGAATACAGAATAATAGTATTGGAAGATACCTTAGAGATCTTCTTGATAAAGATAAAGGGGGAAGGGGGGGAGAGAGAAATAGAGGGAGAGAGATATGGAGGAAGGGAGATTTAAAGTTGCACCCCAAACTTTACTACAAAATATATTTTAATTTCCAGTAAAATCCAAAATTTTCAGTTCTTAATACGTATTCCAATTCAATAAAGTTTTAGTGTGAACCCAAGTTTCTACACACATTTTTCGTAACAAACATCTGAATGTATATCAAATCCCTGCCTCCAATGCACATCCATAAAAAGTTACACTCCAATTTTTTGAAAAAAAAGGATAGATTTATAACCTGTTCCTAAAACTGCTAAGCATGGACCAGATTTTAATGTATTACAATTGAGCTAGTGAGGATGCTTTGAGGGCAACTTTATGACATTCATAAGTATTGGCTACTTTGTTTTCCAAGTTGCAATATCAGTTTTATCAAATTATGATTCATCACTGATTAGATTTCTAACTTCATTATTAAGAGTGGCTCTGTGCATGAGGATTAAAACCCCGCCTGAGCTTCAGCATACCAAGAATCACAGAATTACTTAATCAGTTTTAACTTTTCCATTTAGCATGCCATTCACATTCTCCATGCACCCCTCTGGCTGTTAACAATACAAAGCAGCCACCTACGGGGAACTTACATGACATTTCAAATACAGAATATAGTCAATTTAAGTAATGTTTTAGTGATTGCTTTGATTGCTGCAAGCCCTTTCATTGAGATCACAGCTGGATTTACAGTATTAGCAACAGGAAGTCCAGCTTCCAATATCAGTTCCAACACTCTACCCTGGTTCTCATGAATCAAAATCTGACTCCTGACAGTACGCCATTGCCTTGAGAATTCCTGGGAAAATAAATTGAATTTCTTACACTGGCTCTTAATGCTAGTTAGTGGGAAATCAAATGCAGCAATAGAATGGTGGTAATATAGACTGCTGGCCAAAGATATGTTGCATAAGACCATTAAAAGGTAACCTTGTATTCAGCAGTGGGCTACAAGCCGGAACGTTAAATTGCGCTCATCGCCGTGGCTCGTACGTTCTTGCAGGACCAGTGCAATTTTGCTGCTGCACCTGTAGAGATAGCAAAATCGCGCACAGAGCAGCAGGTAAAACCTTGCCGAAACACAGGCACAATTTTGCTACCTGAACTTACGAGCCGCGGCGACAAGTGCAATTTAGCGTTCCCGCTCGTAGCCCATTGCTGATAGTATTACTGTATGTCAGGCATGACTTCAGTTGTGACCTGCAGACCACATGCTTCCCTGAATTGCTCCTAATGCAGCCCTACAAGATTGAAAACTTTAAAGGAAGTTGGTTATTTATATACATTAAACATAATATACATCTGTCTGTCTGTCTGTCTGTCTGTCTGTCTGTCTGTCTGTCTGTCTGTCTGTCTGTCTATCTATCTATCTATCTATCTATCTATCTATCTATCTATCTATCTATCCCTATATCTATATCTATATCTATCTATATCTATGTAGATTGTTCTGAGTTCGGGTTTTGCCCCATGTAATATTATGCATGTCTATGCGATGTTTCGGTGAAATCACATCACCATCATCAGGCTGAAGTTGTAAGCTTCGTGCTGCTGTAAATATAGTTTGTTTGCATACTATATACTCTATCTATCTATGGTGAAATCGTATCACCGCATAGACATGCGGTGAAACGTCGCATGTCCATGCGACGTTTCGGTGAAATCACATTCACCATCATCAGGCTGAAGTTGTAAGCTTCGTGCTGCTGTAAATATAGTTTGTTTGCAAACAAACTATATTTACAGCAGCACGAAGCTTACAACTTCAGCCTGATGATGGTGAATGTGATTTCACTGAAACGTCGCATAGACATGCATAATATTACACGGGGCAAAACCCGAACTCAGAACAATCTACATACATATACCCGTGAAAATCTATAAAAACAAATCTCTATATTTGTTATCTATATCTATATATTCTATATCTATATCTATATCTATATCTATATCTATATCTATATCTATATCTATCTATCTATCTATCTATCTATCCATGTTACATGTTTTTTTGCTGAATTTGAAAATTAAGGGAGACTAGGATAGATCTATTTCGGCCTTATTTTGGCCTCATCAGCTAGCCATACCCACTGGGACTTGAACCTGCAACCTTTGCCTTGCAAGGCAGATAATTATCCTCTAGGCTACAGTATCCAATCCCTTCAGCTCTGCACCAGGGAAGGGTTACATATGTGTCGAATCACCCTGGTGTATTGAAAGAACATCACAGCTCCTTATTTGCCTCATATATATGCGCAAGCCAAAAGTTTGGACACACATGGTGTAAGTATTTCCATATCTGAGTTTCAGAAAATCCAGATCACCATCAAATTTTAGGAATATTTTCCACAAGTCTCTGTCAACCAATGGTCATCTGGCTGGTCATAATGCACAGTGGTCATATTATGTCCCTCAATGCCAAATTTAACTTTCTATGTAATTTGTTTGTTTGTTTGTTTGTTTGTTTGTTCTATATTCCAGTCAATGAAAGTTTAGGCATGCTGTGTGATCTCAAATCTCTGTGGAGTTCAATTGTCCTTTGAGGATGGCTCTTTGAGAAATCACCATCCAAAGGTGCAAGGAAGAGATCAGCATTTTTGTTTCTTAATAAAGGAGGAAGCTTTGTAATATTTTAAAGTTTGTATTGTATCTGATTTGGCAGCCAAATATTTGGCTGAGGTAGGATTCTGTATGGAAAAATCAATGATTAAGTTCTAGTTGAATAAGAATCCTTTGCAATTTTATATTACTCTTTTATTTATTTATTACTCATTAGATTCTTTCCCATAGGATCACAAGTCAGCATACATGGTATTCTACCTTTCAAGTTATCTCTGAAATATTAAATCTGTGAGGAAAATTAAACTGAGAGAAGCAGCTACTTTAAAGCAACTTGATCAACTTCTTTGAGGTAATGGGACTTCTGGTCATGTATCAACTAATACTTTGTGTTATGTTAACATGCTGTATGATGTGCTAACAATTGTCCCAAAATTCAGTAGGCTTTGTAAGGCTTTTCTTTAATAAAGACTATTATAGAATATAAGATGGAGATATAATATAGATCCGGGATGGCACAGCAGGTCTAGTACTATACTGCAGGCCACTAAAGCTGACTGTAGATCTGGAGGTCAGCAGTTCAAATCTCACCACCGGCTCCAGGTTGACTCAGCCTTCCATCCTTCTGAGGTGGGTAAAATGAGGACCCGGATTGTGGGGGCAATATGCTGGCTCTGTTAGAAGAAAGGTATAGAAGGTATAGGAGAACAATAGGACAGGGGACGGAAGACACTCTAGTGCACTTGTACTCACCCCTTACTGACCTCTTAGGAATCTGGATAGGTCAACCGTAGATAATCTAAGGGAGAAATGTTGGGGGTTTGGGGATGACACTATGGAGTCCGGTAATGAGTTCCACGCTTCGACAACTCGGTTACTGAAGTCATATTTTTTACAGTCAAGTTTGGAGCGGTTAATATGTTTAAATCTGTTGTGTGCTCTTGTATTGTTGTGGTTGAAGCTGAAGTAGTCGCCGACAGGCAGGACGTTGCAGCATATGATCTTGTGGGCAATACTTAGATCATGTTTAAGGCGTCTTAGTTCTAGGCTTTCTAGGCCCAGGATTGAAAGTCTAGTCTCGTAGGGTATTGTGTTTCGAGTGGAGGAGTGAAGGGCTGTTCTGGTGAAGTATCTTTGGACATTGCTAAGATGTTGTAAGCCGCCCTGAGTCTAAGAAGAAGGGCAGTATAAAAATTGAATAAATAACTAAACAAACAAAGAAAAGAATAGATAGATAGATAGATAGATAGATAGATAGATAGATAGATAGATAGATAGATAGATAGATAAATAGATAAATAAATAAGGTTTATTATTAAAAGTTACTCACTAGTGGCCAAAAACATGCAGGAATTAGTCATTTTAAATTATCCATTGTAAGTGGTCTGATGAATAATGAAATTAAAGTGTAAGCAAATGTTGTGGCCTGTCAGTCACCAACCCTTCCAGCAGCCGAAACTGAGGAGGAGCAGGCTTAGGAGTCGGGGTCAGCATCAAGGCAACCTGAGAGCTCTGAATGGAGCTGTCAGAGAGAGAGAGAGAGAGAGAGAGAGAGAGAGAGATCCCTCAGCCCTCAGATAGAGTCAACAACCCTCAGAACTGAAGGTGGCTGATGAGGAAAAAGCGAAACAGTTCAGCTCAATGCCTTGACGTATGGATGTGCATAAGGCAAAGGAGAAAAGAGCAGTGGAAATATGTGGGCCGATATTTGAGACAGAAGAGTCACCATTTCTAGTAGAATAGAATTAGAAACATAGAAGATTGATGGCAGAAAAAGGCTTCATAGTCCATCTAGTCTGCTCTTATACTATTTCCTGTATTTCATCCTAGGATGGATATATCTTTATCCCAGTTACTGTTTAATATATAATTTAAACATAATATATCTTTAAATTCAGTTACTGTGGATTTACCAACCACGTCTGCTGGAAGTTTGTTCCAAGCATCTACTACTCTTTCAGCAAAATAATATTTTCTGACGTTGCTTCTGACCTTTCTCCCAACTAACATCAGATTGTGTCCCCTTGTTCTTGTGTTCACTTTCCTATTAAAAACACTTCCCTCCTGGACCTTATTTAACCCTTTAACATATTTAAATGTTTCAATCATGTCCCCCATTTCCCTTCTATCCTCCAGGCTATACAGATGCTAATTCTTTTTTAGCAAAGTCTGATTGGACACCTAAGGACACATAACTACTTTTGGACTCTTTTTATCTATTCCCTCACTGAATTTAATCTGATCTTAAAACACACTTGGTTGCATTTGTACAGGTAGACAAGAGACTGTAGAATTTCTAGGGCTGAACTCTGTTCTAGATAATAATAATAATAATAATAATAATAATAATAATAATAATAATAACAACAACAACAACAACAACAACAACAACGCATTATTACTAGCAAACTATTGTTATGCTCCTGTATTCATGTTAAGTGTAACTCAAGGAAAGTTTTATTAATTTTTTGTCCATACTTGCAGTGGGTTGCTCCCTGTCCGGCCTGGTTCTGTGAATTGGTAGTGATGGGTTTTAGAACTGATCCACACCCCTTCCTCTTTTGGCTATAGAGGACAGAAAGTTTCATATTACAGTATATAATATTGCAACAATTCTCTAACATTTTCCTTGACCTTGGAGACCACATCATAATATATCCATTTAAAAAACAAGGACAGCTTTTTATTTCAGAAGTCTACAGTATACTTATTCTTGCCTTCAGATATGAAGTTTAATCTACAGGACAAACTTTTTAAACATAAAATTAAGGATTCATTCTTTTCTTTTTCTTTATCTCACTTTTAGATTGTTTAATGAGTTTTAATAATAATTGACCTTCTAAACCTTCTCATTCTTTATTGTCAATTTTGACTACTGAAAATCCCCAAGTTGAAACTTGTATTGTGAAATTATCCCTTCTTTTTAAATAGTTATTTTCCTGTTTTTGATGTCTCAGTGCAATTATTCAAATGACAGTCAAATATCTTTATGTTCAGCTATCATTCAGGAATCAGCCTTGTTGTCAGCTTTGTCAGTGCTGGGAATAATTACTCTGCTTCTTCAAATAACTATCCTTGAACTTCAGTCTAGTACATCATAAACTTCTGAGACATGATATTTATTTATTTAGTCAAAATTTTAAATGACTGGCAACTCTGCCTCAAAAGTGCAGTATGCATAACTTCAAACCACTTGGAGCATTTCAAAACAGAATAAAGACTTCATTTTAGTTTTTGAATATTTTAACATTTTCAATGTAGTGTTTTATTATATCACTCACGAAGATATGTCTAGTTAATTGCATTTTCCAACCTCTTATCATGAAGTTCTACTGTTGGAGATTTGAATTCAATATGTTAGACGAAGTGCTCATGAGCATAAGTAATATGCGGAAAGAATACAGAATAATTAAGTGTAGAATGAATATAGAATTATAAGTATACACTATGAGTAAATGGTGATGAATTGTCTTAGAGACAATTAGGTACTTACCTTACCTAGCACTAAATTTCATTTATTAATCTTATTAATTGGCTTTCTATGCTGTTCCTCTCCGAGAACTAAATGCTAACATATTTTCATTGTGTTTTAGGTAAAAAGTATGTAGATATTATCTCTCTCTCTCTCTCTCTCACAGAGAGAGAGAGAGAGAGAGAGAAAGAAAGAAAGAAAGAAAGAAAGAAAGAAAGAAAGAAAGAAAGAAAGAAAGAAAGAAAGAAAGAAAGAAAGAGATTTCCAGTTCAGGGTTGGATTCTAACCAGTGATGGGATACCAAAATTTTTATTACCACACTGTGGGCATGGCTTATGCATTTTGTTTCAACACCTTTCAGTGCAAATTGGGTGCTCTGGGGTGGAGCTCCAAATTTTGCTACCGGAACTGCGTTTCTGACCATTCCTGTAGGAGCCCATCACTTGTTCTAACTTATCTCACTGCCAGTTTGCTTCCTCCCATGCTCTTTCGCTGCATCTCATTCATGCAGTGTGCTTTGAGTCCAGGTGCATATGCAATTGCAGTGTGCTTTGAGTCCAGGTGCAAATTCCAAAAAATCCCCTCCTTCCAAAAAAGTTGAAAACAAGATGCAACTGCATTTACAGTGCTGGAAACTCAACTTCTGCACATGCTTAGAAGAAAAAATAATAAGAAAATAATAAAAAAGGTGGCAGCCTTATAGATTGAATATGGGGTAGTTTTTGGAATCCTGAATCCTCTGTGTGTTGCATTTTCACCTTTCCCAGGCCCTATAAGCACTCTGTTCCACATGTCTCGTTTTTGTCAAAACATGGACCCATTCTGGCCTCCCAAATCTTCCACACATCAATTTTTTGCCCTTCCTGGACTCCAGAAGCACTCTGCATGCCGAAAATGGGATGCACAGAGGGTTCAAATGTGTGTGTGTATGTGTGTGTGTGTGTGTATAGAGAGAGGGAGAAATTTATTTTTTGCCTTTTAAACACAAATATATATACAGTGGTACCTCTACTTAAGAACTGAATTCGTTCCATGACCAGGTTCTTAAGTAGAAAAGCTTGTAAGTAGAAGCAATTCTGCGGAGAGGGGCGGCATACAAATCGAATTAATAATAATAATAATAATAATAATAATAATAATAATAATAATAATAATAAATTTTCCCCGTAGGGATCAAGGTAAAAGCAAATAATGCGTGCAAACCCATTAGGAGAGAAATAAAAGCTTAGAATTTGGGTGGGAGGAGGAGGAGGAAGAAGAGGAGGAGGAGGACAGTCGCTGCCGAAGGAAGAAGGTGAGGGAAGGGGAATTAAAAAAAAGGCTTTTAAAAAAAGGACTCTAAGGCGGCGTGGAGGAGCACGCGCCTCCCATACACCCGGCGCGAGGCTGCCTCCCATACACTGCACCAGAGAGAGAAACCCAGGGGGAATGGCAGGAAACTGGCTGGGCCTTCGTGCCCCTCTCAAATTTACCGAGAAATTTTTCAGGGTTTAGGTTCTTAAGTAGAAAATGGTTCTTAAGAAGAGACAAAATAATCTTGAACACCAGGTTCTTATCTAGAAAAGTTCTTAAGTAGAGGCATTCTTAAGTAGAGGTACCACTGTATATAGGCAACAACACAAGACCTTATCATGACCCTTACTCTTGTTTGCTTTTAACCATGTGACCTGGAATTCCCAGAATTCCATAGTCAGGAAATGAAATTGAAATTCACACATCTTAAAGTTATTTGGGAGAGAGTTTAGCCACTGGACTTTGGGTTGTTGTTGTTGTTTTGTTTAAATCGAAAATTATTTGCAAAAATTTCTACTGATGGGAGAAATGGCCACCAGATTAACTACATATGTGTTTCTTCCAACCCATCTGTACAATCATTTTCATTTTTTAATTAACTTCTAATCAATTGAAGAATAATGGAAATAACACTTTCTGCCTTTTCCTAGGGGTTATCTCTTATTTTCTTGTTTCTTTACTGTTGATGTTGATTTAGTCAAAACTTTAGTGTGAAATAATAATTGTTGTCTAAAGTAGGACAATGAAATCTAAGAAGCAAAATAGAATTTTCCATATCCTTTTCCTGCCAGAGTTACTGGTCATTCAGATTGTATAGGTCAGATTTGGTATAACCATACTGTCTTACTATTATCCCAACAATAGATGTTTTAAGATTGCTTATAGGATCATGTTGGTAATACATTTTTTTTCCACACCTGCTTGATCGTCATGTTTTTGTGAATTGTTTTATTTGGACAGTTTCTAAAATTAATTATGGAAATGGCCTTATGGTTTATCATCTTTCTAACTATCATGTCAGCCTCAGTCCTTTTTTTCATTAAATTAGGTATATCCTATTCCAGCAATGGTTCTTTAAACCATATTTTTTGGTGTATAATATGCACCTAGATTTTAGAGGAGGGAAAAAAGTATTCTGAACCAAATGGTGTAGTATTATATTGTTTAATAAAATACCAGGGTAGCAGAATACTTTTTACAAGCATGTACAAACTTTTTACAAACTTCAAATTTGACAGCTTTAAGATTTGTGGACTTCGACTCCCAGAATTCCTCCACCAGTCATGCTAGCTCAGAAATGGGAGTTAAAGCCTTAAACTTGCCAGGTTTGAAGACCCTTGCCCTTTCCTTCCACCAGAGACCCTTTGCATTTTCTTGCAAAACGGCATTGTGGGTTGATTCAGCTGGAGGCAACTATGGGCTATTTAAAACAAGGAGACCATTAAAGATGACTTTACTTTGCAGAGACGCTTAAGAGTTCCTTCAAGGGCTCCTCCATTCCCTCTACATTGAGAAGGGAATGAGTCACCCTAAAGAGGGTGGTTGGGCACAAAGCAGCGGATGCAATAAGCGTGGAAAAATGCAAACATTTTGCCATCCGTATCACCACTAAATAACTGTTAATAAAGACTCTTAACTGTTCTGTCGGGCTCTCTGGTAGAATCTTCCCAAAAATTCACAGGTACAAATTTTAGACACACACACATTTGAAAATTCAAAACAATGTTCTTTATAATGAAAATTCACTTCAACTAAGCCCTCTTTTGGTATAGCAAAGAGCACTTGTCTCCAAACAAACTGGTAATTTATACAAGTCCCTTATCAGTCCTGTGATACTTAGCTTACAGCTGTGAGGCAATTCAAAGTCCTTCTTTCACAAAGTGAAACACAGTTTGCTCTGGTTTAGTTTCAAAGCAGGGAAAAATCAGCACACAAAAAGTCAAAGTCAGTAACGCAGTCATGAAACACAACGATCAGATAATCCTCCACAATGGCCAAACCCACAGACTGCTATTTATAGCAGCCTCACTAATTACCACAGCCCCACCCAACCACAGGTGGCCTCATTTTCTTTGATAATAATCTCTCAGTTGTTGCCTATGCATCGCTATCCGCATGCGTGGCTGTATCATTAACTCTTGTTCTGAATCCAAGGAGGAGCTAGATAATTGATCTCCTTCTGAGCTGTCTGCCACACTCTCCTCTTCCCTGTCACTCATGTCTTCCTGGTCAGAGGAGCCTTCATCAGCAGATTCCAGCGGGGGGGGGGCAAAACAGGCCTGCAGCATGTGGATGTCTCCCCCACACTCCCAGTCCTTGGGGCAGGAGCTGGGCCAGAGCTAACCACAACATTAACATGTTTGGTCAGATTCAGAGTAACTGGTTCTCCAGAATCACTTTAGATGTCTCTTCTGGTGCTTCATCTCCTGGAGCTCCTTGGTAAACCATGGAACTTTCCTGGATCCACCGCCAAGGAGAGGTTGCAAAGGTTGCAGAGTTCCAGGCTGCCACCAGGAACTCAGCTGGATTGTAGACAAAGGAGTCAGGTACTTTCCAAACTCCCTCTGGAACCCTACAGGGACAATTAGGCATCTGGGGCAGAACCACTTAATTGGCTCCATCTCTGCAATGGGGGAGTGATGCCTTAAAGTCTAATCTCAGAAGGAAATGATCTGACCATGACAAGGGAGAAACATCTACACCCCATAATTCCAGATCACATCTCCACTGTCCTGAGAGGAACTGAACTACTTGGGACAGGTCCATGGTTGTCATGGAATCCATGAACTCCTGAACCACATTTGAGGATTTGTCAAAAAATTGTAAGTTGAAGTCTCCCAGTACCATAAGTCTGGGAAACTCTACTACCAACCTGAATACTACCTCTAGCAGCATAGTCAGGGTTATTGTAATGCAGCTGGGAGACAGGTATGTCAACACCAAATCCAGCTGAACATCTCAAGAAGAGAGGTTCATACCCAACAAACTTTGGGGTAGGGATCCTGCAAGGACAAAGACTCTTCCGGGCAACAATTGCTATTCCTCTACCCTTTCCCTGTAATCATGGCTGATACAATATCTAAAACTGTCAGGGAACATCTCCAAGAGGGGAACACCCTCATCATGACCCAGCCAGGTCTCAGTTATTGATGCCAGGGCTGACCCCTCCTCCAGGAGCATATCTTGGATGAGGGTGGGACCTGTTAGCAACAGACCTGGCATTAAATAGCAGCAGCCTGAGGCCAGGGCCCTGACATCCAATGTCACCAGATATACGAGACCAGCCCGATGAACCAGAATGAGAGGGGCCAGAAGAAAGTAATTGCTCTAAGACAGCGAATCCTAGTTCCCCGAGAGCATCTTCCGCCAGGTCTATTCATTGATCTTGAATACATTTGCATTAAGTCGGACTTTTGCAAGTCAATAATTTATTCATCTAGAAAGATGACTAGCTGCTGAATGATAATCATAGAACATAATAGAAAATGCTTTTATAGCATGACTCAATGAAAATTGGCTGAAATCTGTGTCTTATTCAATAGAGCTTATTCTTGTTAAGTGAGCATAGAATGGAACTGTTTAGGGCATTAAGAACTTTATAGGGAAGAACTGAATTATGAAAGACAATGGGAGACAAATACAGATGCTGAGATGCTGCTTGTCATTGTTAACTATTGTTTAACGGCCCTTTCACAAATATTTAGACATTTCTGCTGAACTACAGGAATGTTCTTAAAACCATGGATCTTGTGACAATTATGTACAATATTAATGATGCATCTCTATAACCCTGTGGACATTCTACATTCCTTGCTGTGCTTAAGAAATAATTTAAAATGCTAGTTCTTAAATGTGACTTTTTGTTAAATGTTATTTTGCAAACCATTGTTCAAGTTAGATTCTATCTTACAGCAAACCTGGAGTGGGAAGCCGGATTTTTTGTTTCATGAAGAAAGAGTGTTTTTCTTCTTATTCCTTTTTTTAAAAAAAATAAGAACTGTATTGTTCCTATTTTACAATTCTTTGGTCTCTAGGAAGTATCTTGGATATTCATTTGCATAAAAATACAATATGCTGTAGTTTAAAACAATATAACAACATAATTCACGCTTTTTTTCAGTAAGCCCAGGTTCTATTTATAGGTGATTTTCAGCACTGCTGTCCTTTTTCAAGTGTAAAATGTGAAGTTCATATAATTTGTCTTTCAACCAACCTATGCTTTTTAAAAAATTTATGATTTAAAAGTTGTGGTTTTAAGCTCTGGTTGGCTATTTGCTTACAAGGAGATTTAAGGAGACATCCATTTAGGCATGGTGTATTTCTTTAATGAGAATAATCATCCAGGAAAACAAACAGACAATTGATTTCTAAGTGTATTACATGCCCGCAGAAGTGCAGTGCAATATAATAGATCTCATAGAAAATGGGCAAGCTCACATGCTACAATCAAATTGTGGTTAGAAAGCCAAGACTATATAGATGGTGTAGCTATCATCTGATAATGTACTTAAAGTATCTAAATTAGCTTTCCATTATTAATGTAAGATATATAATATACAAAAGGTTAAAAGGGGGAACAAAGTAAAGTAACATACACAAGTAATAATGTATTCTTGACCATTAACATTGCTCTGTAATGGATTTTAAATTGAGTTACTCCTGAATTTTGGCAATTATTCGGTAATAGAGCTTGCCCTCAATAAAATCCCAAGGAAAAATAATCCGTGCTAGGTATCCTGCAGGAGCCATTTCATTTTATTTTTAATATTCTTTAAAAATAAATCCCATCCTTCATAACAGATTGCTTAAAGTGCCCATAGAACTAAGATGCAAAACTTTAAAACTGAATATCTCGTTCGGATGCATCGAATTGCATCCTGAACCATTTTATGCAGTTTGTGAAATAATTGCTCTATAAGGGAATCTAACATTAAGCTAAAATTCCCACCCTTGGATGTTTTGTTATTGTTATTTTTGTGCTGTGATTTTTAAAATTTTATTATACTTTTGGGTTATGATATTTAATCTATTACTCTAAAAAGAGAATGTAAGCCTTCGGAAAGCTTCTGGAGTACAATGGCACAGAAATCCCATTAAGTATATAAGTAAATACTGAAATAGTTCTAAGGAGAGGATATTGCTTAAGGAAGTAAGTTAGGAGAAACATGGACAACATGGTCCTATGCCCATGTGCAATGTGATGTACTATGTTCATTGTGCTTATATATGTGTGCTGGGAAATATGGGGCAGGCTGCTCAGTGTTGTTACTGGTTGGGTAATGAAACCACTCAATCAAACTCTGAGAACACCAACAGCTACTTTGTTGGTCAAGATGGAGCCTTCATTTATATGTACCAACCAGTGAAATAATAAAGCCCGCAACAGAATAATCAGATTCATGTCTGCATCAGGCACAACATCCTTAGCAGAATAACCAAACAATGCCTTTTATTCTACCCATCTGCAACTGCAAAAGTATGCAAATTCAAGTAGATGAATAGATACCACGTTGGTGGGAAGGTAACAGTGTTCTGTGAATCTTTGGTATATAATAATAATAATAATAATAATAATAATAATAATAATAATAATAATAATAATAATAATAAATTTATTGTCATTGTCAAGCAATGAATTGTCATTGGCAACGAAGGTCGTGTGACACCCAGAGACCAGTCCCATCATATATAAAATCAGAATAGGTAAATTTAAAAATAGAATAAAAAATGGTCCTCTGAATGTCCACAGTCCTCCCCTATACTTCCGCTGGTGCTGAACAAAGGATGACCTTGAATCTTCTGGAAGGAATTTATTCTGGCTCGTATCTTTCCCCCCTCATGCAACCAACCTGCCAATTCTCACAGTACTACTCTATTTGTGTTGTGGTTAGCTCTGGCACAGCTCCTGCCCCAAGGAATGTGCAGGTGGATGTGGGGGAAACATCCACATGCCGCAGGCCTGTTTTGCTCCTGATGGAATCTGCTGACGAAGCCTTCTCTGACCAAGGAAGCATGAGTGACAGGGAAGAGGGGAGTTTGGCAGACAGCCCAGGAGGAGATCAATCATCTTATCATCCTTGGATTCTGAACAAGAATTAATGAAACATCCACACATGCGTAGACTGATGCATAGGAGACAACAACTGAAGGATTATTACAAGAGAAAATGAGGCCACCTGTGGTTGGATAGGGCTGCTGTAATTAGTGCTACAGATAAAAGTGCAACCTGGTGTTTTAGCCTCATGGTAGTTTATCTGATTCATTGTTTCGTCAAGATCGTGGTTTTTGTGCTGTTCAAGATTGTGTGTGGACTCTCTGGACTTTAGAATTGGACTCAATTTCCCAGTTATTGGGTGAGCAATTGGATTGCATTTAACCTGTGCCTTATGTGTACCAGAAAATCCCTTTGACATTTCAAAAGGGAGCTGTTTCTGTTTTTCTGTTTATAAAAACTTTTGGGTTTTCTTTTTATCATGTGGTGTGTGTCTTCCTGGACTAATTACCCTGTAATTACAGGTGGTTGAAACACGCTGGCAGAACAATTTGTGGCAGGCCAAAGTCTCTAACTCAAAACAATGGCTCCAGCCTGATCTTGGATATCCTCTACTCAACCTCCTACTCAATCTTCTTTTGAAAGCTTCCCGTGCAGAGAGGGTGTTCTCATAATTTCCCAACTGGTTTGTCCAGTGGGCACACACTCACTTCAGTCATATGAACATCTTCTGCACATAAGTCATTGTTTCTTGTCTTCCTTTTGGTGCTGTAGAAAATATTTTGACCCTTCCGTCTTTCAAATATTGGAACATTTCTATCATTTCTCCCCTTCCTTTAATTAGACAAAACCAGTGATGACAAACCTATGGCACGTGTGCCACAGGTGGCAAATGGAGCCATATCTATATCGCCTCCCCCCTTTTAAAGATCCCCCCCTCATTTTTACATTATTATTTTTTTTGCAAGACTTTAAGGAATGGAAAGATGATAAATTGAACTGATAACTGCAATAATTCAGCTCTGTTAAAAGAGTGGGTTAAAGTATTGCATTTGCTATCAGATTCCTATGCTAGCTGGCTCTCTGGCTTGTCTGAGGATTTTAAGGGAGACATTCAAGTCTAAGCCACAAAGTCAGAAAGCTGCTTCAGAGATCAGGAAGGAGAAGAATGCTGGAAAGGCCAATCAATTCACTAATAAAAAAAAAATCCAATCCACTCTCTTTCCCATCAATGAAACAGCCTCTTCATCCTGCCTAATGTAAGGGTCAGCCTTGTATATACGGTAGTTTACACATTGATATTCATTATACTTTACAATTCAATACAGAAGCCTGTGAGAAAATAAAACATACTCCATGGATAAAGCACTAATTTCTTGCATTATGTTCTTTACTGTTTTGATGGATCCATGTTTCTTTTATTATGTTTTATTATTTCTGTCTCTTGACTAAAATTGCCCCTTATCTTATCTGCCCATTTCCATCAGTCAAGGCTGAGATTATTTTCCTTCCTGTGAGCACTTTTTAAAAACCGTCTGTGGTTACTCACAGCTTGAAACACAGTTAGGAGTAATCTTGATTGAACAGCTTCTTGAAAGCTGTCCAGGTTTTCACCTTAGATACTTTCAGACACTTCTGAGGCAATGCATTTTATTTGGTGATCAACAAGATCTGTGGCGCTAACTTGATTGTATCTGTGAGCTAAAAAGGGTATGTATCTGTGAGGGAGCTTCAAATAATTTATGTTATTATAACACTGTAGATAGTTCCCTAGAAAGTTTTATTGACCTAAGTAAACTTAGTGTGCATGCTACCACTGTTGCAGTAATGAATTTAAAATACGAAAGCTAATTTTTTTGGTTTTGTTGAAATATTTCCTGCAAAAATAAAATATTTCTATTTTAAAAGAAGAATGGATGTAGGGTATTGTCAAGAAGGGGAAAATCAGTTACAAGGTGTTGCATAACATGACATAGAAGTCAATTTGCACTAGAAAGAAAGTCTTAAACAAATATGGGAAAAAGACAGGACAATATGAAACAAGGAAGGAAATACTGCAGATTATTTTCTGTTAAAAATAACCTTTTGGATCAAAAATATACATGATTTTCCCCATAAGTTGAATAGAACTTTATTATCATCATAGTCCACCCATAGACAAGAATCATTACTGTTTACAATAGTGTTAAAAGATAGTACTACTAATAATAGTGGATAATAACATCATGGTAATAAAATACATGGTCTCAAACAGTTTGTGATTGGAGAGCAGATACGTATGTGTGTAAATGTTAGGATATCCGTGAACTGGGAGACCCCATGTTAACAAGGCCAATGAATAGGCATAGCAACTAAGTCAGCCAATGGCAGCTAAACGCTTCTGAGTCTGTGCAGAGAATAGAAACCGGAAACTTAAGCTTAAGGCTGGATCTGGCTCAGTCTCCACTCTGCACTTTCCTCTCTATACTCTCTGCTAAAATGAAACCACCTCCTGCTTGTGTTTATTTGAAGAAGTAATCTGCTGATGGTATTGTAAATTCATCTGTTATGTTTATAAAGAACTTATTCAATCCAGTTGAATCAGCCATCTGTGTGTGCTTCTGGTTTTGATTTTGCAACAAACTTTAATTAGTGAATACAATTTTTGTTTCTGTCAGTAAGAAAACTATTGATTAATCTTTGCCTTCTAAAGTTATAGAGTACTTTAATTTGTGTATCAAATTCTGATGAATTTTAAAAAAAACCAATTTAATCAGTCCACTATGATCAATGATGTGTTACCATTAAGCAGAAACACTTGGATGTTTTTGGAGTGGTGCAGAAAGGTAGTTCCAAAAGTGGAAATAACTCATTAACTAGCTAATTAAATAACTAATATTTGTAGATTTAATTTATTTGCCAAATTCCAGGATGATGAAGAAAGGAGAGAAATTCATTTGAGCAACAAGCAGGTTTGTTGTATAATTATTTGGAACTTTTCCAGAGGAAATCTGCAATCAAAAGATGGATGCAAACATCTTCTTCTGCCACCCCAAACACCCCAAATTTTCTCAACCCAAATTTAAAGGAGATTAATTTTCCAAGGGCTTTGTGTTTCTGTGAAATGCAACACATTTCATTCCCATATAAAGGTCCACTGTTCTTCTAGAATTTATTCAACTCCATAAAGTTGTAAGAAAATGAATAAATAGTATGTTTTTTAATTAAGCTTTGAAATTCTGAATATCACCTGTGGCTTGTAAATTGAAACAAATAGACTCTGATTTAATCTGAGCTGATGGGAACTATTACCAAAAGTCTATGTATAAGCACATCTTATTTCATAATCCAAACACTCCTATTGTTTGATTTAATTTAATTTTTGCTCATATAACACTATAACTATAATAATAACTAATTAATTAATTAATTAATTAATTAATTAATTAATTAATAATTTATTAGATTTGTATTCCGTCCCTCTCTGAAAACTCGGGGCAGCTCACAACAATCATAAACAATGTACAAATCCAATGTTTAAAACACAATTTAAAAACCCTTATAATAAAATAATCACACATATGCTGGCTGATGCTCGAGCCTGATTGGCTCTGATGCAAGCAGCCAACAAGCAGGAAAACAAAGCCCTGCTATAGGCTCATAGTTTGACAGCTTCACTATAAAAGGAGCTGTCAGACGCTTGTTCTCTATTCTGTTCCGTTGGTGCTGGAATGGCCAAACAGCAAAGCCTGCATCCTTACAATGATACTTTCTTTTTGCTGGGCAAAATTTTCTAAAATTCAGATTTAGGACAAAATTCACGTGAACCAGAAAACTTTTATCATGGCTTCCTGCAGATGTTTTCCTTGTGTACATTACTTTAGACTTTTGTAGTGTATGGTTTTCCACAATTAGATCCATTTTTCAGCTTGCTTTAAGCTTTTCATCAGTCAAAATGGACTGGATTTTAATAACTGACAGTTGAGGGCCTTATTCTTGAACTTTTGTAATGTCTCTTTCATTAATGCATAATTTAGGTATTGTTTAATCTGAAAACATGGCCACAATTAAGTTTTCTATTCATTGCAGACATCTTCAAAACCGCTAATAAGATGTTTTTAACATCAAACCAGAAACTGACCTAAAAAAATAATTAGATCTTCACTAAAAAATAACACTTGACTTTTGCTCATGGTATAAGATTAATGATGCTTCTGTTTTGTCATCAAGAAACAATGGAAGATAAAGTAGCTTGGTATTTTCATCTCTATCTTCTCTTCACGGTACTGTTCTATGTTTATAGCTACTTGGTGGCTCATTTTAAAATATCCAAAAATAGTTGCATTAAAAATGCAATTAAATTGTTCCTAGGTTTTAAAGAAATATCATTCTGGTTATTATTTCAGCATAGATAAAGAAATTTCCTATACTTGAATATTATATGCAAAAGATTGGATTTATGTCTTTATAAACAGGTGAGGCTTTAAAGCTTCTGGTTTGATTTGGTACTGAAATTGATAACCTATTTTGCCAGATACCAAGTTACATAAAATACATAGAAATTGCTAAATTAGAATTCTTTGGAAGGTGTATTTAATTTCCAGAAATTATTTCAATTTAATAGGAATCTGTATAATTTAAAATGCAATTACATAATAAACATATAAATAATTCTTATGTTGTCTCTCAGTTTAGATGAAAATTTCTCTCAAAATTATTAAAATTTACATATATGGCTATTCTAGACTTCCAGCAAATGCTCAACAGTTTTTGCTCCAAAATTAGGTGGCTGAGAATCACACTTTGCTGCTGCAATGCCATCTATAATATCTCTGCTTTTAAAAATTATATTGACAAAGTTTATTGCATTATGAAATATTTCTATAAATAATGTGTGGTCAAGAATACAGAGAAGGTGGATGTTACATATTTGGGGAATGATACCCTGGTCTTCTGGTTAAGGTCCTAAGCTAAAAACCAAAAGATTTGTGAGTTTTAGTCCTGCCTTAGGCATGAAAGCTGCCTGGGTGAATTTGGGCCAGTCACATTGCCTTAGTGCTAGCAAATGCTCTGTCCTACACATTGGGAAGAAGAATCTGAACTTCAAATACGAACTGAATAATCAAATTATCACAGATAATCCTCACTCGGTTAAAGACCTTGGTATACTAATAACAAAAGATTTAAGTGCCAAAGCCCACTGCAACAATATAGCCAAGAAGGCTTCAAGAGTTGTAAACCTAATCCTACGTAGCTTCTGCTCTGACAATCTCACACTACTTACTAGAGCTTACAAAACGTTTGCCAGGCCTATCCTCAAATACAGCTCATCTGTTTGGAACCCATATCGCATCTCAGGCATTAACACCCTTGAAAATGTCCAAAGATACTTCACCAGAAGAGCCCTTCACTCCTCCACTCAAAATAGAATACCCTACAAGACTAGACTTTCAATCCTGGGCCTAGAAAGTTTAGAACTAAGATGCCTTAATCAAGATCTAAGTATTGCCCACAAGATCATATGCTGCAACGTCCTGCCTGTTAGCGACTACTTCAGCTTCAACCACAACAACACAAGAGCACACAACAGATTTAAATTTAAGATTAACCTCTCCAAACTTGACTGTAAAAAATATGACTTCAGTAACCGAGTTGTCGAAGCATGGAACTCATTACCGGACTCCATAGTGTCACCCCCAAACCCCCAACACTTTACCCTTAGATTATCTATGGTTGACCTATCCAGATTCCTAAGAGGTCAGTAAGGGGCGAGTACAAGTGCACTAGAGTGCCTTCCGTCCCCTGTCCTATTGCTCTCCTATGTCTCCTATACCTTTCTTCTATTCCTATATCTCTTCTTCTATTCTTTCATTGTTATGTTCTATTCCTATATCTTCTTTTCTATTATTTCTTAGATATATTTTACTATGAGTATCTCCTCTATAACCTTCATCATGTATTTTACTATGTGTATATAGATATATACCCACTAAAACCCTCATTGTTTTTTGGACAAAATAAATAAATAAATAAATAAAATAAAAAGTTCAATTCACCTCATAATGTTGTTATTGGAAGGAGATTAGGTGGAGGAATAGTAGGAGAAATAGAAACAAAAATGAGTGTGACATATATTTGCTGCCTTCAGTTATTAATTAAAAAAATAAACAGAGTGGAAAAAAATGGAACTGTTATTATATATCATGGTGGCAACAAGAATCCTATATGCTCAAAAATGAAAAAAAAAGACATTGATTCCCACATTCCCAATGGCTTGAAAAGATGATGGAATGGAAGGAAATGACAATGTTCCCAGCTTTTACCGGCTTGCAAGCTATTTCATTGTTTCTCTCTGTGAATAATGTTTTCCAAGACCTAAGTCTTTGCAGGGTTTTTTCCATTACTCTAACTTGCTCCCAAGAAGTTTATTTCCAGCCCTAACTAAGTGGTAACAATGTTCCCAGCTTTTACAAGCTCTTTCATGTACTCTCTGAGAAGAAGAATGTCTTTGTAGGGTTGTTTTTTTCTTGCTTTCCTTGCTCCAAATGTTTCTTTCCAGCCCTTACCAGGTGCTATTAATGTTCCCAAGCTATTTCATTGCTTCTCTCTGTGAAGAATGTTTTCAAAGCCCTAACTCTTTGCAGGTTTTTTTACATTACTCTAACTTGCTCCCAAGAAGTTTATTTCCAGCCCTAACTAAGTGGTAACTGTTATATCCAGAAGTTTCTGTAACCGGGTAAAAAAGTTAAGCATTTGTTGTTAAGCAAGATTCACTATGTTCAGAAAGGATTGTTTACTTGCCTCTCATTGGCTGCTCGGATTTGGCGTCAATCTGAAGAAGCTGTCAGGCGTCGCTTGTTGCCGGGCGAAAGTTTATAAGTAGAATGTGCCGCCGGTCTTACGTGGCTCCTGTCAGACACGCGCCGGAGTGAAAGTAAGCCGCGGCTGTTAGTCTCCTGTTGAGAATAAACGATTAAACTCAGTTACCGTTTCACTCGGTTTATTTCAGTAACAATGTTCCCAGCTTTTACCAGCTTGCAAGCTCTTTCATCTGCTCTCTGAGAAGAAGAATGTCTTTGTAGGATTGTTTTTTCATTGCTTTCCTTGCTCCAAATGTTTCTTTCCAGCCCTAACCAGGTGCTATTAATGTTTCCAAGATATTTTATTGTTTCTCTCTGTGAAGAATGTTTTCAAAGCCCAAAGTCTTTGCAGGGTTTTTTTTTACCATTGGTCTAACTTGCTCCAAATGTTTCTTTCCAGCCCTAACCAGGTGCTACTGATATTCCCTGTTCTTACCCCCTTACAAGCTCTTTCATTGTTACTCTCTGTGAGGAATATTTTCCAAACCCTGTCTTTTTTTCCATTGCTTTACTTGCTCCAGCCCAAACCAGGTGCTAGCAATATTCCCAGCCCTTACCAGCTTGCAAGCTCTTTCATTGTTATTCTCTGAAAAGAAGAATGTTTTCCAGGCTCTAAGTCTTTGCAGGTTTTTTTTCCATTGCTCTATTTGCTCAGACTGTTTCTTTCCAGGTACCTAGTGATGTTCCCAGCTCTTATTGGCTTGGAAGCTCTTTCACTGTTACTCTCTCAGAATAAAATTTTTTAAATCCCTTAATCAGGGGAGAGAATAATGTGCTGAAGCTGACCAGACTAAAGACGCTAGCCAGATGAATACCTGGAAAGCAGATTCTTTTCCCTATTTTCCTCCTCAAAACTAAAGTGTGTCTTACACTCCGGTGCATCTTATACTCCGAAAAAGATGGTATGTAGCATTTTCCTTCTCATTTCTCTAACCCTTATATTCTTGATTTTCCTTATATTCTCCACTAGAGAATATAAGGGAAGGGACATTAGAGAATATGATGAAGTTGTGGGAGTGGGGATATGTGATTGAACTTTCAACTGGGGAGTGAAACCCTTCAGATTCAGGTTGCACTCAGAAGTGGCAACATGGCTCTGGCAATAAATTGGAACTGAGGAATTCTTTTACTCTGATTTACTTTTGGATTTATTTATTTATTTATTTATTTATTTTATTAGATTTGTATGCCGCCCCTCTCCGTAGACTCAGGGCGGCTAACAACAGTAATAAACAGCATGTAACAAATCTAATGTTTAAAATAATTAAAGAACCCTTACTAAAACCAAACATACACACAAACGTACCATGCATAAATTGTATAGGCCTAGGGGAGAAAAGGGTAGTTCAGTTCCCCCAAGCTTGGAGGGTGGGGGCAATTCTGATCTCCGGTGGGAGCTGGTTCCAGAGGGTCGGGGCCGCCACAGAGAAGATTTTTCCCCTGGGTCCTGCCAGACAACATTGTTTAGTTGACGGGACCCGAAGAAGACCAACTCTGTGGGACCTAACCGGTCGCTTGGATTCGTGCGGCAGAAGGTGGACCCGGATGTATACTGGTCCGATGCCATGAAGGGCTTTATAGGTCATAACCAACACTTTGAATTGTGACCGGAAACTGATCGGCAACCAATGCAGACTGTGGAGTGTTGGTGTAACATGGGCATACCTGGGGAAGCCCATGATAGCTCTCGCAGCTGCATTCTGCACTATCTGAAGTTTCCAAACACTTTTCAAAGGTAGCCCCATGTAGAGAGCGTTACAGTAGTTGAGCCTCGAGGTGATGAGAGCATGAGTGACTGTGAGCAGTGACTGCCAGTCCAAATAGGGCCGCAACTGGTGCATCAGGCGAACCTGGGCAAACGCCCCCCTCGCCACAGCTGAAAGATGTTTCTCCAATGTGAGCTGTGGATCAAGGAGGACACCCAAGTTGCAGACCCTCTCTGAGGGGGGTCAATGTTTCCCCCCCCAGGGTAATGGACGGACAGATGGAATTGTCCTTGGGAGGCAAAACCCACAGCCACTCCGTCTTATCAAGGTTGCTATTTGGAACCCTGATATAATCCTGGTATAGGGTTTCCTGCTTGAGCAGGGGATTGGATTAAAAGATCTACAAGATCCCTTCCAGTTCTGTTCTGATTGAGGAGGGTGAGGAGGATCCCAAGCCATATGTTGGACCATAGAATGACTTTTTAAAAGGGATTCTAGAAGCCTGTCTGAGAATTTTAATTTAAAGTTTTAAAAATCAATAAACTGTAAACATAAACAAGACATTATGGAGGCAAGAAGAATAGAAGGCTGTATGAACAAGAAATGGGTATTCAATTTGCTCTGGTTGAACTGCACTCCCTTGAGTTTGGCAATTGAGGCTGTGTTTTGATTCATTTTTTAAAATGTGGAGGGTTATATAGTTTTGAACATATAGTGTTGAGTTTTGAGTATTGCTTTTGAAACTAGTTCTGTTTTTGTAATGCCCTGATAGTGAGTAGTCAGCTTTTAGTGATGCAGAATTAAGCTGCCAGACATAAATGTAATTTAAAGTGTTGGCACTTAACCTTAACTTTTTAGGCCCAAATGCTTAGGGGAAAATGACTTTTTCTATTACCAGTTTGCTCAGACCTTGAGATTTTCCACAGAAGCGGTGAATTATATGTCAAAGGACAGGCCTTCTTATGACGGAATCATAACCTTGAGCAAACCTTCAAAAGAAGCATTGTTCTTTTGTTTACCATGTAAAGACATTTAGCTTCTGTGTTATACGATAATGTTCTTTATATTCTGTTGCAGTATATCAAGCTATGTTGGGATAGGATTTTTATTAATCTGGAATTCTAGCATAGAAATATATATACTCTGTGTGACCCTGATTCATAAACCCAGGACAAGGAGAGGCCGTAAACCTAATCTGCATCCCTGGGAAAAGGGGCTCAGAATAAACATCTCAAAAGCTTTACAACTCAGGACAGGACATTATAGGATCAAAGGGGGGAAGTTTCATTGCCTGAAGCACACAGACTATCAAAGGGCAATTAAGAGGGATTAGCCAGAAGAAACCTTCAAAGAAACTAGGTGCGAATTAACATCTGCTTTTTAGGAAGTCCCAAAAAGATCGTTCCTTAATATGCATGGGAAAGGAAGAAACTCAAAGATACGTTTGAAGCTATGTATCATTTTGACATGTATATGTAATCATACCCCATTTCCTTATGTTCCTAAATAAATAGAAGCGCATGGCTCTACACCATGTCACTTCACCCAGAGAGAGAATGTGTCCAGTTTCTACTTTCTAGGATTCGCGTTCGTGAGTGACCCCACTGGCTTGCCTTGCTCTCTGTCCCTTTTGAAGGCATTGCTTTCATTAGGACTCAGCGGCGTCACAATATTCTTTATAATTTCATGTGTCTTTTGGTCATTTCCACTGTTATTCATATTTTATTATACCATTGCATTATCTATTTTGTTTCATCCTTACGTCAATAGCCATCTGGATGGAAAATAATGTATAAATATATTAAATAAAATAATATACACTTGGTTAAGCTTGTTCCAAAGAGGCCTTTATTCATCTCCTTCTACAAGAAGCAGAAAGAACACGATGCAACTAAGCTTCATCTCTTCTCAATATTCTGAAGCTGATCAGCCTATGATATGAACTGGGTAATTTGAATGTTCTGTATTGAAATATTTCAAGTGAAATTAGCACAACACTATTAGTATGTGCTACTTGATTTGCCAAATGAATAGATGGACAAGAGGGTAAATTTCTTGCTCACGTAATAAGTAATAATGCTGCACGAATCCCAGTGACCAGTTAGGTCCCACAGAGTGGGTCTTCTCCGGGTCCTGTCAACCAAACAATGTCGCTTGGCGGGACCCAGAGGAAGAGCCTTCTCTGTGGCGGCCCCGGCCCTCTGGAACCAACTCCCCCCAGAGATTAGAATTGTCCCCATCCTCCTTGCCTTTTGAAAGCTGCTTAAAACCCACCTCTGCTGCCAGGCATGGGGGAACTGAGATACACTTCCCCTTAGGCCTTTACAATTTTATGCATGGTTTGTCTGTATGTATGATTGGTTTTTATATAATGGTTTTTTAATTGTTTTTAGTATTGGATTTTGTTATATACTGTTTTATTGCTGTTGTTAGCTGCCCTGAGTCTGCGGAGAGGGGCGGCATACAAATCCAATAAATAAATAAATGAATAAACTATCTTTTCACTTTTCCTTTCCTTCTTTTTTAATTTCAAGGGTGGTATTCAGGGGTAGGTTCTAACTTATCTCATTGTTGGTTTGCTTCCTTCTGTGCTGCGTGGGCATGTGTGCGCTTCTCGCACCTGCGCAGTACCAAAAAAATCTGAAATTTTTTTTTTTAAAAAGCCAAAAACGAGACGACAACTGCATGCACAGTGCTGGAAACTTGGCTTTTGCACATGGTCAGAAGGACATTTAAAAAAAAAAGATTTTTAAAAAGAATAGGGTAGTGCCCACGGACCAGTACCATTACTGGTTTGGGTGAATCAGTCTGAAATTGGAGGAACCCACCCCTGATGGTATTCTTTTTTAACAAGAGTTATGGAGTCTTTTTTGTGTTCAGATCAGGGTGAGTTCTGCGTCCTTTTGCTGCCAATTCACTTAGGGTTGTGCCATGCATGCCCATAGCAATCAAAACATAGCTTTGTGCACCTGTGCAGAAGCAAAATCTAAGATTGTGGTGCCTACTGAGACACTGGCAGAACTGGCTCCATGACATCATCGCCGAACTACTAACATTTCTAAAGAACTGGTTAGAAACGGTAGGCTATCTCTAGTTCTGGTTCAGATTAACTGGTAATCCTTAAGGATGTCATAATTTCAAATGAGAAGTTTACAATTCTCCCATGTCTCTGGAAGGAGAGTCCAGCATGGGATTTAGCTCAATCTTATTGGTAGGAACTGAGTTTTAAATTAATATAATTAACATATTAATTAGGTACCGCCCCCTTGCTGCCCCAGTACCTCAGTTTTAAAAAAACTCAGTCTAGGATAGGAACACTGAGTTGCTTGCTCCTGAAGGAGCAATTTAAAATAAAGTGTATAGTAGTAAAATTTATGTTTACAGTTTTAATGTTTTTGCTTATGTCTTTAACAGGTTTCTACAGGATTAAGGGGTTTCTGCCCTCCGTGGGCAGCGCCCCCATCGTTCTCCTTATGGGGCCTCTTCTCTCCGAGAGTACTGCCCTGAAGAGGAATGTTGAGCCGGAGATCCCTGTCCTCCGTGGTCATATCTGGCTT
Source organism: Erythrolamprus reginae (assembly GCF_031021105.1). Lineage (NCBI taxonomy): Eukaryota > Metazoa > Chordata > Lepidosauria > Squamata > Dipsadidae > Erythrolamprus > Erythrolamprus reginae. The sequence goes on from NC_091954.1 coordinate 96,949,870, forward strand.
TCACCCCGTGTGGGAGGGGTCCGCCCCCTACCCACTTAAGGGGGCAGCGGAAGGACTTCGCAGTCCCGATCTGCCTTAAAAAGAAAAGCCGCGCTTCTCAGCTGATGCCGGGGGAGCCGTCCCGAGCGCCTCACAGCTGACGGCTAATTACAGGTTTAAAAGAATGAAGCCGCTGAAGTCGGGAAGAGTGAAGAAGCCGCTCGAAATGCAAGCGGCGAGCGGGGGGGGGGGCAGAGTCGGCGATTTCGGCCGTTTATGAAGCCATGGAAGCCGCGCCCCCCCCCTTTTCCCCCCGAAGCGGCAATAACTTGCGCCCGCCATTTTGGGGCTTAATTGGCGCGCGGCAGACCTGACAGCCTCATTTTTGGCGCGCTTTGGCACCGCGCCAGGAGCCAGGCCGGTGTTTTACCCAGCAACAGGCTCATTGGCTAGGTCACTCACGTGCAGTGAGCAACTGCCGACAGCCATTACAGGCATTCACGAGTGGAGCCAAAATTGCTTTGAGAGTGTGTTTGGATACTGGTTTCAAGGAAATTTGTGAGTAAAGCTGCCCCACTTTCTGACAGGATGGCTGACCAGCAAGGGCAGGAGCAATCCCAGTCTGCTCAGGGTTCCTGCAAAAGCAAGGAGAAGGCCTCTTCTAAGGCCAAGGCCAAATCTTCCCAATCGTCTTCCTCATTAAGAGAAGCAGAGAGGAAAATAAAAGCGTTAGAGCAACGCTTGGATGCAGCATTAACTTCTCCAGCTGCAGGGGCCTTCCATATACCCCCATTTCAGCCACTTCCACCAGGGGGGACACTGCCAATGGGGGCCTTAGGCTCTGCCTCAGAAAAAGATTGGTCCCCCGACCGTCAGGCATTACCTGGCACAACTACACCATTGCCTTCACCTCAGGTCAGGCCAGAGAGGCCTGCCTCAATCAGCCAACCATTGTATGGGCCTTCTACTGGTCCACAAACAATTGCAGCTCCCTCGGCATCCTTTACCCCTACTGCTGCAGGGCTTAGAACCCAGGGTGATGTCTGGCAAGCCTTTCCACCATCCCTGCAGGACATGATTGCTAACATATATGCGCAGGGAATGGTGGCCGGTGCCCAGCAAGTAACACCTCCATTGCCACAAGCTTACCAGCCCAGGGATCTTTGGTCAGCACCACCGCCCCCTCCTGGGTTGGATTCTTTTGCGGGAGACACTGGCTTTCTGGAAGAAGACAGCGAGCATGGGCACAATGAACTATCTGATGATGATTATGCCTGCCCTGAACAGCCAGCTCCCGCAGGACTATTTAAGCCAACTTTATTTAGGCTGCTGTTGCATAAGGTGAAGCAAACCTTAGATGTGCCAGGGGCGAATGCACCTACGGATGCAGGGGATGGACTTAGGACTTCGGCTTCCCTGTGTAAGGAGCAACCTAAGGAATCCGAGAACGTGCCTGCAATGGAGATATTCTTGGAAAATATCAAACGCACCTGGCAGCACCCAGCAGCGGCACAGGGCCCCTCCATGATGGAGCGTCGCTTCTATACGTTCGACGAAGAGATGGAGAACCTGCTGCAATTCCCGCCAGTGGATAAGCCAGTGGCCACGCTGGTATCCAATGCTGTCGTCCCTTCGGAGACTGCGGACAGTCTCAAGCCTGATGAAAGACGGGCTGAGACTCTCCTGAAAAAGGCCCATCAAATGGCAGCATGGGCCCTGCGGGCGGCATCTACTGCATCCATTTTCAATAGAGCCTCCATCATGTGGCTTCAGGAGGTGCAGTCTAGGATGGGGCCTGAAGACTCTCGCCTCAAGCAGGACTTAAACAAGCTGCTAGCGGCGGCCGAGTTTTCCGCGGATGCTACCTTGCATGCGGCAAAGTTTTCTGCAAGGGGCATGGCTTCCACTGTCTCTTCTCGGCGCCTCCTGTGGCTTCGACATTGGCAGGCGGACGCCAAGTCGAAGTGGCGCCTGTCGTCTGCCCCTTTCCAGGGCACGAAACTGTTTGGGGAGGTGTTGGAATCCGTCCTTGTGGAAGACAAGGATAAGAGGAAGATCCTTCCCAGATCCTCTAGAAGGCAAGATCGCAGTAACACACCGTATCGACGTCGGCAGCCCTTTCGATGGGACCCTGCCTCCGGAACCACCCAGGCCTCCCGACCCTACTCACAAGGTCAATATGGGCAGTCCTACTCGTACCGGGGTGATAGGACCTACTTTCAAGGCAGGGGCAGGGGATATCAGCAGGCGAGACGCCCCTTTCGGGGTTTCAATCAACGAGGTTTCCGTGGAGCCAAGTGACTCCATAGGGCAGGTCCCTTTGGGGGGAAAACTCCAAAGGTTTTGTACCGCCTGGAGGACCACATCCTCCGACGCCTGGATCCTGGACACGGTAAGCCGGGGCCTACGCCTGGAGTTCCTTTGTATTCCGCCTACCCATTTTGTATCATGTCCAGTACCCAAGGACATTATCAATCGGACATTACTAGAGCAAGAGATTGCGCATCTCCTAGAGATTCAAGCCATCGAGAGGGTGCCAGCCCAGATGGAGGGCATGGGGTACTACTCCAGGGTCTTCATAGTACCCAAGTCATCAGGAGGTTGCAGGCTCATCTTGAATCTGAAAAATCTAAACAAGTACGTGTTATACCGCAGATTCAAGATGGCCTCCCTCCGCACGATCCTGGCATCCATCCGGCCCAGAGATCTCATGTCATCCATCGACCTGAAGGAGGCGTATTTACACATTCCCATCCACCCAGAGCACCGGAAATACCTCCGATTTTATGTCCAAGGGAGGCACTATCAGTACCGGGCGATGCCCTTTGGCCTCTCTTCCGCACCGCGCACCTTTACCAAGATCCTGGATTCGTTAATCGCCGCCTTACGGTCCCGATCAATAAGACTTTTAGCGTACTTGGACGACATCCTCGTATTGTCCAGGGATCGGGCGACCGCGCAGCAGGATCTGCGGGACACGGTAGCGCTGTTGCAGGAGCATGGCTTTACGATAAACAACGAAAAAAGTCATTTTTCGCCCACCACAATTATAACCCATCTTGGCTCGGTTATCGACACCACCTCCATGAGAGTTCACCTGTCTCCGGAGAGAAAGCGCAACGTCCAGGGCTTAGTCACCAAATTACAACATCAGAGGATGGTGCCGCTGGCCTTCCTTTCCAAGGTCCTAGGGACTCTAGTGTCGTGCGTGGACATCGTTCCCTGGGCACGGTATCACTTTCGCACGCTACAATGGACTTTACTTCCTTACCAAAAACGCCGTGTCAGTCACACACGCAGGTCAATTACGGTGCAACGAGGCCTGCGAGACTCCCTAAGATGGTGGAAGTCCCGGGCGATACATCAAGGGTCCCCCTTTGGTCACCTACAACACATCATTGTGACTACGGATGCCAGCCTCCTGGGTTGGGGAGCCCATGTGGACCATCATGTGACCCAAGGAGTGTGGCTGCCTCAGGACTTGGTTCCTGTGAATATCAATTTCTTGGAGCTAAAAGCGGTGCGCCTGGCCTTGTCGACATTCGCAACGCTCCTCCACGGGAAGCATGTGTTGGTCCGCACGGACAATGTTGCAACCAGGGCGCATCTCAACCACCAGGGAGGGACCAGATCCCTCAGGTTGATGGAGGAAACACAACTCCTTTTCGACTGGGCGGAGATCCATCTTGCGTCTCTTCACGCGGAGCACATTGCGGGGGAAGCCAATGTTCAAGCGGATTGGCTCAGTCGACAAGCAGTGGATCCCGCGGAGTGGAGTCTGACCCCACACCTGTTCCAGCAAGTGACCAAACGGTTTGGCAACCCACAGGTAGACTTATTTGCGACTTCCCGCAATGCCCAGCTCCCGAGGTTTTATTCCAGATTTCCCACACCGGGAGCCGAGGGGACCAATGCCCTGTACCTTCCGTGGCCAAAGGAATTGCTTTATGCCTTTCCACCAATACCACTTCTTCCAAGGGTCATCGAGAAGATCCTAGTGGAACGGGCGGAGATCATACTGATAGCACCACACTGGCCACGCCGGGCTTGGTTCGCAGACCTGATGGGGCTCTCGATAGTCCAGCCCTGGAGGATCCCAGACAACCTAATCACCCTCACTCAGGGAGCGATTGTCCATCCAGAGCCGCAGTGGTTCCACCTGACCGCTTGGCGCTTGAGGGGGACAGATTAAGAACCTGGAACATTCCTGAGAATGTCATCGCTACGATCCAGTCGGCCAGGAGGCCTTCAACGACTAGGATATACCAGGCTACGTGGGCCGCATTCACCGCCTTTTGCGAGGTCAAACATCAACGGCCACAGGATGCTAATTTAGTCTTGGTGTTGGAGTTTTTACAATCCGGTCTGGAGAAGGGATTGGCCCCCAACACATTAAGGAGACAGGTAGCGGCTTTGGCAACGATCATTCGATCTGAGGATGGGGGATTATTGTCCCACCATTCGTTGATTAGAGACTTTTTAAAAGGGGCTACCAATAGGCATCCCCCACCGATACGACGGTTTCCTACTTGGGATCTTACGACGGTGTTGCAAGCGCTCACAGCTCCTCCGTTTGAGCCGCTGAGAACTGTGTCTTTGAGGATGTTATCTCTTAAAACAGCATTCTTAGTGGCCATTACATCAGCAAGGCGGGTGTCGGAGCTGTCGGCCTTGTCTGTAAGGCCTGACCTTTGTACATTTCAACCTAATAGGGTGACCCTACGTTTGGACCCAACGTTCATACCTAAAGTCAACACCCACTTTCACCGGACACAGGAACTTGTCTTGCCGGATTTCTGCGTGCATGGATCACATCCATTGGAACTTAAGTGGCATAAGGTGGACGTGCGCAGAGCTCTTAAACTCTATATTAGGCGCACGGCCTCTTTTCGCAAGTCAGAGGCCTTGTTTGTATCCTTCGGCCAACATCGACTGGGTCTCAAGGTGTCATCCCAGACAATTAGTCAATGGTTGAAGCTTTGTATAGCAGAAGCGTACAAAGCATGTTCCCAGCCATTACCCAGTGGAATCACGGCTCATTCGACTCGTAGTGCCGCTACTTCAGCGGCATGGGCCACACATGCATCGATAGAGGACATCTGTAGGGCGGCCACGTGGGCCACCCCTACCACCTTTATACGGCACTATAAATTGGACACGTTTGCTTCAGCCGAGGCGGCTTTCGGGAGGAGAGTGTTGCAACGAGTGTGTGACACTACAGGGTCATGATTCAATGATATCCCTCCCTTGAACAGTGGAACTTGGGTATATCCCATGCTGGACTCTCCTTCCAGAGACATGGGAGAAGAACCGTTGTACTCACCTGAACGGTCTTCTCCAGGTCCTGGAAGGAGAGTCCATACCCTCCCATTGAACCATGGACAGTTGTTGCGTTCAGTTACTGTTTGTTGTTCTTGTTAAATAAATTCTGTTTATTCATGAGATTCGTTTTTTTAAAACTGAGGTACTGGGGCAGCAAGGGGGCGGTACCTAATTAATATGTTAATTATATTAATTTAAAACTCAGTTCCTACCAATAAGATTGAGCTAAATCCCATGCTGGACTCTCCTTCCAGGACCTGGAGAAGACCGTTCAGGTGAGTACAACGGTTCTTTTCCACTACTTTGGGGCTTGGTATCATCAGTATGCTGATGATACCCAATGGTTTATTTTTATTTCAGGCTGGCCAATGAAACTATCAAACTTTTGGCCCAGTGTTCAGGTTGGGTGGGGAAGAACTGTCTTTGATTTAATCATAGAAACATAGAAACATAGAAGACTGACGGCAGAAAAAGACCTCATGATCCATCTAGTCTGCCCTTATGCTATTTTTTGTATTTTATCTTAGGATGGATATATGTTTCTCCCAGGCATTTTTAAATTCGGTTACTGTGGATTTACCAACCATGTCTGCTGGAAGTTTGTTCCAAGGATCTACTACTCTTTCAGTAAAATAATATTTTCTCATGTTGCTTTTGATCTTTCCCCCAACTAACTTCAGATTGTGTCCCCTTGTTCTTGTGTTCACTTTCCTATTAAAAACACTTCCTTCCTGGACCTTATTTAACCCTTTGACATATTTAAATGTTTAGATCATGTTCCCCCTTTTCCTTTTCATTCATCCTACCAAGACTGGGTGGCTATGGTGTTTGCATCTTCCAAATCTTTGGATATTTAATCTTTGAGCTTGCATGAGGTGGCACTTCTCTTTTCAAGGGTGGCACACATTTTGGGTGTCTTCCTGGATACATATCCCCTGTTTGACAAACAAGCTGCAGCTGCATCCAGAAAGTATTTTGCACATTTTCATCAAGTATACCAGTGGTGTCTTTTCCTAGAAAACAAACCAGAAGCAACCTGGAATTGATGAGAAACTCCCTATCAGTGAGGACAATTAATCAGTGAAACAACTTGCTTTCAGGAGCTGTGAGTGCTTCATCAGTGAGTGTGGTTTATGCAGGACGCCCTGCATTTTCTTTCAACATCTTCCAGTGCAAATTGGGTGCTCTGATGTGGAGCTCCATTTTTGCTACCCCACTGCATCCCACCCCCCATCCGGGCAGTAGCCCACCACTGATATAGGTTCTCCTGCTTGATATGTTGTAAGCTGCCTCGAGTCCTCGAAGAGGGCCAGCATATAAATCCAATAAACTTAAACTCAAACTTGAACAGGAAGGTGCACTAGAAGATCTCCAAAGTCCCTTCCAGCTCTATTGTGATTGAGTGATTAAAGTCAGAGATATGATCAAAAAAATGCTTCTGTGCAGAATATGATACATTAACACAAAAATTGAAAAACGATAAAAAATTACAAGATATAGACACATGGAAAAACTTTTATAATTGGGTTAACAACCGAAAAAAGAACAGCTGTACATTAGGTTAAAATAAAAAATGAAAGAAAATACAAAAGCAATCCAAATACAGTGGTACCTCATCATACGAACTTAATTGGTTCCAGGAGGAGGTTCGTAAGGTGAAAAGTTCGTAAGATGAAACAATGTTTCCCATAGGAATCAATGTAAAAGCAAATAATGCGTGCAAATCGTTCAGGAAAGTTCCAAACTTTAGAAGGGAGGCGAACAGAGGGCAGGGAGGAGCAGCTAAAGGGGGCGGGTGGAAGAAGCAAGGCTAGGCTAAAGGGTGAGTGGGAAGGAAGAAAGGCAAGGGGAGCGCCCCTCCCTTTTCTTTCTTCAAAAAACACCGTTTGAGTGCCTTTAAAAGCATGCAAAATCTTTACTCCTCCAAGCTGCCCCTCCCTTTTCTTTCTTCAAAAAAGGGGGAAAAAAGAAACCCCTTCATCCCAGCAGCAGCTGCTTGGGTTCATAAGGTGCAAATAGTTCGGAAGAAGAGGCAAAAAAATCTTAAACACTGGGTTCTTATCTTGAAAAGTTCGTTAGAAGAGGCGTTCGTAAGATGAGGTACCACTGTATAGATAAATAATACTTTATTTATTTGTTGACAAATTCTTTTTACCTGTGTTATTACTGTTATTTCTAGATAGGTATATATATGTATATATGTATAATTTATGTATATAGAATAGAATAGAATAGAATTTTTATTGGCCAAGTGTGATTGGACACACAAGGAATTTGTCTTGGTGCATATGCTCTCAACGTACATAAAATAAAATATACATTTGTCAAGAATCATGTGATACAACACTTAATGATTGTCATATGGGTCAAATAAGCAATGAAGAAGCAATATTAATAAAAATCTTAGGATATAATAAATATTAATAAAATATTAATAAAAATCTTAGGATATACGCAACAAGTTACAGTCATACAGTCAACATGTACATATACATATACATGTACATATACATATGTGTGTATAATTTCGCTGATACGATTATCGGTGAATCCACAACAAGATAGGCTGCAAAGATGCAGCAGGGGAGGGGGGAGGGATGGGAATATATGTTGTACTGTCTTATAACAGACATCCTACAATTGTATTCACAAATTGACAATACACCGATCTGCTTTTGTGTTTTTTAATATGTATATAACTCAATAAAATTTATTATTAAAAAAATAAAAATAAAATTAAAGTCAGAGAATTTACTAAGATCTGGAGTATTTAATATTGCCAAAATAACTGCTAGATTCTCATAAAAGCATGGTAAAATAGGTGAAACCTCATAGATGAGTCACAAAGATTCTGTCTCTGACAGTCTAATTTAGGTAGGCTCTGTGTAGAAAACATAGTTACATAAGCATTTTAATTTTATACTCTATAGACTACATAGCAACAGTTTCAATCCTAATGTTTTAAAAATGGCCACCTATTTTTAAATCTGTTTCTGCAGGAAAAGAATAGGAATTTTGAAAAGGTGAGCCTGCTGGAGAGTTGTGGTAAGGTCAGGTCCCAGGGTTTCAATTAAATATCTTGCTGGCTTTTGTATGCTATCTCTAAAGCCTCTTTTATCCAAAATAAATCCTAACTTATGTTTCTACTTCTCAAAATGTAACTAAAGAAATGAGATATCCAAGTTAATTAATGCAATCATTTAATCAAGGGAAATAGATATTTATGAACAAAAGTTAAATATGATTTATTTCTTCTTCTTCTTCTCTCCTTTTCAAACTTGGAAATTTGCCAGAACATTTTTTTTCATATTTTATTTAAATAATATGCTAAGGTAATAAGGATACATAGGAAAACAGAATGGTAAGAAATATTTCTAATAGCCAGAATTCTTAGAAGGCTGGAGATATATTTTTATTCCTTGCTTTGGGCCAATCTCCATATATCTTCGTCATTTTTAGAACTCTCTTAAAACAAAATAATAATAATTAATAATAATAATTTATTGGATTTGTATGCCGCCCCTCTCCGTAGACTCGGGGCGGCTAACAACAATAATAAACACAACATGTACAATCCAATAATAAAAAACAACTAAAAACCCCTTTTATAAATCCAAACATACATACAAACATACCAGGCATAACTTGTAATGGCCTAGGGGGAAGAGCTATCTCAACTCCCCCATTCCTGGCAGTATAAATGAGTCTTGAGTAGTTTACAAAAGACAGGGAGGGTGGGGGCAGTTCTAATCTCTGGGGGGAGTTGGTTCCAGAGGGCCGGGGCCGCCACAGAGAAGGCTCTTCCCCTGGGGCCCGCCATTGTTTAGTTGACGGGACCCGGAGAAGGCCAACTCTGTGGGACCTTATCGGTCGCTGGGATTCGTGCAGTAGCAGGTGGTTCCGGAGGTAATCTGGTCCATTGCCATGTAACTAACCAGGTTCAGGAGAAATTGAGTAGCAGCTTGGACTAGAAGACCTTCAAGGTTCCTTCCAGCTCTATTCTGATTCTGAAGTAGTACAGGTAGTCTTCAACTTATTACAGTTTTGTTTAATGACTGTTTGAAGTTACAATGGCACTGGGGAAAAAGTGTCTTATGAGTGATTTTTCACACTTATGTCTGTTGTGGCACCCCCATGGTCATGTCATCAAAATTCAGATGCTTCACCACTATCTCATAATTATGATAGTTGCAGTAATCACCTTTTGCAAACTTCTGACAGCAAAGCCAATGGAAAAGCCAGATTAACTTAAACATTGTGTTACTAATTTAACAATTTCAGTAATTCACTTAACAAGTGTGGCAAGAAAGGTGATAAAATGCTGTATTCCTCTATAGCTATAAGAGCCTGCAGAGATCCATTAGTCATTCATGGTCCTGTTCTCAGTTAATTAAATCATTAATGGATCACGTTCTCCATAATCATACTGGAGCACAGTAGGGTTTTCAAAAGTACATTGATTGGTCAATCAATCAATCAATCAATCAATCATCAATCAAATTCAATCTGTATTATTATTATTTATTATTATTTGTTTAGATTTGTATGCCGCCCCTCTCCGCAGACTCGGGGCGGCTCACAACAAAGTGAAAAAACAATTTACAACAAATCTAAATTTCTACTAAAAACATTTAAAACCCCCATTTTCTAAACACATGTACATACACACATACCATTCATAAATTGTATATGCCCGGGGGAGATGTCTCAGTTCCCCCATGCCTGACGACACAGGTGGGTCTTAAGGAGCTTACGAAAGGCAAGGAGAGTAGGGGCAGTTCTAATCTCCGGGGGGAGTTGGTTCCAGAGGGTTGGGGCCGCCACAGAGAAGGCTCTTCCCCTGGGGCCCGCCAACCGACATTGTTTAGTTGACGGGACCCGGAGAAGGCCCACTCTGTGGGACCTAATCGGTCGCTGGGATTCGTGCGGCAGCAGGCGGTCTCGGAGATATTCTGTTCCAGTGCCATGAAGGGCTTTAAAGGTCATAACCAACACTTTGAATTGTGACCGGAAATTGATCGGCAACCAATGCAGACTGCGAAGTGTTGGTGAAACATGGGCATACCTAGATAGGCCCATGACTGCTCTCGCAGCTGCATTTTGCACGATCTGAAGTTTCCGAACACTTTTCAAAGGTAGCCCCATGTAGAGAGCATTACAGTAGTCGAACCTCGAGGTGATGAGGGCATGAGTGACTGTGAGAAGTGAGTCCCGGTCCAGATAGGGTCGCAACTGGTGCACCAGGCGAACCTGGGCAAACGCCCCCCTCGCCACAACTGAAAGATGGTTCTCTAATGTGAGCTGTGGATCGAGGAGGATGCCCAAGTTGCGGACCCTCTCCGAGGGGGTCAATAATTCCCCCCCCAGGGTGATGGAAGGACAGATGGAATTGTCCTTGGGAGGCAAAACCCACAGCCACTCCGTCTTATCCGGGTTGAGTTTGAGTCTGTTGACACCCATCCAGGCCCCAACAGCCTCCAGACACCGGCACATCACTTCCACTGCTTTGTTGACTGGACATGGGGTGGAGATGTAAAGCTGGGTATCATCAGCGTACTGATGATACCTCACCCCATGCCCTTGGATGATCTCACCCAGCGGTTTCATGTAGATATTAAATAGCAGGGGGGAGAGGACCGACCCCTGAGGCACCCCACAAGGGAGAGACCTCGGAGTCGACCTCTGACCCCCCACTAACACCGACTGCGACCGACCGGAGAGGTAGGAGGAGAACCACTGGAGAAAAGTGCCCCCCACCCCCAACCCCTCCAGCCGGTGCAGAAGGATACCATGGTCGATGGTATCGAAAGCCGCTGAGAGGTCAAGAAGCACCAGGACAGAGGATAAACCCCTGTCCCGGGCCCGCCAGAGATCATCCATCAACGCGACCAAAGCAGTTTCCGTGCTGTAACCGGGCCTGAAACCCGAAAGCTGGGGACCTAGATAATCGGCTTCTTCCAAGGATCGCTGGAGTGCCACCACCTTCTCGACAACCTTCCCCATAAAGGGAAGGTTGGAGACTGGCCGGTAGTTATTAAGTACAGCTAGGTCCAGGGAAGGCTTCTTGAGGAGGGGGCGCACGAGCGCCTCTTTATAGGATGATGGGAAGGATCCCCTCCCCAAGGAAGTGTTGATAATCTCCTGGACCCAGCTCCGTGTCACCTCTCTGCTGGCCGAAACCAGCCAGGAGGGACACGGATCCAGTAAACAGGTGGCGGAACTCACAGCTCCAATGGCCTTGTCCACTTCATCAGGTGTCACCAGATCAAACTCTTCCCAGACAGATGGACAAGTACGTGCCCCAGTCATCTCAACTGACTCGTTGTCAGCCAACTCTGTTTTCCAATTGGAGTCGAGGTCCGCCCGGATCTGAGCGATTTTATCAGCGAAAAACGTGTTAAAATCCTCGGCACTACTCTGTAAGGGCTCCCCAACTCCCCTCTGATTAAGAAGGGAGCGGGTCACCCTAAACAGAGCGGCCGGGCGGGATTCCGCTGATGCAATCAAGGCGGCATGGTACGCGCATCTTGCCGCCTTGAGCGCCACTTTGTAAGTCTTAATAAAAGCTCTTACAAGTGTTCGATCAGATTCAGACTTACTCTTCCTCCATCGCTTCTCTAGACGTCTCTTCTGGCGTTTCAACTCCCGGAGCTCCTCGTTGAACCATGGAGCTCTACGGGGTCTAGCGCCACGGAGAGGTCGCAAAGGCGCAATCTGATCAAGAGCCTCCACTGCAGCCTTGTTCCAGGCTTCCGCAAGAGACTCCGCCGAACTGTGGACGAGTGCATCTGGAATAACCCCAAGCGCCGTCTGAAAGCTCTCTGGGTCCATCAGGCGTCTGGGGCAGAACATCTTAATTGGTTCCGCCTCCCTGTAGGGAAGGATTGGAGCCAGGAAGTCAAGCCGTAGTAGAAAATGGTCTGACCATGACAAAGGCAATGCTTCTAAGCCCCTTAGTCTCAGACCATTGCTCAATTCTCAGAGAGGAATACCATGTCGGGTGCGTGTCCTCCCTCGTGAGTCGGACCCTGTATTATTTGAGTCAGGTCCATGGCTGTCATGGTGCCCCTCAACTCCTGTGCCAGTCCAGAGGCTTCGCCGAGTGACGGCAGATTGAAGTCCCCCAAGACAATAAGTCTGGGGAACTCCACCGCCAACCCAGCTACCTCCTCGAGCAGCACAGGCAGGGCTTTTGACATGCAGCTGGGAGGCAGGTACGTGAGAAACAAGCCCACCTGAACCCCTAAGTCCAACTTCATCAAGAGAGACTCACAACCCGCAATCTCTGGAGCAATGAATCTACGTAGGCAAAGGCTCTCCCTGGCTATAATAGCCACTCCTCCCCCCCTTCCCTGGGGTCGAGGTTGATGCCATATCTGAAACCCAGCTGGGCAAACTTCAGAGAGAGGAACTCCTCCCTCTTGGCCCAGCCAGGTTTCAGTAATACATCCCAGGTCGGCCTCCTCATCCAGGATCAGATCCCGGATGAGGAGAGCTTTATTTACCACCGACCTGGCATTAAGCAGCAGCAACCTGAGCCCAGGGCCAGAATTACACTCATCACCAGTACCCAAGATTGAGCTCACAGAGCCAGAACAAGGGACCGTTATTAAGCAACGGTCCCTCGTTCCCCTGGAACGGCTAACTCTGTGGCCCCCGTCATATCTGCCTCTCCCCAGCAACACCGGAATATTCTGACCCTCTGTCACCCCAGAGATTAGTGCCCCTTCCCCTCCCGCCTCTCCGGCGTGAGGTGGGCCAAATCTATCATTCATACTGTTTCCATTTATCTCATTCATACCATAATCCCACCCGCCCCAACCATTACATTCATACCAATCATTCATCCCATATCTACCCCAATCATCCATTAATTACGAGACCCCCTAGTAATATTAAAATGAATTAAATTAATAATAATTAAAATACTAATAATATATATCACAATATAAAATAGAGAATAAAAAAGTTCATAGATTAATAGTTAATAATATAAAATCAGAGCTTAGTTATTAATTGAAGTTGGTAAAGTGCAAAGTTCTAAAGTGCTAAAAATTATAGGAAATAATTAAAAATCAACTATCCATCAAGTCAGCAATACTGACACCAGTTCTTAAAGGTGAGTTCTGGGGGGAAAAGAATTGATCAGGGGAAAGATGTTGTTGAGGGAGAAGTCCTGGCATGTTGTTGTTCTTCAGGTTTGTCCCAAGTTTTTGGTGCCAGCCACTGCCACTGGCTGGCACTCTCAGGTCTTTCTCTGGGTTCTCAGTCACTTCCACTCCTCTGCTCTTACAATGCTTCCAGGTCTCCAGACCCTCTGCAGTCTTATAAGGTCTTAATAGAAACTCCATGTGGTCTCAGTAGGGCGAGCTTCAGGCACTATCTCAGTCTCAGTTCCTCTTTCCTCCTTCTTCTTTCTTTCCTCTCCTTCCTCCCACTAGTTCATTCCTCCATAGTCCCTCCGGCGCGGGGTGCTCCCACCATACAGCTCCTTGGCGTCTCGGGTCTATGCAGTGGGAGGAGGGCAATTTCAGACGTCGCCCCTCTTTCTCCCCTCTCTCCTTTCCTCTCGGTGCACGCTCTCTCCTCCCGTCAGCTGTCCTTCCTTGTACACTCGAGACCCCTCCAGGGGACCATCAGCTTCAGGAGACCTCCTCCAAAAAAGGCTTCCCCCGGAGTCTGGGTCGTCCAAGCCAGTTGTTTCTTGGTTGGCTCTCTCTCCCTCTCCCTGGCCGTCACGGTCCTCCACTCTTCCCTTCTCCGACTCACCCGACTCACTCTCAGCAGCGCGGCTCAGTTGTAAATAGCAGCCGCCATTCCTCCGTGTCTCCGCCAACCCGACTCCAGGCGTGTTCGTGTCCAAACAGCTCGCCACCGCCACGAACACCACCGAATCTAGGATTTCAGGAAACGGGGACACTTCGCCTCCCCAGAAATTCAAAGCAGGTTTGCTGACTCAACGGGGGGTTCCTATATATTTTTTTTTCCTTTGATGTTTAGCCGTAGTCCGGTGGAGCTATATTCCACCCTCCTCCTCCCACCGGAACTGGAAATTGTAAGGACCTTGGAGGTCTTCTAGTCCAACTCCCTGTTCAAGAAGGAGATCTTATACCATTTCAGATATGTAGCTGTCCAGTCTTTCCTTAAAAATCACCAGTGATGAAGTATCTACAACTTCTGAAGGCAAGTTATTGAAGGCATTATTTTGAGTATATTGTATTTCCATTCACTTTCTCAATGAGATACTGTAAGATATTGTATCTTAAGAATTCAGATAAGACATCATGAGTTTGACTAGGTAGCAATAGGTATACTTTGGCTGCTTGTGCTTGGGAAGTGTGCTCTGTGCTACCAAACTTTGCCAAAAAGAATTGGAAGAATCACCGTTTCAAGCTTATGTCTTCTTGTTTTCTTGGAGTATTCAGTAAACACAATGGGTTCCTTAATAAGGTTTTAGGAGCTCCAAAAGATTTGATGGAGTTGGTTTGACACTGTTTAATGAATAAGATGCTGCTAAGGAACCGTCAAATAAGAGCAGTGGTAGTGGGGAAGCAGCTGCATAATTAACAGAGAAAGAAGTTCTGAAAGGATTCTCCTAAACTCATCAGAATGCAAAAGGACACAAGAGGCGATTTGTACTTTCAGGTTTTAATATACAATAACATTACAATAATGAAGAATTCCGTTTCTGTCACATCGATCAAAGAGGGCTGATACTAATTCAGTATCCTACTCAATATTCCCACAATGAACTAACCTCACAATGTCCACTCCCACATGCCACTCCCATTGATCTGGTTGTATGTTTTGGGAATAAAACCGTGGAATAAAATCTGGTGAAATGATAGATGTGTGATCATACTGGTTCTTTCATTTCAAAAAATAGTTGGAGCTATTTTAACTATCTCCTAGGGGTAATTGAAGTGACTTTTAAAAGTAACCTAAGCAATTTTGCACAAGGATTTTCCTTAGCAGACTTGTAAATGAAAAATGCATGAGTAAAAATGTTAGTAGAATATATCACTTTGATTGTTTGGTCAAGCAAAATATATCTTTGTGAATTATTAAACTTCAGAAATTGATCAAGCATACAAAGCTTTTTAAAAAAGAACCAAATGCAATTTTTAACCAAATAGAAGATAAATATTGAAATGCTACTATTGAACAATTTATGCTATAAAACCATCATTTTGAAAAGCAATGTGGTTGAAAACTAGAAAAGTATATATAATAATAATCCTGAACAAAATATAAATATGGCTATGTTTATAAACTGAGAGCTAGGAAATAATGTTCACTTCTCAAACAGAAGCTACTAGTAGATACTATATATATTTTCCATTACTGATCTCATTTTTTCTCATTTGAAATTTGTTAATAAATATTATTTTGCTAGATTTATCTATTTTTGACAATCATGTAGGGATTTTGTTTTGTGTCATGGAAGGTAGCTCCAGTTGTTTTGGGTCATGGAAGGTAGCTCCAGTTGTTTTGAGTCATGGAAGGTAGATAAATTTATGATGTTAGAGTTCATATAGGAACAGCTTGATTCGTGATTCTTTAGATATTCAAGCCACCAACTCAGCAACTATGTAACAGCAGAAACTTCAAGGACAGTTAGATAAAAGCTTTAATGAAAACTAGAAGTACTAAAGTTTAACTACTACAAAATTCTGTAATAAACCTGTGGGATGTTCGTGGGAGGAATAAATGAAAAATTACATAAGTATAGACCAAAAAAGGTCAAGAAAGGCATGAAACTTAGTCCTGTTATTTGGGAAGACTTTGACCTGGTAACTCCTGAGGAAGTGGACAAGGCCATGGGAACTGAGAGTTCCTCCACCTGCCTTCTGGACCCGTGCCCCTCTTGGCTGGTTTCGGCCAGTCAGGAGGTGACATGCAGCAGGATCCAGTCGTTAATTAATGTTTTCTTGAGAGAGGAGTCATTTCTACAGCTGTTGAAGGAAGCAATTGTAAGACCCCTCCTCAGGAAACCATCCCTAGATTCAGCCGAATTGAAGAACTATAGGCCAGTCTCCAACCTGCCCTTTTTGGGTAAGGTTGTTGAGAAGGTGGTGGCACTTCAGCTCCGGTGGTCCTTGTATGAAGCTAATTATCTGGACTCCTTTCAGTCTGGCTTCAGCACCGGTCACAGCACGGCAACTGCTTTGGTCGTGCTAATGGATGATCTTTGGCGGGCCCAGAATAGGGGACATTCCTCTATCCTGGTGTTCCTTGACCTCTCAGTGGCCTTTGATACCATTGACCATGGTATCCTTCTGTGACAGCTGGAGGGATTGGGAGTGGGAGGCATCACTTTACAGTGGTTCTCCTCCGATCTCTCCAGCCATTTGTAGTCGGCATTAGTGGGGGAGGAAGAGGTCCAGCCTTCAGCCTCTCCTTTGTGGTGTGCCACAAGGGTCTGTTCTCTCTCCCCTACTATTTAACATCTACATTAAGCCACTGGGCAATATAATTTGATGGCATGGGGTGAGGTATCATCAGTATGCTCATGATACCGAGTTATACATCTCTAGTCTGCCCTTATATTATTTCTTGTATTTTATCTTAGGATGGATATATGTTTATCCCAGGCATGTTTAAATTAAGTTACTGTGGATTTACCAACCACGTCTGCTGGAAGTTTGTTCCAAGCATCTACTACTACATACTTATGTATGTATGTTAATGAGATCATGGTTTTTAATTAAGATTTTATAGTTTAGTTGTTATATTTGACTTTTTTAAATTGACTTTGTAATATTTGTTTGTTTGTTTGTTTGTTTGTTTATTTGATTTGATTTGATTTGCATGCTGCAGACTCGGGGCGGCTAACAACAATGATAAAAACAGCATGTAGCAATCCAATTAATAAAACAACTAAAAACCCTTATAATAAAACCAAACATACACACAAACATACCATGCATAACTTGTAATGGCCTAGGGGGAAAGAATATCTTAATCTCCCCCATGCCTGTTGTAAGCCGCCCTGGGTCTTTCGGGATTGGGCGGCATAGAAGTCGAATAAATAAATAAAAATATGTCTGTATCCAGCAGTTATATAGAAGAACTTGGAGGTAGGGCATCATTTCATCCTGCTCAGGGAGAGGTCTATGGTCACTTCTGCATTATACCCAAAAAACATGAAATGCAAATAAATGATTGATGATATGGTACCCATGTTTTCCCGAAAATAAGACCCTGTCCTATATTTTTTGAATCCTGAAATAAGCAATTGGCCTTATTTACGGGGAAATCTTATTTTGGGCCACATGGAGCAAGACTGGGCTCCTCTTGCCAGCTTACCTGATTTCTAGGTCTGTCTCCCTAATTACTACTTATTTATTAATTGGACTTTTATGCTGCTTCTCTCCGAGGACTCGGTGCAGCTCACAACATATAATAAAACAACACATAACATTTTGAGTCCAATTAATTAAATATATAATTAGACATAAAGTTACAATAAATGACAGGCATTTCATTTTGCATATAACAACCGCGGCAAGAATTATATATGCGCAAACCTGGAAACAGGAAATCGTCCCAACAATGTTTAATTTAATAACCAAAATATATGAGGTTGTAGAGATGACAAAGCTTACATACAAACCACAAGACAAAGATATTAGGGAATCCCACAAAACTTGGGGCAGGTGGTATATCTGGATTGCCAAAAATAAAATAAAATAAAATAAAGGAACAATATGAATAACTATAAAGTTATTCAGGTCATTAACTTTGAGAGAAAAATTAAAATGTTAATCAGAGGAAATATTGTTATTATAAGGCACTACTATACCATAGAGAAAATAGAGAAAATGAAAATAATCTCACAAAATGTTAAATCAAAAAATCAACAAGATGAATGAGTAACAATCAACAAAGGGAAAATACTGTTATAAATGAATGAGCTGTAAATCAAGTATACTGCTATGTAGCAGATGTAAATAACAAGCTCTGATACCAAAATAATCCATGTATAAAGCATAATGCTTTATTTTTGTTATGAGTGTATATATGTTATCATTTTCTTTCTTATTATTATTACTTTTCTCCTCTGACTCATAGATCTATATGTATATACATTCTGTAAATGTTGTATTGTTGTTTTGTCTTTTTATTTTTTTAAATGTATATAATTAATAAAGTATTTTAAAAAATAATAATAATTAAATATATAATCTAAAACTAAAAACCGTAAAAAAACAGTCATTCTCATTCAAACAGTTTCTTTCAGTCTATTCATCAGCCAGGGGGCAAGAATCTAATGGCCCCAGGCCTGGCGACATAAGCGAGTCTTGAGACTCTTGTGGAAGGCAAGGAGGATCCCCAGAGGGAGTTGATTCCAGAGTTGATTCCGGCCGCCACAGAGAAGGCTCTTCTCCTAAGCCCCGCCAACCAGCATTGTCTAGTTGACAGGACCAGGAGAAGGCCAACTTTGTGGAACTTAACCGGTCGCCGGGATTCATACAGCAGGAGGCAGTCCGGTAGGTATTCTGGCCTGATGCCATGTAGGGTTTTATAGGTCATAACCAACACTTTGAATTGCATCTGGAAACCAATTGGCAGCTGTGAGAATTATCTATAGAATCTAGGCATCTAAGGCCTAGATAGATACAAAACACTCTTATTAGAGTACTAAACTTCTGACCTTTTGGACAGCGGACCTTGCCAGAAAAGCAAAAAGTACAAAAACATGTTTACATCCTGTATCAGAGATGAAGAAATCCTATTTTTTAGGCCAAGAAACATTCATAAAGGCAGAACAACTTGATGGATTAATCTAGAGAGTTCCGTGGAACTATGATGAAATTGGATTCAAGACAATCCCATATATGGACAGGAAGAAGGGGGTGTAAACCAGACATGAAAATTCTATATAAGATGATTCTTGTAGTTAGGTACTTTACCTTTTGAGGTTCACGTATATTTTCCCCGTAACTTCTCTTGGTCCCTGTATGATACTGTATGATCATGCTGGCATCTTTAAGATCTTTATGTTATGTTTGATATATGTTATGTTTGATGTATGTTTCTATGATATATATATCATGTGGTTAATAAAGTTTTTAAGCTTTTATTCTCTTGGTCTGGGGAATTTTTCTTACAGCAGCCAATGCAGTCTGCGGAGTGTTGGAGAGATATGTACATGTCTGAGTGAACCCATGAGTGCTCGCGCGACCGGGTTCTGCACAATTTGCAGAACTGGCAAGAACCGGCTGCGTGTACAGTTAAATATTTTCGGAGAGGGGCTTATTTTCAGTGGGGATGTATTTTAACACAGGCACTCAAAAGCCCAATTGGTCTTCCTATCCAGAGATGTCTTATTTTCAGGGAAACAGGGTCTTAGATAAGAACACAAACACCCATACACACCAGGACAGATGATACTCAACATTCTACTGAGGAACAGCTGCATATCTTTTTTTAATTTTTTACTACATATTGTGTTTGTACACATCTAATTGCTGATGTTGTCAGCGGGAAACGAAAATCTGAAGCTGTGAAGACAGAAGTTCAGTAAGAACATCAAGTGCTACAAGCCGAAACATGGCAAAACTCTACGTGATGAAAGATGAAATCAATTGACAACATATTGACATCCTTGCTGTTAGTGAATTCAAATGGGCTGAAATTGGACATTTGCAGTGAGAAGCCACAGGATACAAAAAAGTAAATAAGAAATTGTATTATTTTCATAGGAAGACTAGAACAAAGACAGGACTTATATAATACAATCAGTGATTGAGTAATAGTAATCAGAGTTTGTAGGCAACTTTTTAACATAATATTATTCAGGTTTATGTTCCAGTTGCTGATACAGAGGGATCAGCAAATCTGATGATCAAGTTCAAACTGGCTCTCTTATTCTATACTATAGTGTGGAAAATGATTGTACTATGAACACATAAAGACCTATCAGGACTGAAGCTTTTTGCTACCTGTTTTGACAGCTTTTTTCCTTTAAAATATTTTTTGACTGTTCTTTAAATCCCTAAATTTATCTATCTGTTGAAGGGGAGAGGGAGACAGAATAAATTGAAAAGGGGGCATATAATAATAAAATGAATCAGATGTTCACAATGCATCTCTTTGTTCTTTTCTTTTTGTCTTTCCTGATTGTTAAATTGTCACTGTCTTGACAGAAGTCTGAACTTTGGCATATTTATGCCATCTGCTACCCCTCAAGAGATTGAATTATTCTCTATTTCACATCATATTCCAAGCCAGTAAGTTTCCATTAAAATGGCATACTGACAATGGCTGTCACCATCTGACATTAGGTGAATCAAAGAGTCAGGTGTTTACTAACTTAATTTCTCAGTGCCATCAAATCAAAATGATACTACTTTGGCAGAGGCTTCTAGAACTCTACCGACTTTTTATCAGTGGCAGTCTTATAATGTTGACAAAACGCTTGGAAAGTTTAGATCTTCTACTAATAATCAACCAACCAGGAGAGATTGGTGGAAATTTTATAACTTTGGTATGTTCTTATGAAATATTTTTTTTACAATTCCATTGGAAGATATGTTGGTGAAACCTTACTACAGAAACAGTTTTAAAAAAGATCAAAATCTATTGACTATAAACTATTTTATAACCAATACATTAGCAATGAAAAGTAAATAGCAGAAAGGGAAGAAAGAGATTCAACAAGGAAAAGAAAATACTTCAAATTAAAGAGAGTGGAGATGCAAAAGAAGAAAAAAATAGAAAATCGTGAAAGTAAACACAAAGAACCAAAAGAAGTCAGAGCAACAAGAAGTACAAGGTTGAGGTATAGATAGAGAAATGCAGGAAGAGCTAAAAATATTTCTCAATATGAATGGACTAAACTTACCCTTGAAAAGAGGGAAAACATCTAATAAATTAAAAATATTAACTTTGGACAGGCAATACTGGAAGTTTGCGTAAAAGAAAACCAAAACAATTGTTGGACTATCCCAAATTAGGGAATATATATCCTTCATTAGCACAACAACAAAAAGAGAGAGGAGTAGTGTCACATATTAAAGAAGTGTTTTTGATTAAGCAAATTTGCAAAGACAAAGAGGGAAGGTTCTTTCCAGGTTGGTGGCCCAGAGTGGGCGGAGGGAGAAAGAGGCGATAGTTTTGTGGTAGGGGTAGCCACTTGTATGCATGCGTGTGAACATCCATTGATCATGAGAGGGTAGATGCCAGTGCCTAAAAGGATTCCCATGAGAGCGGAAACACAAGTGCCTGTGACTCTTGAAGAAATGTTTGTGCAAATGACCTGCAAGAGCTCCCATGATGGCCTGCAAGAGCTCCGATTGTTGTGAGCTGCTCCGAATATTATTATTATTATTATTATTATTATTATTATTATTATCATCATCATCATCCTTGTAAAAATGCTAACGTGAGTGTGGATGCAACCGATTTCAACACTTATAATGATCATGCAAGTAGGCCATGAGTGCCCACACAAGTGGTGCTGTAATGTGAGCGGGACATGTGTACTGCTCAGCTACTCATACATTCTGGTGGCCAATAGGCCATGGCACAACTCACAGGTTGGGGATCCCTTCGCTAGGAAATCTGAGCTATGGTAGTGCAGTGATTAGCGTGCAGTAGTGCAAGCTATTTCTGTTGATCACCAGCTGCCAGCATTTTGGTAGTTCGCTCTTGATTAGTTTCCATCCATTGCTTCTTGTCCTACCTTCAGGTGGTTTGGAGAATAGGTTGAACCCCTTTTTCTTTGTTGCAGACCTTTGTATACTAATGGAAAACTGCTATCATGTCACCCTTAGTCTTCCTTTTCATTAACTTAGGCATACGCAATTGCATGATATAATGCTGCTATAATGCAAGAATGTCTGTAAGTTTCAGGTGTTCTACAGTCCCAGAGACTCATAGCGTTTGTGATCTCTCTTGGCATCTTTAGGTTTTCCATTTTTTCTCCTTTAATTTACTGTTCTTGTTTTGTTCTTTACATGACGGATGAAGTTCCACTGTTATAAGGAAGATCACGAGAGAATATCAAAACAATATGAGAGGAGAATATTGAAACATAGTGGAATTAACTATGAAGTGATCCTTTCCGATTCAAAACGTTTTCTCATAGAAAATTGCATTTCCTAATCATTGCTTAGGGAGACATGCATTTTTATTAAAATGGAAACATTACATTCAAGCAGAGCTCAAACAATAAATGAGCCTACTGTCTATATTAAGCATAGCATTTGATTTTAAGAAATGCCATAGATCTGCACAAAAATGAAGAATTGCCTTTTGGGATTTCTTCAGGAAGCACTTCCTGTGATGGCATCAACTTATTCACTTTCTTATCAAATATGCCTTACAAGTAGCTGGATACCCTGCTTCTCTACAAAACTGAACTTCTTAGCCTGGAGTAAAATGTCTAAACTCCCAGCCCACAGGTCAAATGGGTCACTTGCTGGCCACATCCACTGGCAATTAGAACAGAGTTCTTTTCAGGTGTTGAGGAGAACTAGAACATTTAACTCCTTAGCATCAGAGCTTGTTAATAATAATATAAGAAATCTGATAGTCATTTTGAATAAATCCTTTCTTACCGAGCACCTACAGGTACTATACTATACTATACTATACTATACTATACTATACTATACTATACTATACTATACTATACTATACTATACTATACTATACTATACTATAGTTCACTATACAATGAAGAATTGCCTTTCAGGATATAGTATAGTATAGTATAGTATAGTATAGTATAGTATAGTATAGTATAGTATACTATACTATACTATACTATACTATACTATACTATACTATACTATACTATACTATACTTATATTGACAGATGAAAATGTTTATTTATTTATTTGTTTGTTTGTTTGTTTGTTCGTTCGTTCGTTCGTCCGTCCGTCCGTCCATCCATCCATCCATCCATCCATCCATCCATCTATCTATTTATTAGACCGCCCTCTCTAAATCTGTAAATCTGTAAATCTGTAAATCTGTAAATCTGTAAATCTGTAAATCTCTAAATCTGTAAATCTGTAAATCTCTAAATCTCTAAATATTTTTAACATTGCCAAGCACCCAGAGTCATTAACTTGGGATAGGTGGCCATATGAATTTAATAAATAGTGCTGTCAGGACTCCAAGTAACATCCCCAATGAAAGAAAACCCCAAGGCATAGATTCGCTGTCAGGCCTGGAAACTATGTTGGGCCTTGGATCTTGAGGCCTGCCAAGTGTCTCAAGTGAGAAATCTAGAATTATTTTTCCCCCTATAATCCATTGTAATCCATATAATTTTAAAGAATTTTTTTCGACACAAGTGCCATTATTTATTTATTTATTTACTTATTTATTTACTTACATACTTACTTACTTACTTACATACATACATACATACATACATACATATACAGTATATTAAAAAAATTATTAAACATTTTTTTTATTCAACCAAATATAAACTCTCTCCCAGATTTTGTACAATTCTGATTCTTCTTCATTATTTAACCGCCTCGTCATCATATCCCTCTCAACACATTCAATAACTTTCTTAATTACCTCCTCTTCTTTAGGGGTTTCCGTTCCTTTCTATCTTTGTGCAAAAACAATCCTGGCAGCTACTAAAACATGAGTTATTAAATAGTAAATTTCTTTTTTATATTTATAATTTGTAATACCTAGTAGAAAAAATTCTGGGGTTTTCCTAATTTCTTGTGAAGTGATTTCTCTAATCCATCTTTCTACTTTGTTCCAATAGAGTTTGGCTTTTTGGCAAGTCCACCATTGATGATAGTAAGAGCCAATTTCTTTTTTACATTTTCAACAATTTGGGGATGTATTTGGAAACATTTTTTAAAGTCTATTGGGGATGTATTTGGAAACATTTTTGAAAGTCTATTAGGGGGTAGATGCCATCTGTAAAACATCTTAATCTGATTCTCTTTAAAGGAAACTGATTTCATTATTTTCCAGTTATATGTCCAAACTCTTTCCCATGTATCTAAATCTATTTCTTTTTCAAAATTTCTGCAGCAAATAATCATATTGTCTTTTAAAATCAAACCAACAGATTTAGAACTGTTGGTTTGATTATAGATCATTATCCTGCTGTTTCAAAATCCACAGTTCATTTTCATATTCTGTTGCATGATTTGTATAATTCCATACCTTTGTCATCGAATTGTCATAGTATTGTTATAGTATTTTCTACCTTTTTTGGCATATTTCTTCAATGTTGATGCCTTTATAATTGATACTAGATTCTAAATGGGAGAACCTATCACTATTTAACTGCAAACAGAATATAAAGAGGTAAATATCAGCAGAAAGCAAGCAATGACCTCTAAGGTGACAAGTGTGTTGGATGGCATTTATTGATGTCTTAGCATGAAATTGCTATGAAATTGCCATTAGTCTGATTTCGTATA
Source organism: Erythrolamprus reginae (assembly GCF_031021105.1). Lineage (NCBI taxonomy): Eukaryota > Metazoa > Chordata > Lepidosauria > Squamata > Dipsadidae > Erythrolamprus > Erythrolamprus reginae. Next base: position 96,974,590 of record NC_091954.1, read on the forward strand.
ACATGAATAAATAGTTTAAAATTGTTTTCCTAGTAGCTAAGCAGGTGTTTGACAGTGCTAAAAATAGGATGTGGTCAATACAGCATGGGTTTCCATTGGCTAAACTAAAAGTATTTTTTTCTATATTTCAAGTAAGATATAGTTAATTTTTGCTTAAAAAGTAATTTACCTAAAGTAGTGTTGAGGCATTTCAATGATGAATAATAGTTTTTAGCTCACTGTGATAATTCAATGGGTAGCCAGCTAATTTTAATTTAATTAAGGCAAAATACTTTTACTTCACTAGTTGTTGCCGACCCATATAAATTATCAGGTTCAGACGATTCTAAAGGAAGCAAAGAAGGAAATGTTCCCATTTTATATTGCTTTTCAATGTTCGGCCTGAAACCAAATTAAAAATTAAACCAATCCAGATCTTCACAAGTATGATGGAAGAAAAAATGAGTTGGCAAAACCTGTTCAATTATTTCAGTAGTATCCACTGAGAACATGAATCAATATCAGGACAAAATAAAATTTAATACAGACTTCTTTGTGATCTTATCTCTCAGCCTTTTAAGACAGGTCAGGTCAAGAAGTATACACTACTGGAATTTTATTTTGTAGAGTGTAATACAGTGTTCCCTCGATTTTCGCGGGTTCGAACTTCGCGAAAAGTCTATACCATGATTTTTCAAAAATAATAATTAAAAAATACTTTGCGGGTTTTTTCCCTATACCACGGTTTTTCCCGCCCAATGACGTTCATATGCCATCACCAAACTTTTGTCCGCCTTTAATAAATATTTTTTTAAATAAAGTTTAATAAATAAACATGGTGAGTAATAATCTAAATGGTTGCTAAGGGAATGGGAAATTGTAATTTAGGGGTTTAAAGTGTTAAGGGAAGGCTTGTGATACTGTTCATAGCCAAAAATAGCGTATTTACTTCCGCATCTCTACTTTGTTTAAATTCAACTTTCGCGGGCAGTCTTGGAACGCATCCCCCGTGAAAATTGAGGGAACACTGTAATACAAATGGGTGGTGCCATAGCTCATAGATAAGACCTGAGTGCTGTGTGACAGGGTGAGCTTCTGTTCTTGCCCCAGCTCCTGCCAACAGCAGTTTGAAATCATGCAAAATGGGATAAGACAAACAGATACCACTTTAACAGCTGTCTGCGACATCATGTGCCTTCTTCGAGACACATTAGGCAGATTTAAGTAAATAAGATCACAGAAAACAAGCTTTCCAAAATCTCGATGGCCGATCACAGTTGGTGTTGGTAGGAGGACAGAGGTTGACCCCGGCACCGCTCTTTTGTGCGGTACCTCGGGGCTCGGTCCTCTTTCCTCTCTTATTTAACATCTACATGAAATCACTGAGTGTCATTAGATGGCACGAGGTATCAGCAATATGCTGATGACACCCAGTTATATATCTCCACCCCGCATCAGTTCAGTGAAGCAGTGGATATGATGTGCCAGTGTGAGAGTCTTGATGAGAGTTAACAGGCTCAGTCTTAACCCTGACAAGACCGAGAAGCTGTGGATATTGCCTCCAAAAGACTGTCCATCCTTGGTTCTGGAGGGGGGGAAATTACCCCCCTCAGAATGGGTTTGCAATTTGGGTGTCCTCCTAGACTCACAGCTAAGATTAGACCAACATCTGACAGCTGTAGCTGGAGGGACCTTTGCACACGTTCGCCTAGTGCACCAATTAGGACTCTACATGAATCAGGAGGATCTTCTCACAGTCACTTAAGCTCTTGTCACCTCGTGGGGCTACCTCTGAAGAATGTTTGTAGACTACAGTTGGTCCAGAATGCAGCTGCACGAGCTGTTGTGGGTGCTCCCAATCGGTCTCCAGATGCAGTTCAAGGTGTTGGCCATTACCTTTAAGGCCCTACATGGCTTAGGGCCAGACTATCTTTGAGACCACCTTCTACCACATAGCTCCCAGTGACTGGTAAGTGCCCACCAAGTTGGTGTTCTCCGTGTCCCATCAACTAAACAGTATCAGCTGGCAGCTCCGCATGGTAGGGCCTTCTCTGTAGCTGCTCAGACTCTCTGGAACCAGTTACCTCCTGAGATCTGGATTACCTCCACTCTACTGTCCTTCCAGAAAGCTTTAAAGACCTGGCTTTTCCAGCAGGATTGGAGCCATTGATCTGATGGTGGTAATCATCTAGATCTGGCCATAAATGATATGTATGAATTTAACTGTTGTATTTAAATTGTTTTTAAACTGTTGTAGTATTATTAGTATTATTTGGATGTTTTATATTTTTTGATGGTGAGCTGCCTAGAGTCCCTAGACAATTGGGCGGCATAAAAATTGAATAAATAAATGAATGAATAAAGACAAGCAACTATCTTTAACATAATATGACTCAATGGGGAATGGTTAATTGGAGAAATAGAAATAGCAGGAATGGTGAGAGAATGTAACCTTATAATACTGTAGTCTTTGATCTTAGGGGAACTAAATCTGAATATAGTCAGATGTAAGTAAGAAAGCAGATTTTAATTAGTTTGCCGCTGTAATAAATTGGATCTTCTCCATGGCAGATGTTAAAGGGGAAAGAGGCTCAGTTTGGATATTGTTGGCAGTTCTTAAAAGGAGATATTAAAAACATGAGTGCAAACAAAGTAAAAACAAGGAAGAGAACAGAAGAAGCTAATATGTTTATACAAAAACATAGTTAGAATCTGAAAACAAGAAAAAACAAATATAGGACAGCATCTGTGAAAGAAGGAAGGAAGGAAGGAAATAAAAGAGGAACATAAGTAAGAAGTCTGAATTTGGTATTCGGAAAATGACAGCTCAGATGAGATGACATTAAATTCTTTAGATGTATTCCAAAGAAGAAGGTGGGAAAGAACTATTTATCTCATGAACATTTGAGGAATAAATGTATAATTATTCAACTTATTTGATTCACCAGTTAATACCAAGAAACATGCTTCTTCCAGGAAATCCATGATTAAGAAACTTCTGTATAGTTTTTCAAAAGCTCAATTCTTAAATTCTTGAAAATAACTCATACAGCTTATACCCTATCTCTGTATGTTGTTAGCTTAATCACAAGGAATCAAGAGGAAAGTTATTGGGAGATTACTGACACACATTTTGTTGAACAAACTGCAGGGTATGAAAACTTTAATTTGTCATGTGTTTAGATAGACGGAAAGTCAGAGAAGCATGACATTACAAATGGCATTGTAATCAAAGAAATCTTGAGCTTTAAAAGAAAGAAAAAATAGTCCCATACAGTAGAAGTCATCTGGCCTGCTAGAAATAAATGAGTCCACTTATAAATCCTCTCTTGATCCATTCCAGACCTGAAGAAATCAAAGAAACATGTATTTAGCAAAAGATAAAAAGTCACACAAAGATTCACCAAGGAAGATTTTCATCAGGAATTCTCTCTTATTTTTGTTTTCTGTGTTGTCTTTCTTTCTTTCTTTCTTTCTTTCTTTCTTTCTTTCTTTCTTTCTTTCTGCCTGCCTGCCTGCCTGCCTGCCTGCCTGCCTGACTGACTGACTTCCTGACTTCCTGACTTCCTTCCTTCCTTCCTTCCTTCCTTCCTTACTTACTTACTTACTTACTTACTTACTTACTTACTTACTTACTTATTTTTCTCTTTCCCTGCTTTATTTGGGTTAATATTTTTCATTTAGTTAAGTAATAATGGCAAATAGTTTTAACTGTTTTGCTTCTATTTGATTCTAAATTTTACTTTCACAGTTTACTCAAATGAGTATAAAATTATTACAAACCATTAATTGATAAAATTTGGTCATAGTCTGTTTAGCAAGAAATCAGTTTACTTAGATCTTCGTGTGTGGGCCTGATCTTTCTCACCTGACAGAATATCTGTAAAAAATATCATGTACCAAATATAAAATAATTGTGGAAATACAGAGATGGAAAAAGTAGGCAACAATGAGCATGTTTAAATATGATGGAATTTCAAGATGCAAACTAATAAAGTCTTGGCTTATGACACACCAAATATAACTGGCTGAAAAGAAAAGAGTGTAGATAATTTATGTGACAATGCCAAAAGAAAGTATAATAGAAGACAAAGCATTGGAGAAATTCAAAAGTATCAAGATCTGAAAAGTGAAATTAAAAGTTTGTGGCATAAGCTGACCCTGTTGTCCCCATTGTTTTTTTGGCACACAGAGTGCCGTAACAAAAAAATTTGAATGGCATTAAGAAAAATCTGTGCTTTGACAAAATTTCCATGTCTCAATTACAAAAAGGCCATGCTCCTTGGATCTACACATGTACTAGGCCAATACATTTCTAGGTTCCTAGGTTTTTGGGAAGAACACAATGTGTATGAAAAACAACTCAGGAAAGTACTGGCAGCTATGATTTCACATTTTTATAGATAATAATTTATTCAGCAAATGTTGTATTGGCAAAAGAAAGCTCAGGAGTGTATAGAAACATGAACATCCTTCAGTGGATAGACAATGGCTAAAACGATGAAGAGTAACTTATTAAATTTATGTACCATTGGATTCCCACCAAATTTGGGTGACACATTGTTAAAAAACATTAGAAATAAGGAATATAAAACCCAAAACAAAAGACAGCAGACATAGCAGAGAAAACAAATCCTGGTGGGAACAAGGAAATGAAGGAGTGCCATTTGTACTTTTGAAAGACCTATGGAATGGGCCACATCTTCAGGACCCTTCAAAATGCCTGTAATGATTAATAGTTGTTTCTATTTGGCTTTCTTCTAATTACTAATTAGAGAGCGACTTCTTTTTATTATTGATCACCAAACTCATCTGAGTCTTTGTTAGCTTAGCCCGCATTTTAATGCAAATAATCAGTCAAGCTCAATGGTGCAATTTTTGAGATGAGGTTTTCGATAAGAAGCAAGAGGAACATTTATTTATTTATTCATTCATTCATTTATTTATTTATTTATTTATTTATTCCAATACATAATACACATCGAAGAGAATAGATATGTAGTAATTTAAATAAAGAAAAGAATAGAAGAAAAGATATAGAAGTATAGGTGAACATATTTGAAAGGAAGAAAAGAAAAATGAGATAAGGAGAGACAATTGGACAGAGGACGGAAGGCACACTTATGCACGCCCCTTACTGACCTCTAAGGAACCTGGAGAGGTCAATCGTGGATAGTCTAAGGGGAAAATGTTGTGGGTTAGGGGTTGATGCTACTGAGTCAGGTAATGAGTTCCACGCTTCGACAACTCGGTTGCTGAAGTCATATTTTTTACAGTCAAGTTTGGAGTGGTTAATATTAAGTATGAATCTGTTGCGTGCTCTTGTGTTGTTGCAGTTGAAGCTGAAGTAGTCATTGACAGGTAGAACGTTGCAGCATATGATCGTGTGGGCAATACTTAGAAAAAAAACCCCAATCCAGTTATAGCATTTTAAACAAAAACAAAACTTAGAGATGTGCAAGAGTTTATGTAGAATGTAGCAATCACACATTTTCCACATGAGAGATAAATGCTTCTTTGCTTAATGCTTCTATGAGAATTTAAAGTCCAGATCAGCTCTTCTCTTCTCTTGTCACAACTATATTTTTATATGAACATTAAAACTGAAAGGACAATAGACAACTTTTTTTTTTTAATGCAAGCAAAAATTGAGTCTGGAAATTGAAAGCTATTAAGCCTTTCTTCAGAGTTTGACAATTTAGGGGACCTCTAAGTAAAGATTTAGAGAGGAGGAAAAAAAGAACATGCTATAAGATAAAAACCTGTTGAGAATCTGAAAAAGATATTGTGTCTGTTTTCAATTATAGTTGCTTCAAGGAGAATATAATGTTCACAAAAGAATGGAAAAATATCATTTCTTTATAAAAGCTAAAATCTAAGCATCCAGAAAAATAGCCCTATCATTTATTTGTTCACAAGTTAGCTCTACTAAATTCAACAACATTCAGGTAAAGAAAGATAAGATTGGAGTTTAAATAACATCTACAGGGGATGAAAGTTTAGAGAAGATGTTTCAAACATTTAATTATTTATGGAAGGCAGTCACACTGTTGAGAAGAAGCATATAAAGGATTTACAAAACTCACTTTTTCCCTCTAAAGCTATCTGATTTTGTCTGGTAATGTGGATTAAAAATGGAATGAGTCAGAGTTTTTATCAATGAAATTATTCTGCATCTTTACTCAAGAGTTTTCTAAACTTTTGACTTATAGTTAAGGTATGTCATATTAAGTCTGGAAGAATAGAGCTGTCATAGTGAAATCTGCTAATGCCTTACATCTTTGAAGAGGCCCAAATTCATTATTTGAAGTTTACAGGACGTATTACTGCTATCACAAGCTCTTCTGCTTTTTAAAACAATGCAAATAATAGGAAGAATGCGATCACATGTACTGCTTGTTGTTGTCTCTAGATAGTTGTACTGACTGACCTAGAAAAGAGCAAATAAATGAAAGAACAAATAGAGATGAGGTGAGTCCGTTAGAATGAATGTGCTATTAAGACAAATTAATTGCCCAAAGACCCATCCCTAAGTTAAAAGTAAAGTAAAACTTGCAGCTGACACTGAACTGCCAATTAAAAATAAAATAAAAGCAATTTCAAACTGGAAGCTAAAGTAGTATTAAACACGTATCCTCAAAAATGTATAGCTTAATACCATAAACATGCTGATTAGCAAGCAACTTGCATTCATGTACATCAATGGGATTAATATTGGGATATCATGACACCTGTTACATCATGTTGGCATTATCATGGCTGGAATACAGGTAGAGCACAGTACTGCAGGCCCCTGAAGCTGACTTGTAGATCTGAAGGTCAGCGGTTCAAATCTCATCACCAGCTCAAGGTTGACTCAGCCTTCCATCCTTTCGAGGTGGGTAAAATGAGGACCCAGATTGTGGGGGCAATAGCCTAGCTCTGTTTAAAAAGTGCTATTGCTAACATGTTGTAAGCCGCCCTGAGTCTAAGGAGAAGGGCGGCATAAAAATTGAATAAATAAATAAATAAATAAATAAATAAATAAATAAATAAATAAATACATACATACATACATACATACATACATACATACATACATACATACATACATACCATGGTGAGAATAGCCTGGACTATTGCAATTCATACTACATGGGGCTATCCTCAGAGACTTTTGGAAGCTACAGCTGGTGAAGAATGCAATGGTACAGACAGTTCTTGGAGTCCCTAGGATAGCCCATGTTAGATCATTGTTCTGTAAACTGCATCGGTTGCTGATTTGTTTTCAGGTGCAATTTAAGATATTGGCCCTTCGTGGCAATGGTCTAGCAGCACAGGCAGGGCCACTGTATTGCAGCTGGTAGGCAGGTACATCATCAATAAGCCCAAGGAAACCCTGAGTCTAACTTCAAGAGGAGAGATTCACACCCAACAAGGCAGAGATCCTGCAAGAAAAAAGACTCTTGTGGGCAATCATTGCCATTCCTTCACCCCTTCCCTGGGATCATGGCTGATGCAGTACTCAAAACCCATCTGCACACATATCTGAGAGGGGGACACCCCACTCCTGGCCCAGCCAGGTCTCAGTTATACAGGGCAGATCAGCTCCCTCCCTCCCAACTTTGCAACTTTCTCATCCATCCTAAATCTCTCAATCAAAAGCTGGGATTGAAATTTTTGGAATTATTTCTAAAAAAATAAAATGAAAAACAAAACAAATCTTGCATAGCTCTCGATAACTCAAATAGCAACAGAAACACTTTCAGCCAATTTGAAATACTCCTACCGAGTATATGCGAAACTATTTCAGTTCTGTTCTAGCTTCCCACATCTTCCCATTGTGTTTTGTGGGCTGACTTAATCTTAAAAGCTGTTTCAATTTTTGGAATTTGACTGTTGCAGGATGACTGAAAGCAACTCCAGCTCAGCAGTGCTTAAGAATTATTTTCTTCATGAAATCCCTGTACTAAATTGGTCTGTAATTTCAGTTATAAAAACTCAGAGAGAAAAAACTCAGCTATGAAATTATACAATCTTTAGTTTAAATTCATTAAATAGTTATATGGAAAGGAGAACAAGCCATCTGTAATAAACTGAAATTGCTGACACAGTCCTCGTAATAGGTTCTTTCCCAGAGGTTTTTATTACAGTTATATAAGAAACTATTGACTTATGAAGTTCAGAGGAACTTTCAAAATAGATCTCCCTTTTTTCCCTATCTTCACTGTTCTATTCTTTAAATGATGAAAGAAGGAGGGGGATGCACAGTAATCAGAGCTATGACGTTACGGGAAAATATACTCAGGGACTCTACTCAATTTTTTGAAATAACCCCCCCTAAAACTTTGTAATACTTTTAAAAACAAAGTACAGGGATCCAAAAGTCTTCGGAGAGGGGCGGCATACAAATCTAATTAATAATAATAATAATAATTATTATTATTATTATTATTATTATTATTATTATTATTATTATTATTATTATTATTATTATTATTAAAATGTATTTGGGATGGGAATAACTATTTCTACCCAGAATCTGGTTTTTCTTAAAGGTGGATTGAATTAAAGAAAGAAATAGCTGCAAAATTCAAGTATCTCGAAAATTTTTCAAATTTTTCAAAAATGAATTTGTTTAAGTAGAAAAATGATAATGTTTTCCTCTGCTAAATTTTATTTCTGAAATTTGTTTTAAGAAGGAATTTTGGCAGGATCTTGCTCTTATTGTGCATCTTTCCAGCTTATATTCTAATTTCAAACCACACTGCAAAACTCCAGTTGTGTTTTTTCTTGCCAGAGTTATTTTGCACTATAAATGACAGAATCACGACAGGTGAAAAACATACAGCCATTTGGCACTTGCTTGAGTCAATCACTCTTTTGACAAGGAAGGAGAGAAGAGAGATATATTGAGTCAAAAAGTTTTGTCTTCAGAAAATCTACCATTAGTTATCCCAATCACAATGACAAAATTGCTGGGATGCCGACTGAACAGAAGGGATTGCCCCAAAATACCAAAGCTAAATTTCCTATAAAGAATTATAAAAGACCTGGTAATATTATAAAGGAGCACTGACAAGAAGTTGCTATAGTAAGAAACAAAACCAACAACAAAAATGTATACTGCTCAAAAAAAATAAAGGGAACACTCAAATATCACATCCTAGATCTGAATGAATGAAACATTCCCATTGAATACTTTGTTCTGTACAAAGTTGAATGTGCACAACAGCATGTGAAATTGATTGTCAATCAGCGTTGCTTCCTAAGTGGACAGTTTGATTTCACAGAAAGTTTGATTTATTTGGAGTTGTATTGTGTTGTTGAAGTGTTACTTTTATTTTTTTGAGCAGTGTAGTACAAGGTGACAAGGGAACATGGGAATGTGCCAAATTGCTAGGGAAGGAATCTCTCCATATTTCAACTGTTTATCCTATTCCATTTCTCTATGGTAGTGTTTCTCAATTTGGAAACCTTGGAGATGTGTGGATTTCAATTCCAAGAATCCTATGGTAGCTGAGGAATTCTGTGAATGGAAATCTATATATCTTCAAGCTGCAAAACATGAGAAGCATCACTCTTTAGATTGGAGGTTTTTTGTTTTAACCCAGCTGTTCTGTTCGAAAAAACTCCCTAATGTTATGTTCCCGGGTCTATTTGACCCGGACTGCAAATTGATCATTTAGGTACTTATATTTGGTCTTTTTGAAAGCTTTTTTCACCTGGAAACAAGTTTGAACATTTCTGCACACAATGGAATGAAAATTGAACTGAAAAAATTAATCCTTATTGGTTTATTTTGCACATAAATGTGCCTCCCCCCCATTTTTGTGAAAGTTTTTTCAATTTATGGATAGTTTTGCTTGCAAAATCCATTCTATTTTACTAAAGTTGGTGTGGGATTGGTAGCTTGTACCTTTCTGAACATAATGATATGAAAATTGAACTGAAAAAATGATCCTTATTGGTTTATTTTGCTCATAAATGGGCCCCCATGCTTATACTCAAATAGGCTTATACTCGAGTAGGCTTATACTCGAGTATAAAATGATATGGTCTTATATTCAAAAATAAACCAATAAGAATCATTTTTTTTCAGTTCATTTCTATTTTTCTTATGTTTAGGATTATTCAATTTAGTATATCAAAACTTTTGAGTTTATTGATAATTTTGCCTGCAAAATGCATTCTATTTTACTATTCTATTTTGGTGTGGAATTGGTAGCTTGAACCTTTCTGAACATAATGATATGAAAATTAAACTGAAAAAATGATCCTTATTTGTTTATTTTACTCATAAATGGGCCCCCATGCTTATACTCAAATAGGCTTATACTCGAGTAGGCTTATACTCGAGTATAAAACAATAAACCAATAAGAGTCATTTTTTTCAGTTCATTTATATTTTTCTTATGTTCAGGATTGTTCAATTTAGTATATCAAACCTTTTGGGGGAAAATTCCTTAGGGATTTGTAGCCTTAAAAAATATAAATTGACACGAAATTCAAAAAGGATGGGGGGAGGGGCTTTTTGATCAAAATAAAAATATAAGTCTCAATTTTTCCAGTTCAATTTTCATATCATTATGTTCATAAATGTTCAAACTAGTTTTCCAGTGGAAAAAGTTTTCAAAAAGACCAAATTCAAGTACCTAAAAAAAATCATTTTGATCCGGGTCTATATGACCCGAACAGAGTAAACGTGACTTTTTTTTTGCCAAGAAAAAAAAATTTCCCCACCCCCACAAATATTTTTTTGATGATCAGCATTGTTAAATTGAGTAAATGAATGCCTAATATTTTAAAGAATATTTTGGATTTGAAGCATAAAATAATAAAAAGTGAAAATGGTTGCAAGCAGCCAAGGGGGGGGGAGGCCTTATTTCTCATGTTAAAAAAACAGTAAGAATCATTTTTTTCAGTTCCTTTATATTTTTCTTATATTCAGAAATGTTCAAGCTACCAATCCCACACCAACTCCAGTAAAATAGAATGCATTTTGCAAGCAAAACTATCCATAAATTGAAAAAACTTTCACAAAAACGGGGGGGGAGGCACATTTATGTGCAAAATAAACCAATAAGGATTAATTTTTTCAGTTCAATTTTCATTCCATTGTGTGCAGAAATGTTCAAACTTGTTTCCAGATGAAAAAAGCTTTCAAAAAGACCAAATATAAGTATCTAAAATGATCAATTTGCAGTCCAGGTCAAATAGACCCGGGAACATAACATTAGGGAGCTTTTTGCCCAGCAAAAACTAAGCCCCCCACCCCCCAAAAAAATTCTCATAGGGAGAACCCCTGAAATGATGAAAAGTCATGAAATTTCAAGTTTCAGATATGCAGGGAAAATGTTTTACAGGGGACTCAAACTTGGTTTCGGGTCACATACGACCCGAACAGAACAGCAGGGTTAAAAAGAATAGAGATTACAGTGGTACCTCAAGATACGAACCCGTCTTACGAACAACTCGAGATACGAACCCGGGGTTCAGAAAAAATTTGCCTCTTCTTATGAACTTTTTTCGTGTTACGAACGCCAAACCCGAACTTCCGGGTTCGGCGTTCAGGAGGCTGCTGGGAAGCCCCCCGGCTGTTTTAAAAGGTGACAGCTGGGCGGCGGGGCTTCCCAGCAGCCTCCGAACGCCGAACCCGGAAGTTTGGGTTTGGCGTTCGGCTTCGGGAGGCTGCTGGGAAGCCCCCCAGCTGTTTTAAAAGGTGACAGCCGGGCTGGGGGGCTTCCCAGCAGCCTCCCGAACCCCGAACCTTTGCCGAACTTCTGGGTTCGGGGTTCAGGAGGCTGCTGGGAAGCGCCCCAGCCCGGCTGTCACCTTTTAAAACAGCCGGGGGGCTTCCCAGCAGCCTCCGAACACCAAACGTGGAAGTTCGGGTTTGGTGTTCGGCTTCGGGAGGCTGCTGGGAAGCTGCCCGGCTGTTTTAAAAGGTCACAGCCGGGCTGGGGGGCTTCCCAGAAGCCTCCCAAACCCTGAACCTTTGCCGAACTTCCGGGTTCGGGGTTCAGGAGGCTGCTGGGAAGCGCCCCAGCCCGGCTGTGACCTTTTAAAACAGCCGGGGGGCTTCCCAGCAGCCGCTGAACGCGGAAGTTTGTGTTTGGCGTTCGGCTTCGGGAGGCTGCTGGGAAGCTGCCCGGCTGTTTTAAAAGGTGACAGCTGGGCCGGGGGGCTTCCCAGCAGCCTCCCGAAGCTGAACGCCAAACACAAACTTCCGCGTTTGGCGTTCGGAGGCTGCTGGGAAGCCCCGCCGCCCGGCTGTCACCTTTTAAAACAGCCTGGGGGCTTCTCAGCGGCCTCCCGAACGCCAAACGCGGAAGTTCGGGTTTGGCGTTCGGCATTCGGGAGGTCGCTGAGAAGCCCCCAGGCTGTTTTAAAAGGTGACAGCCAGGCAGCAGCGTTTTTTTTGCCTGGGGGGGGGGGTTGGTTGCACGGATTAATTGACTTTACATTGGTTTCCTATGGGAAACAATGTTTTGTCTTACGAACCTTTCGTCTTACGAACCTCCCCCTGGAACCAACTAGGTTCGTAAGACGAGGTATGACTGTACTTTCTTTCACCCAGGAACGATCATGTGCTAAGTTTTTTGACTGAAATTGACCTGCTCTGAAAAAATCAGGAAAGTTGGCTACTTAAAAAAAAGTTTAAAAGGGGAGCTTAAATTTGAATGACTCAATTTTCAAGTTAAACAATAAGGGGAAAAAATTGTCTGAGGATGTGTACAGCCTACACATCAAATTTTCCCAAAGCGATTAGACCTCTATTTTTGTTGGAATCAGTCCCATGGGAAATAGGAAAGGGACAGAAGAAAACTCAGTGAGGTGGAATCAGCTATTTGGGGGCACTCAGTCACAACTTGAAATTTCTTAGAGAATCACTACGCTCTCCTGTTATCTGTTTCCACCACCTAACCCATATAGTCTCCCTATCATAATTTTATGGGTCTCTCTCCATTGTCATCTTCCACAATTTATTGTATTGATAAGAACCATAAAATATTGCAGACAATAGCAGATGATAGCATTTTCTGGTGTTTCTAACAAATTATAAGTGTATTTCACTTAGTCTTCTACTGAAAAGATAAGTGACTCCACTTTATTACCAATCTTGCTTTGTTCAGATGAAGAATTTGCTTCCTTTTTCAAACGAAAGAACTTCAATACAATAGCATTGTATGAAGAACACTTCTCGTTTTATACATAGAAAATTTATTCAAGTACTGCTTGAAATACGTTCCCAAATTATTCTCCTATATGAATTCTGGAGTTCAGTAGGATCTGACTCCTTATAACACGCATATTATATGGAATTAATATAGCAAACATAAGGGCCTTCTGTTTTAGAAGCATTGAAAATTCTCAGCTGCATAAGTGCAATTTCAGTTGTTCCCCATCACTTGTGTTAATCCATCTCTTCCTTGTTATTATCTCTTTATGTGATTTGTTTGAAGTGAGTACTGTTTCATAAACACACCACACTGGTCCACCTTCTCCTTCTCCTCCTCCTCCTTCCCCCCTTCCCCCTCCTTCTATTGTCTTCTCTCTTCTTCATTTCTCTTTCTTTTCCCTTTTCTCCTTCTCTTCCTTCTAGTCCTCTTCCACATACCTCCCTTTTTCTCTCTACCTCCAGAGTTTGATTATTTCATATATATACAACAGCTAAATGAAATAATAGAACAGAACAGAACAGAATAGAATAGAATACAATTTTATTGGCCAAGTGTGATTGGACACACAAGGAATTTGTCTTGGTGCAGATGCTCTCAGCGTACATAAAGTAAAATATACATTTGTCAAGAATCATGTGGTACAACACTTAATGATTGTCATAGGGGTCAAATAAGCAATGAAGAAACAATCAATATTAATAAAAAATCTTAGGATATAAGCAACAAGTTACAGATACAGTCAACATGGGAGGAAATGGGTGAAAGGAATGATGAGAAAAACTAGTGGAATAGAAGTGCAGATTTAGTAGAAAGTCTGACAGTGTTGAGGGAATTATTTGTTTAGTAGAGAGATGGCGTTCGGAAAAAAACTGTTCTTGTGTCTAGTTGTCACGGTGTGGCCTGCTCTGTAGCGATGTTTTGAGGGTAGGAGTTGAAACAGTTTATGTCCAGGATGCGAGGGGTCAGTAAATATTTTCCCCGCCCTCGTGCAGTATACAGGTCCTCAATGGAAGGCAGGTTGGCAGCAATTGTTTTTTCTGCAGTTCTGATTATCCTCTGAAGTCTGTGTCGGTCCTGTTGGGATGCAGCACCAAACCAGACATAATAATGCAAATCAATTACATTATAGACTACTCTGTACTTCCATATGTTGGTGTAATCTATGTGGAGGACTAGTCATTTTCGTTGCTGTCTTACAAGGTTGCAACTAGATAATATCATTTATTCGTATCAGAATCTCAAGGTAACATACAACGCTATTTTGACTCTTTCTTCCTATCAGTTTGTGTGACATTGATTGTGCTGAACGTGGAATTTCCTGTGGAAAAATGGGCAACAAACAAGTCTAATAAGTAAATAAAATGAAATTGAATGTAGTTTTGAACCTGAATTTCTAATCCTTAGTTCAGCAACTTAATTCTTTTTTCATATTGGTCCAAATCAGTGTTTTCTGACGTTTTGGACGGCATGCTATGAATGATCTCCAAAGAACTGTATACAGTCAAATGTTCACTTACATATGTTTGGATTACTCACCAACATTTCAGTTTCTTTCTGGGCAGACAAATACTTTTCCAAGGATTCCTAAGGGGAAACAAAATCTAGATTTCATAATATCACTACCTTTTAAAAAATGCTTCGATGATGCCATCCAAACTTCTTTATTGCCTATTTGTCAACTATACAGTAGTACCTCTAGATACGAGCTTCTCCACATGAGAGTATTCCAAGTTACGAGCCACGACAGGAGCGAAATTTCTGTTCGACACCCAAGCTCAAATTCGGGATACGAGCCGAGCTTCCACTAGGTGGCACAAGAATCCTTGCTTCTGATTATCTAGGCGGGGGAAAAACAAAGTCTAAAGGCATTCGTTTGAGATCCGAGTTGATCGACATACGAGCTTGGTTCTGGAACGAATTAAACTCGTATCTAGAGGTACTACTGTATTGTTTACCGCTAATTTGCAGCTTTAAAGGGGGGAATTGAAACATCTCCCCCTGGGCATGTTTAATTTATATATGGTATGCGTGTGTGTATGTCTGTTAGTATATGGGGTCTTTTAAATCTTTAAACATTTTAAAAACTGTTGGATTATTTATGATTTGTTGTTACATGTTGTGAGCCGCCCCGAGTCTTCGAAGAGGGGCGGCATACAAATCGAATAAATAAATAAATAAATAAATAAATAAATAAATAAATAAATAAATAAATAAAGATTTGGTCAAAATTATTTCAAATCTGACTATATAAGATCTAAATATAATTAAAATAAGAATGAAAATGTAAATTATGTTAACCCATACTTATATATACAATATGTATTTAGTGATAAGCTACTATATATAAATTTGATGTATTTATAAAAATTACTTCTTATAGTCACAATACTAAGTTTGCACTTTTATGTGTACCAACTATAGTTCACATTATGGAAATGTTCATTCAATGTTTTGTTATGTGTTATGTTTGTTTTCCTTTCCTTTTTAAAAAACTTTATATAATCAATAAAAACCATTTAAAAATGCTTCTTAGTCCTGTACATATATAGGAACCCAAATATTGTGTGTATTAATTAAAATAAAATAAAATATTTTTAAGTGGGTTCTGGAACCTAATAAATAAAAAATCACGTAACAATTCTTTTTTCCCAATAGTCACTGTACAGTTTAAGAAAATGCTTTCAGATCAGCTGTTGTTTCATTTTCTACTATAACAACAAAAACTAGTGAATAATCATGTTCACATTTCTAATTAACTTCCTTAACAGGGGGGACCTAACTGGTTGCAGTATTCATGCTATTTAATGCCCATTAATCATTTAAGTTAATAATCTTCTTTAGATACATTATGAGAGAACAATTATTCATGCTTTGTAAACTCAGAAAGGATATTCATCACTGTTCTCTTACAATCTTCCTTTTATTTCCTGTAAAGTTTTAGAATCCTTTCTTTTCCATTCTTTGTCTTTTACAATACATAATGGCTTTGAGACAAGTTTATTATTTTTGTTTGAGTTAATATAGTGTAAAACGGATAAATAAGTAAATTTATATCATGACTTCCTGCTCAAATAAGCACTTAAGATGGCAAATCAGCAATTTTGTGTTCTCCATCTCTAAAAGTTAATAGGGAGAAACTCAACAGCCACTTCCACTTCTCATGGGTGATTTAATTAATCTTCCTGCAGTTTGGACTAGATGGCTCTTCTAACACCATTCAAACTCCATAGTTCTATGATTTTAAAATGTTAAATTTAAGAACAATATAAATATCAAATAATGAAATATATTAAAATAATTTAATCTTAAAAGCCTAGTGATTGTTCTGTCTGGATCACTCTGGAAGCCAATACCAACCCAAAAAGTGAAGCCAGACACACCGATAAAAGGCAAAGGCAGTTTATAAAATTCAAGAAAAAACACAGGTAACAGAAAATGTCCTTACAAACAGGAAAACACTGTATCTTCAGATATATCCACGAAGGCAAAAGTCCATGCAGCAATACAGGATTCTTGCTGCCAATACGAGGCTGTAGATAGCAGACCTACACCTCCCACGGGTCTTCCAAACTGCTGGGCCACAAGCCAGGAACAGAGACACCGAGAACAAAGCAGGACACCGTAACTCCAATTGATAACACTCCACATGGCTTCAAGGGCTTGCCTGCCTTTTAAACCCTGCTAAGGAGGACCACACCCAAGCCCAGCTGTTCCTAATTCAGTGCTGATAATACTTCTTTAATTGCTCCTTTCTTTGATCTGACCGTCTCTGTCGCATGTCAATGATGGCTTGTGCTTCATCACCTAATGACTCCAAGCTACTGACTGGGGAGAGCCCCCCCCCCCCCGGGGCTCTCATGCTGTTCTCCTTCATCCCATTCCTGACTTTCCTCTCCCCGTCCGACTGTTCAGCCCCCTCCTCTTCGCTGTCATCCTCCTCCGGGCATGGAGCCAGCAGAGACACAGCCGGTCCCTGAGCAGCCTCAGGCTGAACCACAACAGTGATTAATTCCTTGATCTGTCACAAAATGAGCATTCTATATCAACAAACCAATAGAAACGACCACGTCATATCTTTATTCTATTCAGAATAATATTTGAATAAAAATAGCTATGAAGATCACCATTATAACAATTGTTAAATGACTGCTTAACTGAATGTTTCTGAGCATTTTAATCCTACAGGGACTGCTATAGCATCTGTAAAATAGGCATGTAACCATTGTAAAGCAACCATTCAAAAATTTTGAAAAATGTATTTCTGCTGGGAATCTAGTTGTCAGAGAGAGCTGAGCAATAACTATAGCTCTTATTACCTTGATTAAAGTAAACTAAATTAATGAATGTGTATATCTAAATGTAAAGGCTGGGGAATCAATTTTTGTATCCTTGGTATTGATTTCATTTGCATTCTTACTGCAGACTAATAACTTCAAAACTGAAATTCCAACTGTCCAATTATAATTGTTCTCTTGCTTGCATCCTGCAATATTTAAGCATCCAATTTGTTGACTAATCTGGAGGAATATTTAGATTTGCTGACCACTAAAGTTGAAAGAAAGAGTTTCTTTATCCTCCTTTGATGAAGGACTCTACTTTATTCATACTTTTCTGCTCTTGTGCATTAATTGCTGTATTGTGCAACTGTTTGTGTATTATATTTTTAATTAAACATAATATCCACTTTCACAAGATTTTTACAATATATACTTTTAAAAGAGGTTATATTAACATAGCCAATGGTTTTACAAGCAACTACTGCCCATCTGCCTGGAACCCTTACCACATCTCAGACATTAACACCCTTGAAAATGTCCAAAGATATTTCACCAGAAGAGCCCTTCATTCCTCCACTTGAAACAGAATATCCTACGAAAATAGACTAAGAATCCTGGGTCTAGAAAGTCTAGAACTACGGCGCCTAAAACACGATTTAAGTATTGCCCACAAGATCATATGCTGCAACGTTCTACCGGTCAATGATTACTTCAGCTTCAACCGCAACAACACAAGAGCACACAACAGATTCAAACTTAATACGAACCGCTCCAAACTTGACTGTAAAAAATATAACTTTAACAATCAAGTTGTCGAAGCGTGGAACTCATTACTGGACTCAATAGTGTCAACCCCTAACCCCCAACATTTCTCCCTTAGACTCTCCACGATTGACCTCTCCAGGTTCCTAAGAGGCCAGTAAGGGGTGTACATAAGTGCACTAGTGTGCCTTTCGTCCCCTGTCCAATTGTCTTTCCTTTCTCTCATTTATCATATATATATTTTCTTTCTTTCATATATCCTCTCCTCTAAGTTCACTTTTATCCTTATATATATTACTTCATATTTATTTTCTTCCTATGTATTTGTGTATTGGATAAATAAATAAATAAATAAATAAATAAATAAATAAATAAATAAATAAATAAATAAATAAATAAATAAATAAATAAATAAATAAATAAATAAATAAATAAATAAATAAATAAATAAATAAATATAAACAAACAAACAAACAAACAAACTTAAGAAAGGTTTTTTGCATCCAGCTTTCCCCCTTTTCAATTTTGGCTTCAGGATATAAAACACAACGTTCATAACAAAACGTCTTTCTGCCCACATTATCAAAAGAGATTGATATTCCTTAGAATGATAATAGAGATGGAAGGGATATTGCAGGGCTTCTAGTCCAACCCCCTGTTCAAGCAGAAGACCTTATACCGTTTCAGACAAATGGTTGTCCAGTTTCCTTTTGAAAGCCTCCAGTGATTCATTGCCCACAGCTTCTGAAGGCAAGCTGTTCTATTGGATGATTGAAAAACCAATAATGATTTTTATCATTAGAATGTTTCTCCTTCGCTCTAGATTGCTTCTCTCTTTGATTCATTCACCAAAAGTGGAAGAGGAAGCAAAGTAGAATCAAATGGCTAACCAGCTAAACATGGGCCAGCAATGTGCAGCAGCGGCTAAAAAGCCAACACAATCCTAAGCTGCATGAACAGGGGGATACACTCCAAGACCACTCTATAAGGCCCTGGTCAGACCGCACCTGGAGTATTGCATCCAGTTCTGGTCACCACACTTCAAAAAAGATATAGAGACTCTAGAGAGGGTGCAGAAAAGAGCAACTAAAATGATAAGGGGACTAGAGAACAGGTCATATGAGGAAAGGTTGCTGGAACTGGATAGTCTAGTAAAAAGAAGGGCTAGGGGGGACATGATAGCTGTGTACAGGTACTTAAGGGATTGCCACGGAGAGGAGGGGGACACACTGTTTTCCAGGGCACCAGAGGGACGGACGAGGAACAATGGTTTGAAACTGACCAAGGAGAGATTCAACCTGGAGATAAGAAAGAATTTCCTGACAGTGAGAGCGATCAACCAGTGGAATGGCCTGCCAGCGGAGGTTGTGGACTCCCCAACTTTGGACATTTTGAAGAGGAGATTGGACTGCCATTTGGCTGGGGTGCTGGAGGATTTCCTGCTCAGGCAGAGGGTTGAACGGGATGACCTGTAAGGTCCCTTTCAACTCAAATAAATAAATAAATGAGTGAGTGAGTGAGTGAGTGAGTGAGTGAGTGAATGAATGAATGAATGAATGAATGAATGAATAAATAAATAAATAAATATGTTGTTCCACATTTGAAAACAAAATATTTTCTTGTTTTCTCACTTCAGCTTATCTGCAGAGAGAATTGTTCCATGGCTTATCAAGTAATCCATAGTGAAACAAAAATGAACCAAGTTATTGCCAGTAAGTAAGAACTATCACAGGTACCTTTAAAAAAAAAAATGAAAATTCAGGAAATTCAGATACAATATCCATGGAATTTAACAAAATATTATAACATTAATTATAACAACTTTTACAATGCTTTCAAAGGCTGAATCTGCAGTTTATTCTACAATACATAGACTTTAAACCCATGATAACTATGGATGACCTTTCCAAAGTGCAGAAGGTATAAAATGAGACATGGCTTCTATTTTATGTACAGCGTTCCCTCGATTTTCGCGGGTTCGAACTTTGCGAAAAGTCTATACCACGGTTTTTCAAAAATATTAATTAAAAAATACTTCGCGGTTTATTCCCCTATACCACGGTTTTTCCCACCCGATGACATCATATGTCATCACCAAACTTTCATCCAATACTTTTTTAAATAAACTTTAATAAAGAAACATGGTAAGTAATAATCTAAATGGTTGCTAAGGGAATGGGAAATTGCAATTTAGGGGTTTAAAGTGTTAAGGGGAGGCTTGTGATACTTTTCATAGCCAAAAATAGTATATTTACTTCCGCATCTCTACTTCGCGGAAATTCAACTTTCGCGGGTGGTCTCGGAACGCATCCCCCGCGAAAATCGAGGGAACACTGTATTGTATTTCCATTAATGGATGGAAGGAGTAGTTTCTTTCTTTATAATATGCTAATATGGCATTCAAAAAATAGATATCTATATATTATTTAATAAATGAAATTGTCACCTCAATAGTCTTGAGACTGAAGGTTCCATTCTGTTCCTTTACTTCCCAACTATAATTAAAGCTGAAAGTTAATAAACATAGATAAATATTTTTATTTTTATTTCTTTACTGTAATCATAACACAGGCTATCTGAATCTCTCACGACACCTGTTAAAACTGTTTCAGTTGTTCAGGGAAAATAAATGAAGATTGTTTGCTACATTTAATAATACTCTTGGCAAATATAAGTATATGATATTGATCAAAAGGAAAAAATGACTTAATTAGCACTAAATAAATACTATACAAAATAGTTGCACAGCAGAAATACAGCATAGACTATGTAATTATCAGAATTTGAGTCATATTCAAATAGTCCTTCCCTTCCCTTCCCCTTCCCCTTCCCCTTCCCCTCCCTTCAGGTACAGTGTACCTGTTAAGTATGTGGCTTTATTTTCTTCACTATAGTAAGAAGAGAAGCTTTGACACAGGTAAATTTTAAGTGTTGATTTGCAAAATTAGATATATCAAACCTTTGGTGAGATCTTTAGCTGAAATAATCTTCTGTTTTTTGTTGTTGTGGGGTTTTTTTTTTTTTTGTCTATTTTTAAGAGTCTCGTTATTGTATTCTATAGCATCTGATAAGTTCACAGAGCCTTGGTGGCACAGTAGTTAGAGTGCAGTACTGCTGTTGTGGTTGGCTCTGGCTCTGGCCCAGGTCCTGCCCCAGGGAATGTGGAGGTGGAGGCAGGGGGAACGTCAACATGTCCTAGACCTGTTTTGTTGCTGGCAGAGTCAGGGAGTGCAGTTTCCTCGGACGAAGAAGAAGGTGGGGGTGACTTGGAAGAGGGGGGCTTGGCACACAGCCCAGGAAGCCAATCACCATTATCTTCGGTCGATTCGGATGACGAAGTGTTAGACCCACGCAGGTGCAGACTTATGCATTGAGGAGACCAATTGAGGAAATATTACAGGAGATAAGAGAGGCCACCTGTGTTTGGGTGGGGCTCCAGTAATTAGAGCTGCTGCTATAAATAGCAGCATGCTAGTTTGGACTTTGTGGAAGATTATCTGATCGCAGTTCTTCAGGATTGTGCCTCGCTGTGTCTGAACTTTGTTTATGGATTTTTCATGCCTTTGACAGCAAAGCAGAGTAAAGTGTGTGCGTGTTTCACTTTGTGGGAAGAAGGAGGGCTGTGACGTTTCTTCACAGCTACTAGCTAAGTACTTAAGGACTGATTAAGGGACTTGTACAGCCGACAAGGTTGTTTTGGGGAAGAGTGCTCCTTGCAATACAAAAATGGTGCTTTGTTTCTTTTGAATTTTGTGATAAAGGACATTGTTTTGAATTTTCAAACGTGTGTGTGTCTGAAATTTGTACCCGTGAATTTTCGGGAGGCTTCTACCAGAGAACCCGGCAGAACAACTGCAAACTAGTTCCTCTGATCACCAGCTACCACCAGTTTGGCAGATCAAATCTCAGTAGGCTCAAGATTGACTCAGCCTTCCATCCTTCCACGGTTTGTAAAATGAGGACCCAGATTGTTGGGAGCAATATGCTGACTCCCTGTAAACCACTTAGAGAGATCTGTAAAACACTGTGGTATATAACTCTAAATGCTATTGCTAAATCTAAATTTAAATGTTAAAAGTTCACTCAATACTGACAAACTTTAATTGGTCAGTAGTCATTATTTCTTCTCTACACCTCAAATGTAAACTCTTCTTCCTCAATAGGTGTCTAGTTAATACAGAGCAGGTGTTTATTATTCAATTATAGAATCAAAGAAAAAACTGATTTAGCCACTATAATTTTCTAGACAGCTTCTAGAGTGTTAGAGATAGACATAACTGCGTAACAGATTGGGTTGCATTTATTCCTATTTTGACACAATTAATATTTTGTTCTAAAAATAAGAAAAGAAATAACAGTGTTGAAAGATGATTTTCTTCCAAGCCAGCAACTCTGCAATGATTTTAACTACGTTGATATTTGTAATTCTTTATGATGCACACAGTCTTCTTCTGTTCTTCTTCATGTTCTTCAAAATAAACTTTTTATATATAAATATGTATTTGACAGTACTCTTTTAAGTAGGAAGCTTTATTGCATTTTTATTTGCAAACCTGCGTAACTGGATAGACACATTTTGTGTTGACAGCTGGATTTGCATTTAGAAACTTCAAGCAAGAAATTCCATAGATTCATTTTCCCTCTAAAGCTGACTTGAAAATTGTCGTCCATTACTTAAAATTGCACAGATGTACAAATCAGGATGTGTTGGAATATAAAGTATTGAAACCCAATCTATCTATATTGTCAAATAAGTTACAAGTTGAGAAATATATCTTGATGATTTGATAGCATCAATGCACAGCAACAAAACAATTGGTAAAAATAGCTGGTAACAACTGCTTCCATTCCAAGAGAATCCATTAATTGTACAAAATCCATTATTATGCTACAAAGCATTGTAATTTGTGCTTTTATCACAGATGTGTTGTTGTTGTTGTTGTTAGTTGTGAAGTCATGTCTGACCCTTCATGACCCATGGACAATGTTCCTTCAGGTCTTCCTGTTTTCTACCATCCGCTGAGTCCATAAGCTCATGCCTACTGCCCATCCCATTCTTCATTGTCCCATTCTTCTTTTTCCCTTAATCTTTCCCAACATTAGGCTCTTCTCCAGTGAATCCTTCCTTCCTTCTCATTTGGTAGCCAAAATATTTAAGTTTCATCTTCAGGGTCTTGCCTTCTAAAGAGTAGCTGAGGTTGATCTCCTGTAGGACTGACTAGTTTGGTCACCTTCCAGTCCAAGGGACTTGCTGGAGTCTTCTTCAGCACCATAGTTCAAAGACCTCAATTCTTTGGTGCTCAGCTTTTCTTATGGTCCAATTTTCACAGTCAGACATTGCAACTAGGAAAACTATAGCCTTGACCATACAGACTTTTGTTGACAGGGTGATGGTTTTGCTTTTTTGCATGCTATCTAGATTTGTCATAGCTTTCCTTCCCAGGAGCAAGCGTCTTTTAATTTCTTGGTTGCAGTGTCCATGTACGGTGATCTTGGAGCTTAGGAAAATAAAATCTGTCACTATTTCCAATTCTTCCCCATCTATTTGCCAGAAATTGAAAGAGCCAGATGCCATGATCTTAGTTTTCTTAATGTTGAGTTTCAAGCCAACTTTTACACTCTCCTCCTTCACCTCCATCAAGAGGCTCTTTAGTTCCTCTTAACTTTCTGCCATTAGAGTGGTATCATCTGCATGTCTGAGGTTGTTGATATTTCTCCTGGCAATCTTAATCACAAATGTATACATCCATCAAGATGTGGATGTCTCTTTTGAGCAGTATTCTACTAAAACATATTAAAATGTTTTTTTAAAAAATATGTAAATAATATGCTATTAGAATTTAATAGAATATATCTAATATATCATTTCTAAGTATTTTAATATATAAAATACTGTGTGTGTGTGTGTGTGTGTGTGTGTGTGTGTGTGTGATTACTTGAGAAATAAAATGCAATAGGTGGTGAGAAGAACACCATAGGAGAGGTCAACCTTCTCTCTGTGCCAACAGATAATACATTGGATATCCCAGATTACAAAGTAAAAGCTGTTTGAACCTTGGGTATTTATTGTCAATAACCTACTTTTTTCTTTTCCTCACCTGGAGATCCTTTCTTACGCTGCTACATAAAAGACTAACAAGATACTCTTTTCAGCTGAAGAATCTTATACAGTTCTCCTTAATAGTTGTGAAAGTGGTAAAATCGTGACAGATCTGTATCACCTGCTACATTTATTGTGTTAACAGCATTCTGAGCATTTTACAAGTGCTTGGTCAATTTTCACGTCAGTATCATCTCTGGCTGAATATCAGCAAGGCCTCTTTTGTCAAGATGAGTGGACAGCAAAGCTGCCTTTAGAGAACTGCTTTTCTTTTGTCTATCCAGGGCGGATCCATCTGGCTTTTCAGGTACTCTACTGAACACAAAGCTTTGTATGCATTTTTTCAGATTTCACTTCATCGAGCAACAATAAATGGTAATCTATTTTACTCTGATCCTTTATATACTGTGTGATTTTCCATGGACTCGTAGTTGTGTGCAATAAATTCATCAATTATAACAATAAGAAATAAATAAATCTAAGTGTAAGAACAGAGGGTCAAATGAAGGAATGAGGCCAGCAGCATTATGCACTGAGCAGAAAAGTAGTTGTAGGAGATATTAAAGTTATTGTTTGAAACTATGAATCTTAATTAAGGGTGACAGCCAGAGGTGGGTTCCTCCCAGTTCGGACTGGTTCTCCTGAACTAGTAGCAACTCACCGGTGATGTCTCAATGACATCACATAACGGGATCAGTCATTGTCAGTACGTGGAGGCCACCATCTTTTTTTTTACTTTTTGGGGGGAGGTATTTTGGATTTTATTTTATTTTTTTGGTCATGCACATGTGCAAAATCCAGGTTTCTGGCACTGTGCACGCGTCACCATCTTGTTTTTGACTTCTTTGGGGGGATTTTTTATTTTTTTGTTACTATACATACACACATGTGCACAGCCACGGTTGGAAGCGAACCAGCAGCGAGGTAAATTAGAACCCTCCCAATCTGTACTGTGGTTTCTTTTATTTTTTAAAAGTTGGTTTAACTGCAAGTTACTGATACAACAAAAATGTCAGTAAATATAAGGAACATTTTAGAGATTTATATGACAAATAGCCACATATTATCATAAGTGGTGGACTTGTGTTTATGCAAATATATATATATATATATATATATATATATATATTGGGAAAAATACATAAGTAATTAGAAAAGATTTAAAACCTAAACTGTTTTTATTAGATATAATATCAGAAATATTCATTTGAAACAAATGAATATTTCCTTTCTGATGATAGTAGCATTGCATTGCACTGATGATAGATGTTTGCATTGTTTCAAACTTATGTCTTGTTCACATTTGATCTGATGATAATCCTATGGCTCATTTCCAAAATAAATTTCATAAAATTCTTTGTGTTTAATATTCTTGTATGCTAAACCAATTTCTTTGTAATGTGTTCAGTTTAGGAAATTTAAGATTGCCATATTTTCTCTGTTATAATCAATGAAGCACAGAAGTAAATATTCCTTTATATTGAGCTTGACTTCTAATGATTACAAGGATATGAATGGAGCCTCCAGGGCTGGAATTTCTTATTTAGCTTTTTTGGCTTGGTGCTGCCACCTGCTGTAATATAATAACCGCATAGGTGCAGTGTATATTGTAAAGTATTATGAATTTGATTTGGGAAAGAAGAATCAGGACTCCATCCATTAAAAACTTCACTAAATCAGAACAAGGATGTATTCATTCAGGAATTTTGACACAAAGATTATTCTGAGATTATACAAGACAGAATTCACCGCCTTTCTGTCTGGATTCTTCCCAGAAAATGTTTGTGTCTGTGTTTGTGTGTGTGTGTGTGTGTGTGTGTGTGTGTGTGTGTATTAAACTGAAGTCCCACAATGTTTTGTGGCAATAGGTAATACAGACATTTTTAGAGCCTGTTACAAGGAACCAGTGACATTTCAGATTATTTCTTTGAAATGGGGTGGTGGAAAGTGGTTGCAGTTCTGAACTAAGTATTTTTATTTAAAATTAATTTTGAGCTGTTAGCTTTCATTTTCTTTTTTTTTTCTTTTTTCTTTTTTTTGTAGTGCACTTTTAAATTTTGTATGGGGCTTCTTTTATATTGTATTTTTATGTGTGAGCCACATTTTCATGTGTGAGTTGTTTTTCATTGCAACAGGAAGGAAGGAAGGAAGGAAGGAAGGAAGGAAGGAAGGAAGGAAGGAAGGAAGGAAGGAAGGAAGGAAGGAAGGAAGGACCTTCAGAATATATATACTTGGAAATATTTAATATTTTGAAGCAAGTATATTGCTTAAATTGAAAGAATTAAAAAATACATGTTGGACATGAAGCCTGTGTCACATTTAGTAGAGAAATTAAATATTGAATAAGTTTTTAAATTCCAGCAACTAATTGCCCAATCGTAGGTTTCAAAAAACTAACTAAAAGAAAGCACGCTATTCCTGAATCACAGACATTATTTATCATTTTACTTATCCATAAAATCACATGCACAGAGGCCGAATTGTGTGCTGGGCATGGGCGCGAACCAGGCGCACACAGGGGCACGCTCCCGGCACATTCCGGTAGGTCTGCAATTGGTAGCACGCCACTGCAGACAGGTCAGCGAAATTTGAGGATTGGTCTGACAAATGTTTTGTATGCTCTGGTTAGCAGTTTAATATTGCCAGAGACGAAGCTACACAAGATTAGGTTAACAACTCTTTGTTCCTTTTTGGCAATCTTGATGCAATGGACTCTGGCACTTAGGTCATTAGATATGCGTACTTCAAGATCCTTAACAGAGTGAGGGTCATCTACTGTTCTGTCTGGGTTCCCCCAGACCTCAACACCAACTGGAAAAAACAGCCAGACACTCTGGTAAAAGCCAAAAGTATTTTATAACTGGAAAAAATAAGCACAGAGGAAAACCTGTTCTTCCCAACAGACAGGATATAATACGGTACAGCAGGGTCCTGATGTCCAGACAATACAGCAAGCTTCTTGCTGGCACACCCCCCCAAGGTTTCAATAGTCAAAGGCACAAACCAGGATTCCAAGACGCCAAAGTTCACAGTCAGGTCCCACGACTCTCAAAGATAAAACTCCACAAGCCAGGAAGGGTGGGTCTGCCTTTTAGCCTTTCCCAAGAGCACCACACCCAAACCCAGCTGTTGCCACTTTAATGCTGAAAGTATTTAGCCAATTGATTCCGTCTCTGAGTAGCTCTTCGTTGTCGCAGATCAATTATGGCTTGTGCACTTTCCTCTAAGGAATCCAGGCTGCTTGCTGGGGAGAGCTCCCCCTGGTGGGACTCTGGCTGTCCTCCCTCTTCTTCAGCCTGGGATTCCTCCTCCTCGTCTGTCTGCACCTCCTGTTCCTCAGCCTCTCCCTCTGAGCTGGAAACCGACAGAAGGTCAGCCGTTCCCGGAGGGGCCTCAGACGGAACCACAACATCTACAAGGTTGTGTCCTCCAAGTTTCTTTTTGTGTTCTGATTCTTTTTGCCAATGAGTAAGACAAAGCATTTGTTGGTTGAGATTTGAAGCTACAAGTTGCTCCTAGTTTGGACTGGTTCTTAGAACCAGTAGCATTGGTGGCAGAAGGTTCTGCTCACACGCCTAGGACTCTTCTGTTCATGCACAGAAATGTTGCACATGCATGCAAGCATGAGCGCAAACTGATAGGAAAAATATTTACAACCCACCACTGCTCTCCATCCATTTCCAATAATATTCCCAAGAAGGCTGATTGGTTTATTATGCTCGAGCAAATCCTTTTCAGCTACTAGAAACTACATAGATAATTTTCTTCATGAGGAGAAGAGGTAAAGTTCAATTCCAAACCAGCACCCTTCATCTTATAGTTTACCTTTTGACATTGGGAATTGTTCCTCAGTTTCTGAGTTGCCAGCAACAAAAGTGTGTTCCTGTTCCGAGGAAGATGTGTCCAACTGACCTCTGATACTTTAACCCATATGCAATTTTTGAATATGATTTTGCAAAGAATAAAATTTATTTCTTCTTGGAAAGATTCTGCTTGCATTGTCTTTAAAGAACAAAGCAAAACTTGCTTTTAACTGTGATTTGGCCTACTTCTGTCCTTTATTCTTCTCTTTTCCATAAGCATTAGAAACATAGAAACATAGAAGATTGACGGCAGAAAAAGACCTCATGGTCCATCTAGTCTGCCCTTATACTATTTTCTGTATTTTATCTTAGGATGGATATATGTTTATCCCAGGCATGTTTAAATTCAGTTCCTGTGGATTTACCAACCATGTCTGCTGGAAGTTTGTTCCAAGACTCTACTACACTTTCAGTAAAATAATATTTTCTCATGTTGCTTCTGATCTTTCCCCCTAACCTCAGATTGTGCTCCCTTGTTCTTGTGTTCGCTTTCCTATTAAAAACACTTCCCTCCTGAACCTTATTTAACCCTTTAACATATTTAAATGTTTCGATCATGTCCCCCCTTTCCCTTCTGTCCTCCAGACTATACAGATTGACTTCATTAAGTCTTTCCTGATAAGTTGTATGCTTTAAACATTCCACCATTCTTGTAGCCCATCTTTGGGTCCGTTCATTAAATCATTTAGAAAATAAAACAGAATACAATAAGCTCAAACTTCCCTATTCTATTCCAAATTTCCAAAATTGGGCTAGGGGTGCTAGTATAGGAAGAAGAAACAATAAATTACTCTCCCTGCTCCTTTTGTTATGTTGTAAGGAATATCCTTCTGGGTATGGTTCCAAGTGGTAAAAAAGACACTGGAAGCATGGTTTTGTTTGGAAAGGTGGTTTAATAGAAGACAGCAGGACAGCGTCTGGAGTCCTGGGGAAAGGGGGGAATCACATTCCCTGAGGATGTTACGGAGTGACAAGGACTGAGGTGCTGAGGGTGCCCTAGTTTATACCCTCTGTTGGGCCCCGCCCCGGGAACTTCTGTTCCTGTGTACGAAATGCACTCTGATTGGCTGTCAGATTCCCATGGGGCCATGCAGGACAACTCTGTAGACCAGTGTTTCCCAACCTTGGCAACTTGAAGATATTTGGACTTCAACTCCCAGAATTCTGGGAGTTGAAGTGTTGGTACAGGGTACATGTTTGTTAGGGTTTGCCACTGTAAACTTGTACTATCACTTTAAACTTGTACTATCACTTTAACTGTTAAATATTCTAGGCTGATTCATCATAAGAGGGCGCCAGTACTCCTTCCCTCAAATGACGCTGTAACGCTAATTTCTGCTCAGTCATTTTTACTTTGCCTTGATGGGGGGAGTGTATTTGCTTAGCGCATATGTTATTGTATTTGCTTAGTGCTTGTTATGGAATGCTTCTATCTTTTGTCTATATGTAAATAGTACTTATTAAGCATAACTAAGTCTGTGTCGTTTCTTTGGCTTTATCACACACCCATGCTCTGTTAAAATTCTCTGCTCGGTGTATGTTGAAGGTTTCATAGTCTAGCTATACCGAGACATACAAACATCCAAATATCTTCAAGTTGCCAAGGTTGGGAAACACTGCTGTAGACTATTCTGAGTCCCAGGCTAGTTTGAGAGCTGGCTGATGCAATCTTCCCAGGTGCCATGTGGTGAGATGGTCAGAGGGCTAATTCTATATTTATTATGAAGTATAGACTGCCCGTTGATAAAGGTGGGGGAAGGCAAATGAGTGAGCTGAGGTCAGGTTTTGATAGTCAATTGCCAAAGGTGGAGGCTACTAAGAATGAGTCTTTTTCTACCTAAAAGCATTTCTCAGCCAGGTATATTCTATATAATATTCTGCCTTTTTAACATTTTCCTAAAATATTTTATTCCTCAGGGGAGGGAGGGGTATGTGCTAACTTCCTACATTTACATGTAGCATTGCAAGCATTGGAAATACAAATTGGAGCTAGCTTTTAGAAGTAGTGAAAGAGGAGTAAACTCCCTTCCAAATTTCCACAATTCAGTTTCCACAATTCAGCTTGGCTTTGGGTTTCACTCTGAATTAAAGCACAGTCAGTTTCTGTTCTGTCTGGGTCCCCCCAGACGCCAACACCAACCAAAAAGAGTATCCAGACACACTGGTAAAAAGCAAAGGCAGTTTATATAATTCAAAGCAAACACAGGTAACAAAAACTGTTCTCACAGACAGGAACACTATGAAGCTTCACAGAGGTTTCACAAAGGCCTGGCAATAAAACAGGATTCTTGCTGGCAAAAACAACACTGGAGATAATAAAACCCACGCCTCCCCCAAGTCTTCCAGACTTCTAGGCCACAAGCCAAGATCAGAGACGCCGAGAATCGAAGCAAGGTCACAGGACTCCCAATTGATAACTCACCACAAGACTGTAAGGGCGGGCCTGCCTTTTCAACCCTGCTGAGGAGAACCACACCCAAACCCAGCTGTTGCCAATTCAGGGATGGAAATACCTTTCTAATTGGCCCCGTCTTTGAGCTGCTCGTCGCTGCCTCATGTCTATTATAGCCTGTGCGTCTTCATCCAATGACTCCAGGCTACTAGCTGGAGAGAGCCCCCCCGGGGGTCTCAGGCTGCTCTCCCTCCTCCTCTTCCTGACGTTCCTCTCCCCCGTCTGCCTGGTCCTCCCCCTCCTGTTCACTGTCCTCCTCCTCTGGGCATGGATCCGGCAGAGATCCAGCCGGTCCCTGAGGAGCCTCAGGCTGAATCACAACAGTTTCTAGGCCAAAGAGATTGTAACATTTATTTATCCAATGCCTATTTCTACCTCCAAAAATCTTCCCAAATTCCTCAGGAGTATCTTGCTTTATGGTCACAGTCTGTACAGTCAGCAATATAGCTGAGCAGGGATTTAAACCAGAGTTTTCCCTAAGGAGCTCAATTACTACATTCAGCAGAGTGGCTTCCTTCATTCTTTTCTTATTTTGAGAATTTTTAACTTTATACTCAGGAGCCCATATCTGACTAACCGTTTGAACAAGCTGACACATATTCTATTAAACACTTTTGAGTTTGTGCCTGTTCTGAGATTAATGTGTACTTTGGGCATCTAATAAATCATATTTAAAATGTCAGGTCTCATATTACTCAGTAGATTTGGAAGACCTTAAGCTACAATAATGGATAAAAAATATATATCTCCCAAGAAGTGTAATTCAGAGTGGCCAAGTCTTACAAGCAGGAACAAAGAATGAGAAAATCTTATTTTATCTGAAGATGATTATCCAAAACCATTATATAACAATTCAGTTGAAGCAAAGAAAATATATTAATGAAAAATGTTTTAAAATACCTATCTTATTCCAGAAAGCACATATTTCTGCAGTGTTTTTATACAATATATGGATTTTGAATGAAAAGTTTAAAAGATTAATTTTTTCTCATATTTTTAAGCAGTTAACCTCCTTCCTAAGTTTTTGTGTGCAGCTAAATGGAGCATGGAAAAAGACTCTAGTGTATACTCATAAATTTAATGGCCATTGTAGGTATGACTTCTTTACAAATAAACAAATAGGCCATTTTTATTATGTACTGGCTTGCTTTCTAATAAAAAACTTATTTGTTAAAATACCCTCCCAAAGTTGTAAAACGTGCAAATGATTAGTCTGATACATTCAAATCACTCAAATAAGGACAGTACTGATGATTTCCTATGGAATTTTCTAAGATTTAGAGAAACTTAAAATCACAGGAAGAAGAAACTGTTCAATTAAAAACTATTTTAAAAAATAAAAAGAAAATGGTCCTGTTTCAAACATACATTAAGGAAAAATTACACAAGGTCCTATCGGTAATCTTCATTTACATGCTCTACTCAAAAATAAGTTTAATTGGAATGGATAAGAAAGCTCTATATATCCCAGCACTAACCTATAGATCATGTACATAGTAGTAAATAAATCTAGGAAATTTCCATTTAATTTATGATTATCTCAACTTTTTTTCCAGTTGGCTGACAAGCTGTAATTTTTAGGATAGTGTGGACAACAGTCTGATGTTTTCTTAGCTACCCTGCTTCATTATGCTGAACATCTACATTAGTCCAATTGACCATTTTCATTAAGTTTACTAATGAGATTTAAAATGTTTGCAGACCCTTGGCCCCTGCTAGTACTGTTAAACCCCTACAGAGTAGACTTTTATTTGGTAAGGGACTTGAAACAGAAAAACTCATTTACATGAGCCCTGGATTTTTGGGAGGAGGAAGAAAATCTCAGACCTGTTTATGTCAGAAATGTTTCTCTGCATGAGACTTATATGATATAAAAACAGTATTATATATCCAGTTTTGTCTCCGTTGCCTGATGATCAAGATCTGCTATGGCAATAACAAATATTTGAAAAATTTATTTAAAACATTATTCATTTATAGGGTTGCATTGCTTTCCGATTAAATCCACGGTGTGGATGGATGAGTCAAAAGAAAGCAGAGTCTATTGTACTCATGTGGAGACTCATTAAATGACTCCCATCTCTCATCATATCCACCCACAAATGATCTTCCAACCAAAGAGATAAATTTGTTTGCCATGAAAATAAAAGAATAAAACTCACTATACAAAAGCAACACATGTTTGAATTAAAGCAAGCCACTTAACATGCTCACAAAGGTAAATTTTGTTTTGTGTAGTTTTTCCCAGGAAATGCTGAGCTTTAATGCAAAAAGCCAAACTAGCTAAAGAATAGTTATTTTAGGATAAAAATTATGCCATTAGCTCATGTGTCATCTTGACATTCTTCATTCAATGACCAATACAGGTGACCTGGACTCTTAGTGATAGGAGAGTGAGGTTCAAATCTAGCATATTAGAAGAAGAGAATAAGGATGATGGATAAATTGAATGCAAGTGAATGCACAGTTACATAATTTTGCTTTTTAACAGAGGTCTTCTTTGGAGGTCTTCTTTGGAGGTCTTCTTTGGAGGTCTTCTTTGGAGGTCTTCTTTGGAGGTCTTCTTTGGAGGTCTTCTTTGGAGGTCTTCTTTGGAGGTCTTCTTTGGAGGTCTTCTTTGGAGGTCTTCTTTGGAGGTCTTCTTTGGAGGTCTTCTAGTCCAACTCTCTGCTAAAGCAAGAGACTCTATATCATTCCAGATAAATGCCTGTTCAGTATCTTCTTAAAAGCATCCAGTGATAGAGAACCAACATATTCTGAAAGCACGGCATTCCAGTGCTTAATTGTCCTCACTGTTAGTACATCTCATTGCTTCTCTCCATGATTAGTTTCCATCCATTGTTTCTTGCGTCTTGCCTCCTGTTGCTTTGGAAAATAGGTTAACTCCTTCTTCTTTGTAGCAGCCCCTCAAATATTGGAACACTGCTATCCTTCTTTTCACTAGGTTAGACATATCCAATTCTTGCTACTGTTTTTCCATTATGTTTTTACCTTCAGCAACTTAATCATCTTTGTTGCTCTTTTCTGCACTCTTTCCAGAGTCTCTACATCTTTTCTTTAATGTGACCAACTGGATGCAGTATTCTAAGTGTGGTCTTACTAAGGCTTTATAAAGTAGTATTAATACTCAATGATGGGCTACTGAATTTTTTACTACCACACTGTGGGCGTGGCTTATGCAGGACACCCTGCATTTTCTTTCAACATCTTTCAGTGCAAATTGGGTGCTCTGGGGTGGAGCTCCATTTTCGCTAACCTACTGCGTCGCCCCCCCCCCCCCGTCCATGCAGCAGCCCACCCCTGCTAATACTGCATGTGATCTTGATTCTATTACTCTTTATTGCAATTCATAGCCAGACAGAAATGCAAATGATGGGTTTTTATTGGGGATAAATAACTAGAGACAAATATGATAGATCTGTATAAATTAAAATTAAGATAATTAGTTATCAGAATTTTCATTCCTTGTATATATATATATATATACTTGTGGGCAAGGATAGACTATAAATGTCTGGTCAACCAAACACAAAATTTCATTCAACTGTGCTTGGTGTTTGCTTTCTCACTTATGGAACCCTGAGTAGGTCAATCATTTCAGAGATCAGTATGCATGATCTGCATGCAAATCTGATCATAATTTTAAAATGGGGGCATTGTGCTAACTCTACATTGATCCAGAGAAGTTGGATATCCGCTTGGTTCCATAGTTCCCTCTAAGCTGAGCAGTGAGCAATCGCTCACTTAAAAATCATCATCAACTCAGAGTTTTCCAAACCTGCCCAGAAGCCGAGAGGGAAAGAGTGAGAGGGAAGGAGAGAGAGAGGAAGAGAGGAAGAGAGAGAAAGAGATAGAAAAAAGGGAGGAAGGAAAAGAGAAATAAAAAGAATGGGAGTAAGGAAGAGAGAAAGAAAATCAAAATCTAGTTTGAAACTAGCTCAACTATTTAAGTGGCATTTTGATATTGATAGAGTTGCCCTATTATGAGCTCACTGTTATAGACACACAGTACAGTATTTTATTTTGAAATTCTCTAAGGCAAAACAGGGTGGGTTTTTTATTTGTTTGTTTGTTTGTTTGTTTGTTTGTTTGTTTATTCATTCATTCATTCATTCATTCATTCATTCATTTATTTATTTATTTATTTATTTATTTATTTATTTATTTATTTATTTATTTAATATTTCTGTGCCGTCCAGTCCCGAAGGGTCTGCCGCTCAGACACTATACTTTTCCGCCCACCCCCAAAAAAAATTAGAGGGAACACTGCTTGGTTCAATGGATAGTTCTGGCTTTGCAGGCTAAAAGTGGAGAGAGGGTTGGTGGTTCTGCGTGAGTGCCAGTATGTGCATGTGTGTGCAGCTCCAGTTGTGTGAAACGAGAGCACGTGCAGCCACTGCTTGTGCAAATGGAGCACACATGCACTCACCTGCTGTTTGCACAAGTGGGGATGTGCATGTGCATGTTCACCCACTGCTTCCACACTCAGTTCTGAATAGCTCACTGCCAGAGGGAAAAGAAAGGGAGGGGAGGGGAAGGGGAGGAAAGGGAAGGAAAGAAGAAAGGAAAGGAAAGGAAAAGAAAGGAAGGGAAGGGAGCTAAAGGAAAGGAAAAGAAAGGAAGGGAAGGGAGCTAAAGGAAAGGAAAGGAGAAAGGAAAGGAAAAGAAAGGAAGGGAAGGAAAGGAAACTAAAGGAAAGGAAAGGATAAATGAAAAGAAAGGAAAAGAAAGGAAGGGAAGGAAAGGTTATGACCTATAAAGCCTTTCTTGGCATCGGACCAGAATATCTCCGAGACCACCTTCTGCTGCACGAATCCCAGCGAACCGAGTAGGTCCCACAGAGTCGGCCTTCTCTGGGTCCTGTCAACTAAACAATGTCGGTTGGCAGGCCCCAGGGGAAGAGCCTTCTCTGTGGCGGCCCCGACTCTCTGGAACCAGCTCCCCCCAGAGATTAGAACTGCCCCTACCCTCCTTGCCTTTTGTAAACTCCTCAAAACCCACCTTTGTCATCAGGCATGGGGGAATTGAGATATCTCCCCTGGGCCTATATAATTTATGTATGGTATGTTTGTAGGTATGTCTGCTTAAAAATGGGGTTTTCTTAACTACTTTAAATTTAAAATGTAAATTATTAGATTTGTTATGAATTGTTTTATTATGTTGTGAGCCGCCCCGAGTCTACAGAAAGGGGCGGCATACAAATCTGATAAATAAATAAATAAAAGAAAGGAAGGGAAGGAAACTAAAGGAAAGGAAAGGAAAAGAAAGGAAGATGAGGGAGGGAAGGAAAGGACAAGAAAGGAAGGGAAGGGGAGGGGATGAGAGGAGAGGAGAGGTGAGGAGAGGAGAGGTGAGGAGAGGAGAGGTGAGGAGAGGAGAGGAGAGGTGAGGAGAGGTGAGGAGAGGAGAGGAGAGGTGAGGAGAGGTGAGGTGAGGTGAGGAGAGGAGAGAAGAGGAGAGGTGAGGAGAGGAGAGGAGAGGTGAGGAGAGGAGAGGAGAGGAGAGGTGAGGAGAGGTGAGGAGAGGAGAGGTGAGGAGAGGAGAGGTGAGGAGAGGAGAGGAGAGGAGAGGTGAGGAGAGGAGAGGAGAGAAGAGGTGAGGAGAGGAGAGGTGAGGAGAGGAGAGGTGAGGAGAGGTGAGGAGAGGAGAGGTGAGGAGAGGTGA
The DNA here is from genome assembly GCF_031021105.1 of Erythrolamprus reginae. Classification (NCBI taxonomy): domain Eukaryota; kingdom Metazoa; phylum Chordata; class Lepidosauria; order Squamata; family Dipsadidae; genus Erythrolamprus; species Erythrolamprus reginae. The sequence goes on from NC_091954.1 coordinate 97,010,850, forward strand.
GGTGAGGAGAGGAGAGGAGAGGTGAGGTGAGGAGAGGAGAGGAGAGGAGAGGAGAGGTGAGGAGAGGAGAGGTGAGGAGAGGAGAGGAGAGGAGAGGTCCGACCACACCAGACCAGGGGTGAAACATTCAAAGATATTAAGGTCTCAATTATTTGTTTTATCCTGGTGATGCCTTTATTTATATCCTGAAAACAAAACTTGATATGAATTGCTGAAGCAAAGTGAAAAAGTTTCATTTGGCATACATGAATGATTTGAAGCAATAGAAATAGAACTATATTTGATACTCTAAATTCACCTGTACATCATACTGTGAGGATACATAATTATAATATTAAGGTAGAAGTTTGATTTAACAAATGTTGACTTTGTTTTGCTTGTGCAAGTAAAATAGGAACAAAATGAAGTTTCACACTGGATATATTATAAAATCTTCATCCATACAGGAGTAGTACAAATATCTAGGAATATTTGAATCAGATAACATATTGCATGGGGTGCAAAAGAAAACCAGTTTATATTTAAAATGAATTCAAAATTCAAAATTAAATGCCATTGACATCAAACCCTGGCTGGGATATTAATCTAGACCAGGGGTATCAAACTCATGTCATCACGGTGGTGTCATGTGACATATTGAGACTTTCCTCTCCTACGCTAAACTGGGCATGGCCAACATGTAATGCATCCAGACTACGGGCCAGGAGTTTACCAGGCCTGATCTAGACATTACCTGAATTGTACAATTTTGACTGGGAAAACCTGAAAACTAATGCCAATGCATCAGGCACAGCACCCATGAAGTGATGCTTGTTCATTGTACTTAGTATGGAAAATTGAGGCCATGGTTTACTGCAGGTAATACCACTGTTGGGGGGGGGGGAGTGAATTAAATGATTGCCATCAAGGCAACCAAAGATGAAATAACCCCATTATGGTTTGCAAGAAACAGAAGCAAAATAACACAAAAGTGTATTATTGAAAAGCCATTTAGAAAACTAGACAAGTAAACCATAACATGGCCAATACATATACAAAATTGCAAACAAAATGTACAAGACCAGAACAGGCAGTTGTTTAAAAGCTGGCATCATTAAGAAGGAAACATAAATACTTTTTGCAGCTCAGGTATTAAAAAGAAATGTTTTGAAATCTAGGATACAAAATGTATCAGAGAAGAGCATGCGTGCATTTGATAGCTTTTTCATTACTATTGAAAATGAGAGAAGTCTGAAGCTGTTCAGGCTTATGAAACCTACAGTGGCAATTGTGCAAAAAATGAGCATATTTTTTACTTGTTTCAAATGCAATATAAGTTGTTGTTGCAAAGTAATAGTGTTATTTAGTGAAGTGAAATACAGACATAACTATTCTAAAAGTAAAAAAGAAGTCAAATGACCTGGAAGATTGTCTTATAACTTTGGTCAACAAAGATTTGTAGGGTCACATACATTTCAGGTTTTCGGAGAGGGGCGACGTACAAGTCTAATAAATTGTTATTATTAAATTATTATTTCTAGATAGCATCTGAATTTATTCTAGATGTTTTCATGACCATTGCCTTTCATGGCTTGAGACCAGGTTATCTGAGGGACTATCTTTTTGCCAGTTATATCTTAAGTGGGGAGGCAAGGAATGTTATAGGTTACGTCTCCTAAGGAGATAACATCTTGCGGGATCCAGAAGAAGGGCCTACACCATGGTGGCTCCCTCTCTCTGGAAAATCATCCCCCTGGAGATTAAACTGCTCCAACTCTAACACTCTTTTGGAAGGTCCTGGAAATGTGGTTTTGTTAGTGCACCTGGGAAATTTAGAGTAGGATGAAGCCCCTTAAATGGCTCATATGATATGTTGTTGCCAGGCTGGGGGATTATTATTTTATTATTTTCTTGTTATTATTTTTCTTTTATATGGTATTTATATATATTTGGAAGCTGCCTTGAGTAACCATGTGTGAGTAGACAGAAATATAAATTTTAAACAAACAGTCAGGCAAGCAAGCAAGGGTGCCGGGGTGGCGCAGCAGGTAGAGTGCTGTACTGCAGGCCACTGAAGCTGACTGTAGATCTGAAGGTTAGCGGTTCAAATCTCATCACCGGCTCAAGGTTGACTCAACTTCCATCCTTCCGAGGTGGGTAAAATGAGGACCTGGATTGTGGGGGGCAATAGCCTGGCTCTGTTAAGAAGTGCTATTGCTAACATGTTGTAAGCCGCACTGAGTCTAAGGAGAAGGGCGGCATAAAAATTGAATGAATGAATGAATGAATGAATGAATGAATGAATGAATGAATGAATGAATGAAATGAATGAATAAGCAAGCAAGCAAGCAAACAAACAATTAAACAAAACAAACAAATAAATAAATAAATAAATAAGAACACTGCCTTTTCCTGCAAGCCAAGTAATATTTTCCCCACTACTTTTCTTTCACTTTTTAATGTCATTCTTATTCAAATAATAATTTAATATTCAAATAATTTCATAGAAAAAATGTGGATGAAATGTGAATGGATTTAATGCAGGTTCATCTTGACTTGTTCCAAAACAATTGAGGGATGAATGCTGCCATCTTTTGTAACGATGTCTAACTTATTTTGTGTCTTCTATTTTCTGTTAAAGTATGATGACACACTCTAAAAGGATCGTTTCCCCAACAAGCACTTTTCTCAAAATCACAACAGGAAAAAAAAATGTTCCAAAGATCCTACGAACATAAATTTAAAAGAAATCTGGACAGACTCAGGAATAGAATAATTGAAACCTCTTTCACAGAGGAAGAGAACGTTTAAAAAAATTAGAAGGCAGATTTTCAACAGAATTGTTGCCATATCATTAATATACACTACATGGATACATTTATTAAAACATGGAAGTGAAAGTGGAGTCAATTTGCATTCTGTCAGTGATAACTAGGAATATTTAATTGATAAACAATCCAGAACAATCTAGAACTGAACACACTCAAAACCGTAGAAATGGTGGTAGACTTTAAGAGAAACCCTTCCACCCTTCCACCTCTCACAATACTAGACAACACAGTATCAACAGTAGAGACCTTCAAATTTCTAGGTTCTATCATATCTCAAGACCTAAAATGGTCACCTAACAACAAAAACATCATCAAAAAAGCACAACAAAGAATGTTCTTTCTGCGCCAGCTCAGGAAGCTCAAACTGCCCAAGGAGCTGCTGATTCAGTTCTACAGAGGAATCATTGAGTCTGTCATCTGCACCTCTATAACTGTCTGGTTTGGTGCTGCAACCCAACAGGACCGACACAGACTTCAGAGGATAATCAGAATTGCAGAAAAAACAATTGCTGCCAATCTGCCTTCCATTGAGGACCTGTATACTGCACGAGTCAAAAAGAGGGCGGGTAAAATATTTACTGACCCCTCGCATCCTGGACACAAATTGTTTCAACTCCTACCCTCAAAACGTCGCTACAGAGCACTGCACACCAAGACAACTAGACACAAGAACAGTTTTTTCCCGAACGCCATCACTCTACTAAACAAATAATTCCCTCAACACTGTCAGACTTTCTACTAAATCTGCACTTCTTTTTTTTTTTTTTTTTTTTTTTTGAAAAATAATTTTTATTGATTTACAAAAGAAATTATGTACAAAGGGAGAAAGATACATCGATTAACATTGTGATAACCTAACATACTTGCAGTTATGCCATAATCACTCCATTCAATTATTTACATATCATAACTTATTGTGGTTAACATAATATCTCTCTATAGTTCGTTATCTTTTGGGTCTTTGGATCTTCCTCCCAACCCCTCCCCCCCATTGAACTGTAATAGTTCTAAAAGGTCTAGATTGTTTATTTGGGCGGCATATGGAAGCCGCGGTTTCGTTAGTGTAGTATTTATATCAATATGTGTTTACATTTGAGGAGGAATCGTGTTGGATTGATCAAAATATTCTTAGTAGTCCGATATTATCCTTCAGAATTCTAGAGTTTTTCTACAGTCATTTCTACACTTTCCACTTATATGTTAATATTTTAGCATTTTAATATATCTACTTTTTGTAGTATTTCGTTATATTTTCCCCTTTTCTTCATTTATTTCTTTTCTTACTTTTTACCCAATTGTAAAATTTTTCCCAATTTTTGTAAAATTTCGAATCTTCTTTATTTTTGAGTTTTTGCGTAAGCCTATCCATTTCTGCACAGTCATAGATTTTTTTGATGATTTCTCTTTCAGTTGGTATAGTATCTCTTTTCCAGTTTTGTGCTATTGTTATTCTAGTAGCTGTAATTATATGGTGTATCAGGTACGTGTCTTCTTTCTTGTTTTTCAAATCAATTATGCTCAAGAGGAATATTTCTGGTGTGAGTTTTAAGGAAACTGTTGTGATTTGTTGTATCCATGTTTGGATTTTTTTCCATAGCTTTTTGATAAGGGGGGCAAGTCCACCATAAATGAAAAAATGTTCCAGTTTTGCTATTACACCTCCAACAATTTGGTTTTATGGTGGGATAGATCTTGGCCAGTCTCGTTGGTGATAGATGCCATCTATAAAACATCTTTTGTAGGTTCTCTTTGTATGGAATTGATTTAGTAATTTTCAGGTTTCTCCACATTTGTTCCCATTGTTCAATGTAAATGGAATGCCCTATGTTTTTAGCCCAGGTAATCATATTCTCTTTTACTAATTCAGTTTCCATAGAGTACCCCATTATATAATTATACATTTTGGTTATAAATTTTTTCGGATATCCTAATAGTATTTTATCAATTATGCTTTCTTTTTCTTGGATCCCTTCTTTTTTTTTTGTCTCTATTCCATTTCGTCAAAATTTGAGCGTAGGACCACCAGTCAATATCGATATTTTGGTTTCTTAGTTGCTGTCTGGATTTTATATCTCCTTTCTCATCTAATATGTGGTTGTAGTTCAATATTTTTGGTGATTGAAATAAATTTGGGTGTCTGAGCGCTTCAAGACTGGAGTACCATTTTGGAATTTTGTAGTAGTGTTCTTTTTTAGTTTTTAACCACACATTTATTAAGGAGTCCCTGATCATGTGACATCTAAAGTATACTGGCGTTTTCCCTTTTTCGCTCCATAGGAAACTGTGCCATCCTTGGAGGATGTTATGGCCCTCCAAGGCCAAAAGTCTTTGATCTTGGAGAGTTATCCACTCTTTAAGCCATAGAAGGACCGATGCTTCGTAATAGGCTTGGAAGTTTGGTAATCCAAATCCGCCTTGTGTTACTCTGTCTTGTAAGGCTTTAAATCTCACCCTTGGTTTTTTCCCCGCCCAGATAAATTTTGAAATGGTTGTATTTATTTTGCTGAAAAATTTTTGGTTTAATTTTATTGGGATCGTCTGGAATAAATATAAAAATTTCGGTAGTATAGACATTTTAATTGTGGCTATCCTCCCTGATAATGAGATATGAATTTTGTTCCACCTAATTAACTGTTGTTCTGTTTTTTTAATGAGGGATTCGTAATTATCTTTTTGTATTGTACCACATCTATTCGTTAGTGTTATGCCCAGGTATTTAACTTTTTTAACAGTTTGGATTCCTAATAATGTCTCTAATTCATGTTCTTGTTTAGTGTCCATATTTTTAGTTATAATTTTAGTTTTTTGTTTATTGATTTTTAAGCCGGCCACTTCTCCATACCGTTGTATCTCTCTCAGCAGGTGTTCCCCTGTTTCTATTGGATCCTCCAAGATGAATGCTAGGTCATCTGCATAAGCCTGAACTTTAAATTCGTGTTTTTTTGTTCTAAGACCTATAATTTCCATGTTGGATCTTATTTGATTAAGAAGTGTTTCTACTGCCAGGATGTATAGAAGTGGGGATAGAGGACATCCTTGTCTAACACCTTTCGCAATTTGAAAAGATCTTGTTAATTCCCCATTAAATATAATTTGAGCCGATTGCGTATTGTATATAGATTGGAACATGTTTATTATTTTTGGGCCAAATTGCATTTTTTTAATTACTTCAAGAATAAACTCCCACCTTAAATTGTCGAAAGCTTTTTTGGGCGTCCAAGAATATTAATGCTAATTGTTTTCCGGAGTGTGTCTCATAATATTCTAGAGTGTTAAGAATTATTCTTGTATTATTCCTTATGTATCTGCCTGGGAGAAAACCATTTTGATCTTCCTTTATTGTTTTGTTTAAAATTGGTTTAAATCTTTCCGCTATTATTGTCATGAATATTTTATAATCAACATTGAGGAGGGATATGGGCCGATAGTTTTGTATATGTTTTTTTTTTTCCGGGTCTTTCGGGATTAGACTTATCAAGGCTTGTGTCCAGGATATTGGTAGCAAGCCTTTTTCCAATACTTCATTAAATATTATTACTAGGATTTCTAATAAATAGTCTTTTAGTTCTTTGTAGAATTCGGCCGGTATCCCGTCTGTACCTGGGGTTTTACTGTTCTTTTGTTTGGTTATTGCGTATTCCACTTCTAGTTTGGTTATTTCTTTGTTTAGTATGATTTCATCTGATTCTGATATCTTTTGTATTTCCGCTTCCTCAAGATATTTATTTAATTGGGATTGGTTTGTTTCTTCCTTTTGGTATAAATGAGCATAATATTCAGTTGCTATATTCTTTTTTTCCCCCAGTGTATGTTGTAATTCCCCGTTCTTATCTTCTAATGTTTGTATGTATCGTTCTTCTTCTTGCTTTTTTAATTTATAAGCAAGCCATCTGCCTATTTTATTCGCATTTTCAAATTGATATTGATTGGTCTTCCTTAGTTTTGTGACAATTTCATCTTGTATCATTAAATTGATATTGTGCTTTATTACATCTATCTCTTCTCTTATTTTTCCGTTTTGGAGATCTTTTTGGGCTTCTAATTCTGCGTGTTTTTAATTTGGTCTTGAGTTCGTTTAGTTTCCTATCTTTCTGTTTCTTTTTTTTTGCTAAATAAGCTATTGTTATGCCTCTCATAAATGCTTTTGTTGTGTCCCAAATATTCTGAATAGTGGTATCAGTATTCCAATTATCTCTTAAAAATAATTTTAATTCTTGTTTGATATGTTTGATATAATCCTGATCTTGAAATAACAGTTGATTTATGGACCACCGGTGTTGACCTGGGGTCGGTATTTTAATTTTCATCAATATTGGTTGGTGGTCTGCCCAAATATTTGGACCTATTTCAATTTCATAGATTAACTTCCCAAAATTTTGGTCTGCCCAAATCATATCAATTCGTGACCATGACTTTTGCGGTGATGAGTAGAAGGTGTATTCCCGTGCAGATGGGTGCCTTTCTCTCCAGATATCTGCCAGTCTATATTCCCTTGCTATTTCCTGGAATTCTGATGGTAGTATTTTCCTGTCTTTTAGTTTTTTCTTTACAGATTTAAAATCTTTTTTGGGATCGCTCACTGCATTATAGTCTCCAATAATACAGATGTCCCCTTTTTGTACCTGTGCTAATTGTTCAGCTAGTTTTTGATAGAATTGTTTCTGTTTTGTGTTTGTGGCATAGATCGCCACTATCGCTATTTCTCTATAACCTATTTTAATTTTTACAATTAGAATTCTGCCATCTTCATCTGAGTAAATTTTTTCCGGTTGGTAAAAGTCCTTAATGTACAAAGCAATCCCTCTCTTTTTTGAGTCTGATAGGGCTGTAAATAATTTACCTAATTTTTTATTTTCTAAAAGTTTACAATCTTGCTTCCTAATATGTACTTCCTGAAGACATGATATATCTGAATTTTGTTTTAATAATTTTGTCATTATCTGTTTTCTTTTTATCGGAGAATTCAATCCGTTGATGTTTACAGAGATCAACTCAAGTATCTTTCGCGTCATTTTCCTCCCTCTCCTCTCCGGTTACCTTCTCTTCCTTTATTGACGTTTAGCCGCCGCTCTTGTTGTTACCCTTTGTTCTTTTTGTTGTCTTTCCTCACCTTGTTCTTCCTCTCCTCTATCCTCCCTCCGTCTCTCCTCCTGTGATAGTTCCTCTATGGTCTGGCGAATCTCTGTGTCTTGCTCTAAATTGTTTTGAATAAAATAATCCGCTTTCTCGAACGAGTCTATTTTAATTTTTTTTCCATTCCATGTTACTAGAAGACCGTCCGGAATTAGCCATCGATATGGGATTCCCCTTCTCAGTAGTTTTGCCGTAAGAAAGTGGAATTCTCTTCTTTTCTCCCTTATTCTTTTCGGAATTTGTTTGAGTATTATAATTTCTTTTTCTTGGTACATAATTTTCCCGCTTCTTGTTGATTTATATATTTCATCCCTGATGGACTTTTTCGTAAATTTTACGTGGACCTCTCTGGGTAATCTATGGTTCTTGGCATAGTTTGTTTGTATTCTGTAGATTTCGTCAATGTGGTCCTTGACCTCCTCTAGTTCGATCTGTGTGTTGTCAGTAATCAGCTGGGCTAATTTGTTAAATAGATCTTCGTCTGTATTTTCCGGAATGTTTTGGAAGCGAAGAAAATAAGCTGCTTTTTCCATCTCCAGGATTGCTATTGAATTTCCGAGCTCATTATTGGCCGCAATTAATCTTCTTTCTGATTCAATTCTTCTTTCATCGATTCTTTTGGTGTCTGTTTCAATATTTTGTATCCTCTGCTCATGGATAGTTATGATTTCTTGTATACCTTCGAGTTGATTTTCCAGGCCTTCCATCTTTCCAGACATCTTTTCAAAGTTTTGTTTTGTTTCCTCGTGGTTTTGCCTAATGGTTTCTTGGGTAACTGTAGCTACCTCTTGGCTGCGGACCATAAACTCTTGAATCAAACTTAGTGAAGCCTGAATTGATTGCAGAGAAGTTTTGTCGGTGGTTGCCATTTCTGTGTTTGGTTTTACAGTTTGCATCGTCGGAGTTCCTGGTGTAGCTTTTTTTTGGTATTTAGAGAAATTAGTTGTCATACTCCCTAACCAGACGAGGATAGTTGACAGATTGTCCAAATTATCCCAAAGTAGTGACCTTTCCACGTGTTCAATTGAGTCGTAAAGATAGGGATGTTATTTAAGTCACAGTTCAAGAATAGTTTTGTTTGGGAGGTTGAAATAGTTAGGCTCGTTCTAACACAGCTGAATTCTCCACTATTAGTAGAAAGAGGTTAAATACAGAGTGCAAAATTTCTGATTTCTACTTTCTAATTAATTATATCTATGTCTATCACTTAATTGTTCACTTATTGGCAGTTAGTCAATTACAACAGTGTTCAATCAGAATATGAGTAGAATTTAGATAGAAATAAGGTTTAAATACAGTTTAAGATAAATAGTTAATCCTTCATAAAAACTATACTCTAATATTAATGTTAATAGTAATCAAGATTGTATAAATTGATTTAGTAATAAAAGATAATAAATAGTATAGATATTATAAATATAAATATTATAAATATTATAAATAGTATAGGTCTACCTTAAGTTAATTCAAGCTTAGTCTTAAAAAACCTTACAACGTTCTATAAATACTGTTATAAACACTATATATAATAATTATTAATTAATCCTTCTTAGTATTGTTTAATATCAACTATCAAGTATCAATTAATTTAAGGTTCTTGGTATAACCCCTAAGCCAATAATCAGTTAATCACAATTAATCACAGTTAATCATTTTGGACTGTTAAACCGAGGGAAATCAAGACAGAGATAAAATTTCTTAATCTTAGTTAGAGGAGGAGGAGGGGAGGAGGGGGAGAGATTAAATTAGGGAAAGCACGTGGGCATAAGGAAAGACAAGAAAAGAAATGTAAAAAGAGAGGGAAGACAGGCAAAAATGAATCAGCAAAAAGGAAGAAGAAAAAAAAAAAACGAAAGAAAGAAAGAGTGGGAAAAGAGAACAACACAAAACTAACAGTTACAATGGTCAATATTGATAATAGTAAGAGTGGTAGTAATAATGTTAATAAAATATACTAATGTATTAAGAAAATAAGTGACTAATATAAGTAGCTAACATAAGTAACATAAGTGATTATAAATACGACACGTTTCACTCGGCTCCAAATTTGCAGCGTTGGTTTCAATTAGGCGTCAGCAGTTCAGTCAGTAACTTTCACCAGCGCACGATGTCGACAACGATTTCAATTCTCCCACTAGGCATACAGAAGAGAGGGACGTCTTCTCTTCTCTCTGTTCTTCTCCTTCTTTCAGACAGCTTGAATTTTACAACCCCCCCACAGACCATACCGAAGCAACAAGCTTTTAGCTTTTAGCCCTCCTTCACCCTCTTCCGCCTCTTCTCTGTCGCCTCCCAGCCGAGTTTCTTTAATGGTGGCTGATTCTCTGGACTCGCTGGAGGGGAGGAGGGGCAAATGGCGCAAACGGCGGTTGTCTCAGCTCTCAAACCTCTTGCAACTCACGCAACTCCTCTCGCCGTTCTTGCTTGTCTCTTGCTTGTTTCCTTCGGGGTGATAGATGGCTGTGGAGGAGTCTTCTTAATCCAGCAGCACAGCGTCCCCAACACTCCAAGTCTCCCTTCTCGTTCTCAGTCCAACTCGTTGCAGCGCTCCCGTCTCGCCGGCCTTACAGCTCCGGTCCTTCTAAGCTCTCCGTCCCGTTCTCCGCTCCCGGGCCTTCAATATAAGCTCTCCAGCCAGCTGCAACCACTTTCGTCCACCATCAACGACTTACTTTTCCCTCAAACAATAACGCGCTCCACTCTCTTCAATCGCCGCTTCTTGATTATAGGAGGCTATATCGTTATTTTCCACCTCTGAATCTTCCTGGGTAGGTATTATTAATGTTGTTGTAGATATATATAAAAAGATTTTTATTTTTTTTTTCAAACCGCTGGTGCCGCCGCCGCTCAGTTTTTTTTGCTTCCTGATGACAGTTTAGCAAGCCAGGCCTTCGGGCTGGGGACAAAACCCCGGCTTTTTTCCCCGCCAAAACACGGGGGTTTTCCACCCGCTAGGGGGGGGAGTTGCGGACCCCCCAATAGCTGGATGCTTCCCCTCACTGTAACTCTTCCCACCAAGAAGAATTAACACCACTAATTGGTTTTTTAACGGGAAATCTCGAGTACAAACCAGGAGCTTCTGACTTGCACGTCGCTTCAGCCTGGCTCCACCCCGGAAGTTTCTAAATCTGCACTTCTATTCTACTAGTTTTTCTCATCATTCCTATCACCCATTTCCTCCCATGTTGACTGTATGACTGTAACTTGTTGCGTATATCCTAAGATTTTTATTAATATTGCTTCTTCATTGCTTATTTGACCCCTATGACAATCATTAAGTGTCGTACCACCTGATTCTTGACAAATGTATATTTTATTTTATGTACGTTGAGAGCATATGCACCAAGACAAATTCCTTGTGTGTCCAATCACACTTGGCCAATAAAAATTCTATTCTATTCTATTCTATTCTATAACTGCAGCTCCCAAGTGAAATATCCAAGTGAAATTATTCTGGTACCTTTCTGAATATTTATATTAGAGTCCAGCTGTCCAAGAAAATCACGTTACAAGTTTCACTGCATGTTCAATGAAAAGGATTTACAGTACACTTTAAAAAGTTTTTATTGAAAAAAAATATTCAGTAATCAGGGAGGAAGCATGAAACATTATGGATTCAGAACATTTATATTTTGTAAAGAGCCTTGTAAAATGCAATCAATGTTAAATAAAGCATTTTAATAGTTCTAGCTGTACCTTATGCTGGTTCAAATATTGGCTGGAACAAAGCTGGCACTTCACAAGATACCAGTTCAATCTCCATCGTATTTCTGTTTTTTTCAAGACTTTTTTCCTTCCAAAAATCATTGCTACAGACCATCTGTTGGTTTAGGTTTTCTGAATCAGCTATTGTTTTTAAAAGGATCACCTTTTTACACTTTCCTTCAAATTTTTACAAAATTGTATTTCAACATGCCAGGTTCTGAAAACCCTTTCTAATTCTCTTTCCTTTAAACTAGTAATCTTTTATCACCTTTAGCTGGAGCTGAGACAAGCTTCTGTTTAAATGAATAAGAAACGCCATCATGAAAGATCCATTTCCCCAAGCTCATTTTTCATTTCTTATTTAATTTGCAACTTTCTGGTCATTTTATACAAGTTTCCACATATTTCAGGAAACAGTTAATTTTCCCAGAGAACAAATTGTAACATTTACTCATTTCCTTCAAAAAAACTAATAGTTATTGTGGGTGAAAAATTGAAAACAATAAGGAGAGTTTGACGCTGTCTATTCTTAACTCCATTTCAGTAAAGTACAAGTGGTGCCTGCATCAAATATTGCAATATGTAATATGTACTTTAAGATATTATGCTTTCTGATAGTAACATATTTGGGGGTTTTTTTTCCTAGGACTCAGCCTCTTTCATATATTAGTAAATTTCATGTTGCATCTATAATATTCCCAAGCTTTGTTATGAAAACGCTTTATGTAATAGTGATAATTTAGTATATCGTTCACTATTGTATTCCATTCTGTAACTCAGAGTTATGGGGATGGTGATTTGGCAGTCAGCAATACTTCAATGCACAATAAGTATGTATTCACCTTTGAAATAAGATTTTAAGAGTTTTTTTCTCTCAAAATATTTTTTTCTCATTCACTTCAGATCATAGAGTTGATTCTATGTTAGAATCTTGGAATTCTCCATTGATTTATTCAGGCTACATAAGAATGATATTTATTTATTATTATTTATTAGATTTGTATGCCGCCCCTTTCCGTGGACTCGTTGATCAATGAATAGCCCAATAACAGCTAGATTAGTAGGGAGGGAAGGACATTCACATATGTGTATATCGGTTTTCATTGTACAATTACAATTGTAATTGTTACATAGAATCTTTACTTCAACATTTGCCCAAAGCAGTTGAAAAATATTCAAGCTGGTTTCTGTTTATCTGTGTGTTTCTTTTAGTATTTCAGATGGGAAATGGAATAATCACTAAGGAACAGAAGACCAAGACAGGACCGTTAATGGGTCCAAATAAATTAGTTTTTAGCAAAGATTTACAGGCTGAATTGCTTAACTAATACCTTAAAGCTCAGCAAGATATAGGATCAAATTGTCCCAGTACAACAATTCAGTGAACAAGTAGTGCAAGGTATGACCTAGAACTCAATCTGGATTTCAGTGACTGACTTTTTGGAAGTTTCTCCACAAGAAAATTAGTGCAGAACATTGGAAGTTAGAAAAGCGCTTCTGAATTTTGAAGACACCCAGAGTACTCTTTATCTTTCCTGAGTTTTAAACCTAGGAACCAAAATTGAAACTGAACTGAGTTTATTTATTAAAAATTTATTTATTAAATTTATATGCTACCCTTCTTTCTGATAAGAGTAAACTGGGGAGTTATTTCATGGACTCTGCTGTGAAGAAAGATGGTGGAACTCATCTCAGGGAGGGGGGGCATGAGTCTGCCTATCGAGATGAGGTGGACCAGTTGCTTTCATGGTGTGAAGACAATAAGCTGAGCCCCACAGAGATTAGGCTACCTAAGACTTCTTAGGAAACAATTGAATGAAAATCTGTTGGTGGCTTTCTATCACTGCACCATAGAGAGTATTTTAACCTGTGCGTGGTTTGCCAATTGCACAGTGGCAAATAGAGCAGCACTCCAGGGAGTTAACATCATTGCCCAGAGCAGGTGGCCAATGATCCCCTGGGCCAGGGATAGGCAAAGTTCGGTCTTCTAAGACATGTGGACTTCAAGTCCCAGAATTCCTAAGCTAATATGATTAGCTCAGGAATTCTTGGATTTGAAGTACACAAGTCATAGAAGAGCCAACTTTGCCTACTCCTGGCCCAGAGGATCATTGGTTGCCCTCTCCTCTCTTTAGAAGACCTTTATAGCTCCCACTGCCTTAAGAAAGTCAAAACATTCTTAAAGATCCATCTCATCCAGGGCACCCTTTTTTGGAACTATTACCATCTGGCAGATAGCACAGGATAATAAAAATAAGGACAGATAGGTTGAAAAATAGCTTCTATCCCAAGGCAGTAACCATACTGAATTCTACTGTATAGTACAATATTAATGCAATAACAGGGATTTTCAATTAAATTGTATAGAATGTGAGGGATGTGTGTTTATGTTTTATTTTATAGTTATAATGTCCTAAATATGGCATTTAACCTCATTGTACGAGGTGCAATGACAATAAAGTAAATTAAATTATGTGGATATAGAGCATCCAAATAAAGCTGTTGTCCTTTCCTTCTTCCATGTTGATTTTGATGAAATGCTTTAATAGTTCCCTCTGTTTAAAGCTGTAGTGAATATGCCAGCAGAAAAAGAGGCTGGATTTGTTTTAGATTTGTTAGAAATATATCATGTGGTTCAGTTTTTTATATACCTGTCCCTATGTTTTTAGTGTCAACTATTTTAACCAGCTACTTCATGCTACTTCCATAGATAACTTCTAGAAGAATCTGAACAAGGTCACCTTGTTTGTTTTACAAGGTCAGAAGATTACCTTGCTTGTTTGATAAGGTCAAAAAGGCAGGAGGGACCTTTTTCAAGCAGCAGAAGAGGAGAAACCTTTACATATTATAGAGTGATTTCAACTTGTTTCTTACAGCTTGGTCTCAGATCCTACTCGCCATATATCGTCTTACCTTGTCCCATCGCCTCATCAGCTGTTGCAAATCAGTTTCATTCATCGAATTAATCCTTTTATCCATAATCTTGAATTGAATGTGGTCCACCATATACCTATACCAATTTTTCATTGTCCATTTGGTTGCTTCTTTCCACCCCAAGACTATTACCGCCTGAGCGCTTTCTATCGCTGCTTGTTTTATTTCTCTGTATTCTCCCATCTCACTACTTTTTATTAATACTGCCATTTTCTTAGTAATCATCCATCTTATATTCAATATCCTATTAATATCCTCTTGCACTTTGTTCCAAAAGTTCTGTACCACTGGGCATTCCCAGAGCATTTGCATAAACACTCCTTTATCTTGGCACCCAGGCCAACAGATACCTTTAACGTTCTGCTGAAAGTGTGCAAGTTGAACGGGTGTGTAATACCACTTATGTAATATTTTCCTTCTCATTTCCCTAACTCTTGTATTCTTGATTTTCCTTATATACTCTACTGTATTTTCCATCTCTTGCACCTCTACTTGTATCTCATTTTTCCACCATTTAGTCAATCCTTGGATCACATCCCCGTCTGACTTCACTAACATCTTATATATATATTGCTTGCTTGAGCCTTAGTATCCTCAGTTTTTTCTCTTATTATTTTCTCTAACTCTATCTCCTCCCTAAATAGTGCTTCTTTATTTTCCCTTTCATTCAGATATTTACATATTGCATTTATTTGTAGCCATCTTCCCTTACCCAACCACAATTCTATATGATTTCTACTTGGCCTCCCATTCTTCTCATATAACTGTTCTATCTTAGTTATCCCTCTTGCCTTCAACTATATACCCCTATTTAAATTTATTTCATTATCTTTATTTATTACATAAATCGATGACAGTTTTGATTTATATAATCGTATTTTCCCCTGCCCTTTTTTCCAAATTTCCATAGTCCCTTTCATGGGACCTAGTAGTTTATTTAAGTCGCTCCTATTCCACTTTATAAAGATTAATTCTCTATTCTTCATCCCGTTTATCTGTTTTTCCAGTTTCACCCATTTATTCTCAAATAATTGCAACTCCATTAATCTTTTAATTTGAAATGCTTCCCTATACAGCTCCAAACAAAGAATTCCCCATCCACCCTCTTTTTCGTTTGCTATTAACCACTGTTTTCTTATTCTTGGTCTCTTATCTTCTTCAACCCAGTAATTAAGTTTTTTTGTCCCACTCTATAAACTTGGATGCTGGTAGCCCCCCTGGCAGTACCTGAAACAGATACATCATTTTGGGAATTATCATCATTTTCAAGGCTCTAATTTTAGAGATTCTCCTTAGTTTTTTCTCTTTTCAGCTCTTCATCTGTTTCAACATTTTCCTCCATATTAATCTATAATTCACCTGCTCAATTTTCGCTAGATTTCTCAATAACCAAATTCCCAGATATTTAATTTTCTTTAGTCCTAACTTCAACCCTGATTCTTTCCTAATTTCTATCTGCTTTCTCAGACCTTTATTTAAACACATAATCTCTGATTTTTCCATATTGCCCGACAATCCTGATTCCTGTTTAAACTTTTGTAAAATATTTCTTATACCTTTAATCATCTCCATCGGGGTCTAGGTCAATATAATTGCATCGTCTGCAAATAGGTTTAATTTCATTTCTATTTCCCCTATTTTGTATCCTGCCCAAGTGTTATCTTGTCTTATCTTATTAGCTAACATATTTCACTCTTGGGTTTAAATGTTTTATACAAGAAATACCCCCAATTGGTGGTGGGGTATGATTGATTGTCTGGTGGTGGGATCACTGAACACATGCTATATGTAATATGTTGTGTGTGTGTTTTATATTATAAAAATCAATAAAAATATTAATTTAAAAAAAGAAGAGGAGAAACCATCCAAAAAGGGGGAAAAAATCACAACAAATTCCAAACAAAAAGTGCTGAAATGATTGAACCAGCATTGGCAGTGATGTCACCAGCTGATTGCTACTGGTTCAGTGATCCGGTCTGAACCAGGAGGAATCCATCTCTGTTGCATACTTGACCAATGTGATTGCAAATAAAATAAGAATAAAATATGTCCACAATTGCATGCTCATTAGTTCTATCCTTGTTGTTTTCAGAAGAAATAGAGCTTTATTCTGTGAAATGTGTATAAACCATTTTAATTTCAACTATAATTTCTATAAATAGAGCCTACTGCTTTCTAAAAGTATTATCTACTCCTTACCATATGGCTGGTAATAGCAATAATAAGGGGGGAATAAAAACATCCTTTCTGATTGCAACTGCCTCCCTCAAAAATTGTGAATATTTTTCTGTAATCAAGACAGTAAAAAGTGCCATAATAATATAGCTATAGCACAGATAATGTGTGTACATTTCAGCAAGATGTCCTTTACAAAAAACATGTTAAACAAGTTCAGTAAAGGGAGATTAGTAGTGATGGCTATGGAACAACTACATTTAAAGAAAGCATAGTTCCAGATAGTAAGCATCCAGACAGGCAACAGTAAAAAGCTTTCCTGTTGCTTTGGTGGACTTCCTAAAGCACTTGGCAAAAAAAAAAAAATTGGGCTAAAACCAGAAATTGTATGCAGGGCTAAAGACGTTGGTTCTTAGGCTGCAGAATTTTTATTCATGGCAGAGAAATGGTCAGCACACATCTGCCCTGGCTAATTGTGAAGCCACCTGTTTCAAATTATCTCTGCTCATCCACAAAATAGAATAGGAATGGCATGATGTTAGAGCCAAGCATACATCATCTTCCAAGGGGACTTTGACCAACCAGGAAAAGCATGAATGTAATGCATAGTTGCCTTAATTGTGTGAAGGACCAGGGCCAAAGACCTGGTCCTCTTCGTCAAAGCCAGCAGATTCAAATTCTGCCAGAAAAGCACTAGGCTCTATGTCTCAAAGAATTACAAAGGACCTGTCCAGTACAGCCCAACTGAAACAGTCCCAAATGGTTTTATCTGACAGGTGCCTTCACAGCAGTCCTAAAAATGTTCTTCTGATTTTTCTTATCCCGGAGGGACTGGCTCAGCTTAAAGAGCACTGCCAGCCACTTCTCTGCAAATATAATAATATCAAAACATAACAATGTTTTGCACTTCTTATTGCAACAAACCTTAATAAAGGTGCTTACCCTGTTTCATTTTGGTTATTCTTTGTTTTCCTCTAATAGTGTTCATTTCTCATTTGTAATTCCTCATTTCATCTCTTTGGGTCATTTTGAAATTCAGAGAGTTTTACGAGATGCACTAGAAGTAAAACTTGAATAACCATATCCAATGCTATTGCTGTCCCATTGACCCAGGGGTGGGTTCCACTTACCTTCCCTAGTGGTATGCATCGTGACTGAAGTGTCATGCTGCACAAATGTCACTCTGCCCATACGCAGAAGTCTCTGTGCATGCACAGAGGGCTTTTCCCCAGCCACAGTAACCAGATAATTGGTTAGAGGACATGGACAGCAACTCATCGCTGCTGTATTGTGAGCAGATACTAATTCCCACCACCAGTATGAGTGAACCAATCTGAACCAGCAGCAACCACCATTGCATTAGCCCTCTAAACCAAGTAGTGACTCAGGCCATCATTGTGCATCTAAATTTAGTCAACTTCTCTTCATTAGTACACATAATTTATCTGGTGCCCATGTTGGCTCAATTTAATAAACCATTACAGAGAACTGCAAGTGTTATTTATTTATTTATTTATTTATTTATTCATTCATTCATTCATTCATTCATTCATTCATTCATTCATTCCAATGCACAATAATACACAATGAAGGTTATAAAGGTTATACTTGAGTAAAATATATTAAAGAAAGAATAGAAGTGAAAATTAGGAATAGAATATATCAATTAGAGAACAGAATAGTATAAGAAGAATAGAATAGAAGAATAGTAGGAGAGACAATTGGACAGAGGATGGAAGGCACCCTGGTTCACTTATGCACGCCCCTTATTGACCTCTTAGAAATCTGGAGAGATCGATCATGAATAGTCTAGGAAGGAAAAATGTTAAGGGTTAGGGCTTGCCACTAATGTCCATGAAAAGAGCTGAGTGCTGATATTCCATAATTGTAGGTAACATCTAAAACAAAATTGGGTCTAGTATGTGATTATCCCTTTGAACCAGGTACATAAGTGAATCAGGCACACAGTTATCAGTAGTGGATTATTATTATTATTATTATTATTATTATTATTATTGTTGTTGTTGTTGTTGTTGTTGTTGTTATTAGATTTGTATGCCTACTGGTATGCCTAATTGCGTGCAGCTCTGCAGCTCTATGCACAAACATGCATTTATGCAAATAAAATTTCCTGCACCTGTGCAGGTAGCAAAATCTCGCACAGGGACACACGTGCACACATGTTTCAGCATGCGCAGAAACAAAAAACAGCACCGAAACACGCACGCACGTACATTCCATGTGAGATGCGTGTGTTTCATCCAAGCAGGTGGCTCTAATTGCTGCTTCAATTATTCACAATGGCCCCAAAGTACAGGACTGTAGCTTCAGCCAATTATTTTTCAGGTAGCCTACCACAATCAGGATCTAGACTGTGATAGGCTTCCTGAACGCTTTATTGGATCTGTTTGAAACCCCTATAAATCTAAAATCAGGCTGAGCCAATTTCTCCTGTGCAAATTCAATATAATTATAAAAAAGTGAAACTATATCCATTTTTGAATTTGGTGTTTGTGGAGTTCTCGGTGCTCTCTGAGTTTGCTTGTTTGCTTCAGAGATGTGTCCCTACCAGTTAGGACCAGATCTATAGAACTGTTAGAACCAGTTATCTCGGTGGCACCATAGCTTTTTTTCATAGCATGCATGTGTGTGGATGCAAAACACCCAATGCCCGCCTGCCCACCTGATGGGTCCCTGAATGAACAGACACTTGCAGAATCTGAAACCCACCCCTGGTTTGCTTGCCAATGTTTTACTACTTGACTAGGTAACATCTATAGTACTAATATGTGCATACATATATACACACACACAGCATATGCATACATAAATAGATACATATTTTCTTGTAGGGATATATTAACTATTAATAGTTCCTAATTAGAGTAGCTAATTAGATATTACTAGTAGTTCTTATAATAGCTATATACTGTATATTCTCAATGCTATATTCTCTTTTATTGATAATTTAGCATTTAGTAGACTTGCTTCATATTTCAGTAGCTCCATAAACAATCTGAATCAATCTTTCCCATTAGGACTGATGCACCAGTCAAAACTCCACTGGGTTGGTGGGCAATTATTCTAATGATTCCAACAGGGTAAGTTATGAATGGACACCTATAAGCCAGCACACTACTGAATTGTATGTTTCCCCAATTTAATATGCAAATACCTTTGATACTGCACCTAGAACTACAAATTTTGCACCAAAACAGAACAAAACAAAGCCCACCAGTATTTAAGTAGGATCATTTTTTAAAATTATTTATCTGTCTACCTTTATTATGGCTTTGGCTACCAGCAACTAGATTCTAAAATATTGATCGTGTGATTGTTCTTTCCTTTTTTTCCTCTTTGGAAGATGCATTAATATATAATTATATTTTCTAATTATCTGAGCTCCCTTTGTAATAGGTTTTTTTTTTTTTGGCATCCATAGGATCTGTTGTGTTGTTGCTTTTCAGTCTCCAATGACACATTTTAGAGCATATTGTTCCAACCTCATGAATCCCATAAAAATATTCATTATTTGTGATCAATATGACAGCAACCTTCCCCCACTGAAATAATTTACTCATCTTAGTTTTTATAATATCTACTAATTAAATTATAACAGGAAGCTATGTCATCATTACTAAGTAAACTATTAGTTACTGAAATACTTCATTAAGTCTCAACTACACAGAGAAATATAGTAAATATGATAGAAAGGTGTTTATTTGTTTGTTTATTATTTGGACTTATATGCTTCTTAACTCCCAGAGGACTCTGGGTGGCTAGATAGATAATGGTATGGATGATGGTAAGGAAGATGGACAGATCTATGCTGATAACTGCTATCTATATTATATACAGATTTTTAGGGATCTGCTTTGTTTTAATATAAATACAGAATATGCTTACAAGTATCCAGGCAGTTTTCCCCAGAAACTCAAGACTCTTTTTCAATCCATTTTCTGTCTCCTTGGGCAAAACTGTCAAATCTACTTAATCTTTTATAATCATTTATAGAGAATGCAAGCATGGAAAGATGTCAGCATTTCTGATAACAGCCTTTATCGTCCAAGATTTATAATGCCCACAAAGCAAGTCCCCTGGCATGGTATTTTGGCTTTAAAGCTTTCAACAGAATCCTAGTGGTTTTCCTGTTGATTAAGAAAAGAATAGGGGCCGAATTGTAATCCAGTTCAGTGAAACAGAATGGTGAGTCCATATATTTGAAAATTCCCCCCTTCATTGAACACAGAACACTTTTATGTATTATTTTATTTTTTTGAGGTGGAGCTTTTCATCACACTTCTTTCTAACCTGAGAGCTGGATTGGAAAATTATTTGAAGAATGAGCCTATACTATGCCTTCAGGAAATGAAAGGGGTGATTGCCATACCAGCTGACATGTCTGGCTGATTTTTACAGTCATCATATTTTGATGAATGCTTGATGCATCAGTTTTAAAGTTCTTTCATCTATCTAGTACTTATGAATGATCCCACAATTTCAAAATAGCAAGAAAGTAGATGTCCCCCCCCCCTTAGGTTTTATCTAAGGTTATCTCTCATAAGACAGTTTGCTCATTTCAACTAGCCAGAAGCAATGAACAATCCTATGTATGTTTGTTCAATCCCAAAATGCTCATTGAATCATTTATCTTAGAGACCATCTAAATCCAGTGCCCTATTCATTAATTGATATGTTAATGTATTTTATTATTTATTTATTTATTTATTTGTTTGTTTGTTTGTTTGTTTGTTTATTTATTTATTTATTTATTTATTTATTTATTTATTTATTTATTTATTTATTTATTTATTTATTTATTTATTTATTTATTTATTTATTTATTTATTTATTTATTTATTTATTATTTAGATTTGTATGCCGCCCCTCTCTGCAGACTCGGGGCGGCTCACAACAGAATAAAACAATTTATAACAAATCCAAATATAATTTAAGATATTTTTAAAAAACCGGTTTGATTTAAAAAAACCCATTTACTAAACAAACATACATACAAACATACCATGCATAAATTGTATATGCCTGGGGGAGATGTCTCAGTTCCCCCATGCCTGATGACAAAGGTGGGTTTTAAGGAGCTTACGAAAGGCAAGGAGAGTAGGGGCAGTTCTAATCTCTGGGGGGAGTTGGTTCCAGAGAGTCGGGGCCGCCACAGAGAAGGCTCTTCCCCTGGGGCCCGCCAACCGACATTGTTTAGTTGACGGGACCCGGAGAAGGCCCACTCTGTGAGACCTAATCGGTCGCTGGGATTCGTGCGGCAGAAGGCGGTCTCGGAGATATTCTGGACAGATAGATAAATAAATGATAGATAGATAAAGATGGATAGATAGATGATAGATAGGAAAGAGAGATAGAGAGAGAATAGAGAAGTTTAATAATTTTATTAATTCAATTTCTTTTTGATGCATTGCAATTAATGTAGGTATGAGGAAAGTAGACATTTTGAAATGGAGTTCTTTTTTTTTTTCATTAAAACAAATTCTATAAAGTGGATATACCATGATCTCTTTAAGTTCCAGTTTTGTCACTGAAAGCATCTTCAGTCATGTAAAAGAAGTATGTTTTAATAGTTCTAACTCATAAGGCTTCATTTTCCCTTTGAGAAAATGCAATATTTCTCAGTGTGAATTCTTCATAATATCAAGAAGATTCTCCTTAAGCTGACAAGTTATGAATTAGTTGTATTTCAGATTCATGGAATACTATTCTTATTCCCATTCAACAGAGTATGAATCTTATATCTAGATCTACAGTGCATACATTTCAAAGAAGGAAGGAAGGAAGTTAGGAAGGGAGGGAGGGAGGAAGGAAGGAAGGAAGGAAGGAAGGAAGGAAGGAAGGAAGGAAGGAAGGAAGGAAGGAAGGTATTGTGTTTGGATCACAGCCAGCTCCATCACTCACAGATTCTCTGGGTAAATTGGAATCTAACTGCTGGCTGGTCATCGAATCAGACAGAACCGAGGCAAAGAAGGAAGGAAGGAAGGAAGGAAGGAAGGAAGGAAGGAAGGAAGGAAGGAAGGAAGGAAGGAAGGAAGGAAGGAAGTCTTGTTAATCATTGATCTTTCTATGTTGGGAATATGAAAGCTCATTTTATAAATAAAGCAGAAAATTGTCAGGTACACTTTCTGTTCCCCAATATTATTATTTTTTAAATCATGTAACTGAACATAAACTAAAGGCTTAAATACTTCATGTTTTTTCTTCTATACCATGAATTGAAGAGCAAAAAAAGGAAAACTCACAAAATTAGGAGTGAATAATAAACATATTTTTATAAAAGTGCCAGTTGAAGAGCCAAATGTCATGTTTACTTTTGTTTCACCATAAAAATGGAACAAAATTCTTCAACTTAATGCAAAAGTATGTAATTTACACTTTCCAAGTCAATATACAACTATATGTCGTTTTTCATGCTTTTCTGTATTTTATGTAAAAAAAAATTCAAAACCGGATATAGAAACTGGGATAAAATTAAGTTTGGACAGAGGGTTAGAAAGGGAGAATTGAAATCTGAATGCATTTTAAAACCTTTTAAAATTTTGATGCTCAAATCAGTGTAAGCAATGTGGATAGGAAACTTATAAGAAGATACTTTTAAACAAAACTCTTTGCTTAACTATTTTTTATTCTTTCCACCTCCCCAGAAAACCTAACATAAACTGGATAAAAGGCTATTATTTTGAAAAATATTTTCAATGTGAGACTGGTTACTCCCCCTGGTGTGAATGCAGTAGGGGGCTTACCACACTTTAAATTAATGCCATCAAGTTAAAGAGGTCAGAACTTTATTCTGCAGGAAGCAACCAACTTACAAAGCACTGTCCTTCTTGATGATATGCCCTGCTGTTTAGTAACAGCTGGCTAATTTTCACTCAATGATTTTGCACCTTTTAACTTGAAATCTTTTAAAACCTGAACGGGAAAGTACTAAATGCCCAGTCAGTTACCTAATGGGGGAAGCATATATCTGTCCATCTTTTTCTGGGATAGAATATATGGTACTTAAGGAAGCCACATTCTCCGAAATGTTTAAAATTTATTTCAAACTGCTAAAAATTACTAAGCTTTCATCAGTCCCTATTGACTTCATCAGAGTATTAAAATCCCCATTGAAGAAATGCTTTTCTTTATTTTATTTTGTTTATCAAACATCTACAAGATGACAAGCATAGGTATGAACATAAACATGAACAAAGGAAGTACCGGTAAATACAGATAAATGGGGACAATAATACAGGGACAGTAGACACATTGGTGTGCTTACGCGCTCTCTTTCACCCTCACTCCCTTTCTTAAGAATGGGGTGAGGTCCACAGCCAGTTCGAGATCCTTTTCCTGCTGGTTGCACCCATGTGCACCCACCTGCAGCAATCAAAAAATAGTTTTTGTGCATGTGTATAACCAAACTGAAACCAAACTGCTTGTTAGAAAGCAAGTTGTTTCTTTCTAAATGGAGGCTGATGGATTGGTTTATAATTGATTACATGATTTTTATTGATTGATTGATTGATTGATTGATTGATTGATTTTGTCCATTACACAATGAGGGTTTTAGTGGCTATACACATAGTAAAATACATAATGGAGGTTATAGAGGATATACTCATAGTAAAATATATCTAAGAAAAAATAGAAGAGAAGATATAGTAATAGAACATATCAATGAAAGAATAGAAGAAGAGATATAGGAATAGAAGAAAGGTATAGGAGATATAGGAGAGCAATAGTACAGGGGACGGAAGGCACTCTAGTGCACTTATGCACGCTCCTTACTGACCTTTTAGGAATCTGGAAAGGTCAAACATGGATAATCTAAGGGTAAAGTGTTTGGGGTTTGGGGATGACACTATGGAGTCCAGTAATGAGTTCCACGCTTCGACAACTCGGTTACTGAAGTCGTATTTTTTACAATCAAGTTTGGAGCAGTTAATATTAAGTTCAAATCTGTTGCGGTTAATATTGTAATTACTATTATTATTATTATTATTATTATTATTATTATTATTATTATTGATGATGATGATGATGAAAGCAGTTAGTATTAAGTTTAAATCTGTTTACATGTAATGTAATATGGTGAGATTGGTCTGTAATTTTCTAATAGAAAATTAAGACCAAAATTACAGTCTACAAAATGACAGACTGTGTGGTTGTTGGTTTGGATTTGGGGTTTTTTGCTCCTTGGCTTTCACAAATGTGGCATGAGGTGGAATGGACCGTGAGTTTCGTTTAGTATATGACAGCTCCAGTTCCTAGAGTAGATCTCTCAGATAAAGCAATTTCGTCAGTGGAAGGATTCGATTTCTGAAGTCAGTGAGGTAGCAAAAATCAATCTTAATGGAGCAAAATTAGGATGAGGTGCATAAATGTTCCCGTTATTTAGCAATATGCCTGTATAATAATTTGATGTCAAGAACAGCTTCTACAAAACATGAATAGGAAGAACTAGCTTTATCCCAATACCTTGATGGCCTTAATTTTTATTCTCTTTACTTATTCTCTAGAAGGATTTTTGTTGGTTTCTTTCATGAGCCTATCTTAAAAATCTGTACACTTCATTTAATCCAAATACATATGGCTTTGAAGTGAACTATAGCAGCATGATGCAACTGTGTAAAGGTAATGTAGCTATATTTCCATCCAGTTTACTTCCAAGCATAATTCAAAGTGACAGTATATCCTCAGTGGATTTGTTTTAGATCTACCAACACAGAACTGAAGAAACCAGCCAAATGCTCTCTCCATGGGAAAAAACAACAACATCAGAATTTGTGGTTACTAGAGTCAGTTTTACAACATTTTTAATGATGATACCCAACGTTTCTGATGCCACCTCTAGCTGTATTATTTTTTGATTTGATTTGATTTGATTTGATTTGATTTGATTTGATTTGATTTGATTTGATTTGATTTGATTTGATTTGATTTGATTTGATTTGATTTGATTTGATTTGATTTGATTTGATTTGATTTGATTTGATTTGATGATTTGATTGCCGCCCCTCTCTGTAGACTCGTAGACTGTAGTCATATTGCTGTTCAATCCTGTTGTGTTTGGGCTTGGGCCAGCCGTTGCTCCCACAGATGGGAGAGATGAGGCACAAAGTGAGTGCGAAAGCCTGGCTAACAGCCAGGAAGACGTGGCAGACAGCCATGAGGATGAGGCCACTGGATCAGAGGAGTTGGCAGACAGCACGCAGGACTCAGCAGACAGCCCAGGGGATTTGGCATGCAGTCACTCAGACAGTCTGTCTTCCTTGGATACCTCTGCAGACCAATTCATAGACATGCGTAGCCGAAGAGATATTCAAAGGGGGGCTCAATTAAAGGACTATTATCAGTGATCAGAGTAGCACCTGGGCTGGGTGTGGTTCTTATACTGAGGGCTGGGTGTAGTTCCCTTAATGAGGGCTAAAGGTATAAAAGGGAACAGAGGCACAAGGCAAACTGTGGCTGTTTATCTGTGTTACTTTGTGGTTCCTGCTCTGAAGTTTCTGTTCCGTGTCTTTGGATTTCAACCCAGCCTTTTCAGGCACGTGGGAGGTGAAATCTCTGGGACTTGCTGTTTGCTCTAAAATTCAAAGGACTCCTGAAACGTTTCTGCTCCATGCAGGTTGTCTTTGTTTGCTTTTTCCTGTGTTTTGTATTTGGCTGAATTACGCCTTGCACTATCGTTTATTCCTGACAACAAGGACTGTTTTGGTTAACCCTGATTAGAAGAGCACGTGTGTGTTTGATTTCTTTTCCTTGGACTGTTACTAATTGCCTGAGCCCAGTCAGGCAGAACAAATCCTAGGTATATTAAGGAAGATTTTCTAGGATCATGTAGCAATCCAATGTAACATGTTATATGGTAAAATCATAGTTGTAAATGCGCATCTGTCATGCATATTTTAAGGTAGCTCTTTCTTTTCTTGGACTTAAGTACAATCTCAGAAAAACATAGGGATGACATGACAATTCAAACACCTCCAATTCAATTTTCTCTTTTGGAATACAAAGCACTGCATAACCCACTTTTTTCAAATTCCTAGGCCTTTTCTGTGTGTTTCTTTTGCTACTGTTTCCATCTAAGTTTATGTGTTCTTTTTATTATGTTTCTCTGTTTTTTTATCGCACGTTTCTAATTTACTCATAAATTTCCCTGACAGTTTATAACTTCTAAATCAGAATCTAATGTCATTTATAGACTGGGTAGGAGAAAACAAATTCAGAAAAATATGTACAGATGAAGAACTGGATATTTAAGATATCTTTGCTCAAGGTGTTGAGTATTTTAATTTGTATCTATTAATGGATTCAGCCCGGAATCTGAATGTCCAGGATTTTTGGTTTATTTATTTATTTATTGGATTTGTATGCCGCCCCTCTCCGCATGGTTGTCTAAATTGTATGCATATAAAGAGGAATAATCAGCTATGCCTACTTCTACAGACATCAAATCTTCCCATGTTGGAATGTGCTATGATTACAAATATGCTGTTTGGACTATTGTAAATGTACTCTATGCAAACTACCTTTCAAGAACCTTTCACCATGTCAGCTTGGAAACTGCAATCAGATTATTGCCTAGGATATTTATGAAGAGTATGAGACTATCATCCTGAACAATACTCCAGCCTATTGCATTTAAATTCAAGTCAAAATTTGCTTATAAATTTAAGGCCATAGTATGTAAATAGTAGTATTTTCCCATCAAACATCTGCACAGCTTCTAAAAACAGCCATATTTGTAACACGTTACATTACCTGTTATTTATTTATTTATTTATTTTTATTGGATTTGTATGCCGCCCCTCTCCGCTGACTCGGGGCTGCTAACAATAGTAATAAAACAGTATATAACAATAATCCAATACTAAAAACAGTTAAAAACCCATTATATAAAAACCAATCATACATACAGACATACCATGCATAAAATTTTAAAGGCCTAGGGGGAAGTGTATCTCAGTTCCCCCATGCCTGGTGGCAGAGGTGGGTTTTAAGTAGCTTACGAAAGGCAAGGAGGGTGGGGGCAATTCTAATCTCTGGGGGGGAATTGGTTCCAGAGGGCTGGGGCCACCACAGAGAAGGCTCTTCTCCTGGGTCCCGCCAAGCGACATTGTTTGGTTGACGGGACCCGGAGAAGACCCACTCTGTGGGACCTAACTGGTCGCTGGGATTTGTGCAGCAGAAGACGGTCCCTGAGGTAATCTGGTTATGTTTAGCTATATATGATGTGAGGTGATGTAATGTAATCTGACATGATATTTTATCTAACTAATAAAGCTGCCCATCTCATGAAATAATTGTCATAATTATCATTATCATTTTTTAGAAAAATAGTTGTGTTGTTTTGTTGTTCTTGTTATTATTATTTCTTTTATTCATTAAACGTGAAACTCAGTCAATTGAGCATTTTAAAGAATGTCACAAATACCACCGACTGCTGCTAATGGTTGAGATGGTATCTTCTTAAAAATAAATGATGTTCTGAGAATAACTCAGTTTTTTGCACTTTCACTGGTGTTGTTACAAAAAGCTGCAATTTCTTTATGTGTTTTGTGAAATTCTTGGACCTGAAACCAAATGCCCCAATAACTATGTAGTTTCAATGGCCAGATCGTGATATTTCATAAATTCTTTCATAATGAGGCTAAAACACCAGGCTGCACTTTTATCTGTAGCACTAATTACAGCAGCCGCACCCAACCACAGGTGGCCTCATTTTCTCTTGTAATAATCCTTCAGTTGCTGTCTCCTATTCATCACTCTACGCATGCGTGGATGTGTCATTAATTCTTGTTCAGAATCCAGGGATGATACAGATGATTGATCTCCTCCTGGGCTGTCTGCCAAACTCCCCTCTTCCCTGTCACTCACATCCTTGGTCAGAGGAGACTTCGTCGGCAGATTCTACTGGGAGCAAAACAGGCCTGCGGCATGTGGATGTCTCCCCCACATCCACCTCTACATTCCTTGGGACAGGAGCTGGGCCAGAGCTAACCACAACATGCTCCAATGACTTTTTGGATACAGGCACATCATATTTTTTACATAGTGACCAATGGGCTAATTTAGCAACTCGATCATGTCTAACATTGTAATCAATTTGAATCAATTTGCTGCACTCACATATTAACAGTAATGTATTGCAGCCAGTATGGCTGGGATTAGGGTTCGGGTGGTGGAAATTGAGATGTGCATGCATCTCCATGCCCCTGATGCATGCACATATATGCATATGTGAAATTTTGCTTCTGCGCATGTGCACTAAGTGAAATTTCATGCAAGGATGCTCATGCACAGAAGCAAAGAAATTGCCAAAAATTGGTGAAACCTCACATGTGAGAGCATCCTCGCATAAGATTTCACTTGCTGCACATGTACAGAAGCCAACGGGCATGTTCGCACCCACCGGGGGCACACATGCCCACAATGATCCCAGAGAGCGTACCGGTAGCAGCCAGTAAGTGAAATCCTCACTTGCAGATTAAGTGTGCAACAATTTCAACTTGTTGAAAAGTTGGCAGCTTGAATTATCAATGGATTTTTGTATCTGCTCTTTTATGGCCGCACGAATCCCAGCGACCGGTTAGGTCCCACAGAGTTGGCCTTCTCCAGGTCCCATCAACTAAGCAATGTCGTTTGGTGGGACCCAGAAGAAGAGCCTTCTCTGTGGCGGCCCCGACCCTCTGGAACCATCTCCCCCCAGATATCAGAGTTGCCCCCCCTCCTTGCCTTTTGCAAGCTCCTTAAAACCCACCTCTGTCATCAGGCATGGGGGAATTGAAATTTCACTTCCCCCTAGGCTTATAGAATTTATACATGGTATGCTTGTATGTATGATTGGTTCTTGAAATTGGAGTTTTTTAGATTATTTTTAATATTAGATTTGTTTTCATTGTCTTTTCCTTGTTGTTAGCCGCCCCGAGTCTTCGGAGAGGGGCGGCATACAAATCTAATAAATAAAAAATAAATAAATTAGTTTGCAGTGCTTGTCCTTGAGCAGTGAGTATTAAACCTTCCATTTCTTTCTTGATAGATCCCATTTTAAGCCATGCCCATGTAAGGGATCATCACATTTTCCTTCAATGTTATTCAAGTATTGTCCATGCAAAACTTTGGTTTTCCAACTATTTAATCTGTCATCCAGCTGTATTTCTTTACATTCTGCCTTTGTTTCTATTGTTTCTATAATGTTCTCCATTTTCACAGCCGGAAGCAATTTTTCTGTACTTTGGTTCACATAATCATTCAAATTTCATTTTTTCTTTTTCTGTGCCTGAGGTTCAGAGCTCTAGGTCATATGCTAGTTTAATTGGCTACATAAATAAAATATGTGTGGAATATCTTAGGCAGGGTTTAAATTAAAATATCTTCATTTTCAAAGGACAAAAGGCATAATTTTGCTAATTATGGTACCCAGGAACCTTATGCTCCATCATGTTGTTAATGTCTTACCTGCATATAGTACATGTTTTCTTTTTGACTTCCATATTTTCCATTTTGTAGGCTACCTTAGTTGCCATAATTTACAGCCTGTCAGGCACATGATTTCTTAAGCATAGATCCTGATCGGCAATAAGTCATCTTCTGCTATTTCTGCTGTATGCCAGCACAGCTATTTTTGATATTTGCAAGCATAATGTCACACAGACTCAGCATAATGACTCTACTTTGAGTCTACCAGTTGTCACCTGGCCTTCAGTTTCAGCTGTGAAACACATTAGAGAGGAACTCTGTGCCCAGATTCAGCATGAACCCTGAACCCAACGCAAATTTAGGCAAATTAGAGTAATTTTTAACTCACTCAAATTTCTATAGAGTTGTTCTGACCTCTCTTGCATTTTTAGCTTTCATTTTGATTTTTTTTCCTTTCCTTTTTCTCATTTTATATTTGTATTAATTTTTATCTTCCTTTTAAAAAATAATATGAGATAGATAGATAGATAGATAGATAGATAGATAGATAATATTAAATATTTAAATATATGTGTATGTATGTATGTATACGTATACTGTTCAAAAAAATAAAGGGAACACTCAAATAACACATCCTAGATCTGAATGAATGAAATATTCTCATTTAATACTTTGTTCTGTACAAAGTTGAATGTGCACTACAGCATGTGAAATTGATTATCAATCAATGTTGCTTCCTAAATGGACAGTTTGATTTCAAAAAAGTTTGATTTACTTGGAGTTATATTGTGTTGTTTAAGTGTTCCCTTTATTTTTTTGACCAGTATATATACAAATGTATATACACAAATACATATGTATATTCATATCATATATATATATCCTAGTCTCCCTTAATTTTCAAATTCAGCAAAAAAACATATGACAAAAAAACATATTACAGAGTTCCCTCGCTTTTTGCGGGGGATACGTTCCGAGACCGCCCGCGAAAGTCGAATTTCCGCGAAGTAGAGATGCGGAAGTAAATACACTATTTTTGGCTATGAACAGTATCACAAACCTTCCCTTAACACTTTAAACCCCTAAATTGCAATTTTATATTCCCTTAGCAAGCATTTAGATTATTAATCACCATGTTTATTTATTAAAGTTTATTAAAAAATATATTTATTAAAGGCGGACGAAAGTTTGGCGATGACATATGATGTCATCGGATGGGAAAAACCATGCTATAGGGGGAAAAAAACTCAAAGTATTTTTTTAATTAAAATTTTTGAAAAACCGTGGTATAGACTTTTCGCGAAGTTCGAACCCGTGAAAATCGAGGGAACACTGTATATATATATATCCAAGATTGGGCTACTGCCCAGATGGGGGGGAACCCAGTGGGGTAGAGAAAATGGAGCTCCACCCCAGACCACCCAATCTTCACTGAAAGATGTTAAAAGAAAATGCAAGGCATCCTGCATAAGCCACGCCCGCAGTATGGTAGTAAAAAATTTGGTAGCCCTTCACTGCATATAGCTATATATTCACTCAGGTTAAGCAAAGCCATAAAGTAATGTGTGGTATGTTGATGCCGGTGACTTATCACTTCAGGGAAAATTAATTAATTAATCTATCTGTCTGTCTGTCTGTCTATCATCTATCTATCTATCTATTTATCCACCCATCCATCCATCCATCCAATTAATGGCTTGTCATCTGAGGAGATAAGTGAGGAGATAATTGCCTGAGGAGAAACACCATAGGAGAATGAAGAATTGGAGACAAACAGTCCTAGACCTCACTGTGCAATAATAAGATGCTATTGCAGAAATAACAATCATAGTGTCATCAAATTCTATATATGTATGAGCAGTTTTCAAAGACGTTAGAAAGATTTCTATTCACTCTTAAAAAGGAAAGGTTTAGAAAAGGAAACTTTTGTGATAAAGAAGATGAAAGAGCAAATCAAGAGGGTCAGCTTTCTTTAGAATTCTTAATAGGTTATTCAAAATCAAATTTAATAGAACTAAATCCAGGAAGTATACCAAAGATCAAGAGAGTTGGTTTCAAATTCTAAGAGGGCATTCTGCTTTTAAGAAGCACAATCAAAGAACAATTAGAAAGTACGAAAGCTTGCTAAAAAAACACACCCTGACATCTTGCCAAATGAGGAGAACAAAAAGGCAGCTTTTTATCTCTAGTAAGAGAATAAACAATGTAGAATTCAAGAGCTGCAAAGAAAGCAACTATAATTGCTTAAGACAAAAATATTAAACAATAGTAAAATAATAATTATTTATATCTATCAAAGAGGCTAGAAGGCATTTTGGAACGTTCAAACAGAAACTAGTTTTTAAAATGTGTTATAACATTAGAAAGCATGCGCCTCTCTTGTGCCATTCTTATATATATATATATTTGGAAATTAATGAAATTCATTTTGACAGTACCAAATTAATTTCCAAAACAGAACACTACAGCAAAAGAATAATCATGGAAGCAATCGAGATAGAAAAACATCCCCAAAATATGAACAAGCGGGATGATACCTCTCGCTTACCAGACATCTGGAAACCAGCCCTCAAACATATCCCAGCCATAGAAACCAGACTCAGAACACACATTGTAAAGCAATCAAGCAGCCTGCAAGTTCCAACTACTCAGGATATCACGCCTAATCTACAACCATTAACTAATCAGCATACCTCAGCTACATCAACGACCCCAATTGTTACCCCACTGACTCACCAGGCAGTTTCTACACAGCAGGCAATTGCTGAGCCATCAAACCACACCCAGCCACCAGTATTTATAGAAGGAATGCAGCTCAGGTGTCGCAGTGTTCGCCTGAGAAGGACAGAAACACCAGCCTGAAGATGACGAGTGAGACCTCGTCGAAACGTCGCCAGAAATTTCCAAATCCTACACGGGAAGAAACCCGAATATACCAAGACCGTCATATATATATATATATATATATATATATATATATATATATATATATATATATATATATATAATTATTATTATTATTATTATTATTAAGTTATGTACATTAAAAAAAGAAAAATACAATAATCACACACAAACACAAAACAAACATTAAACAAGACACTAACAACTATACAATATACCCCCTAGGGTTCTCTTGCGGCAATTCATATCAACGATTTACCCTAATACGGTTTGTATAACTTACATATTTCTCTACTTTTCCCCCTAGTAACATATTTTCTTTACAACTTAATTTCAGTGGATATAGTATCATATTAACAAGTTGAATATTAACAATTTTATATATTTTATTTATCTATATTATTATTATTTCCTCCTTTCCAACCAATAATGAAAGAAGTTCCAAATCTTATAATATTCTGAGTCCTCCTTATATCCATTTCTGCACATTCCATAATCTTAATTACTATACTTTCACTTAGGGTATCTTTTTGTTTCTAATATTGTGCTACGCTGATTCTTGTTTCAGTTAAAATGTGTAGTGTAATATATTGATGTTTTTTCTCCATTCTCTGATCAATTATTCCTAGTAGAAATGCTTCAGATTTTATATTTATTTCCTGTTTGTAATTTCCCTTAGCCAATCATATGTGTTTAGTTCTACTTCTATTCCTCCTAACTGTATAGGCAATAGTTAATCCCCTAATATAAGCTTTGGTTGTGTCCCAAATATTTTGGATTGAGGTGCCTTGTAGGGTCCTTCTAACTACCCCTTGATTCTTAAAGTAAAGAATTAATTATACCCTCCAATTTACTATTATTCAATAATTCAATGAATATACTGTAACAGCCTTGGATTCTCAATATATCCATACGCATACATGGATCAGGGAATAGTTCCTAACTGGTAATAAAGGAAAAGGAATAGAATTCCAATTATAAATAATAATTAAATCACGCTAAAATAAATAAATCAAAGCTCCATACATCAGTCAGGTGAATGCATGAGCTTTATCCAAACCAGGAAAATTGGTTACTCAATCCACCCAGTTTGTTAAAACGCTCAGAATTAATCTAAATTACTGTTATTGCATGACTTATGTTGCACACGACACTTAACTGAGATAATAATCATAAGCCAAATAAGATGCAGGCCTCTTATTATTATATTATTACTATAAGATTATTATAATTGCATAATAATAATCCATGAATTAAAATGCGTAATTGACAAATAAATTAGACTCCCAGTTTATATATAAGCAAGAAGTTCGGGAATAGATTAGGAATAGTTCATGATTAATAATAATTAAATTACTAAGTTGATCTTTCCATTATAAATAGTAAAACTAATTAATTAAATCCTCTTAAGTCAAATATAACTAATAGAATCAATATATATGATTGAAATAATCCATCATTATTATCACTATTAAATTATTAGTACTCATATGTAAAAGAAATGCCCAGGGAGCTAATTAGAGAGGGCTGTAGGCCTGCATGCCTCAGAGCCCTAAAGTGCCAACCAAGGAGCCTTGTTTTCAACTAGAAGGAAGGCTAAAGGCCGTAAAAGGCCTCAGCGCCCCCAGGGCCGACTGACTAAAGGAGCCTGTTGATCCGATGCCCCCACCACGTAAAAGGAAGGCTGGGGCCTGGGATAACTAACTGGAGGGAGGGCTGCAGGCTGTAGAAGGCCTCAGAGTCCCAAGGGGGGGGCTGCTGATCTAGCACTTGAGGAAGAATAATGGAGGAAAGGCCTTCTTTGAGGCCCTGGCCTCTGCCCCGGCACCCAGAAGCCAAACCGTGCATCCACCGAGGCTCCGAGCAGGCTGCTCCACGTGGCCTAGGATGCGAAAGCTACACGTGCGTTTGCTTCAGGATAGCCGAGGGCAAAAGGAGGCAGTCCCCGCAAGGCAAGCCGGGGTCCGCCTTCAGCCCAGGAGTGCGGTGCCAAAAGCCGACATTCTGTCAGCTAGGACAGAGCCAGGGGCAACACGCATGCATGAAAACCACGTCTCCCGGCTCCAGCGCAATTTCGGCTGGCAATCGAAACTGCTGGCCATGCATTTCTGTTTGAAGTTCTCTCATTTTTCAGAATTAACCACTGTAAAGCTCTTGAAGTGTATCTCTATACAGGCCTATACATCAGCCACTTCACAATAATTCATTCTGAATTAGTTCTTCTGAGCACCAATTAGGATGACCACAGGAAAACTTGGACTGAGTTCCTAACTTTTCATAATCCAGCAGCAAACAAAGGGTTATCTTCAAGGTTAAAAAAGAAATGAAGGTAAAGGTTTCCCTAACCTTTAAGCCCCCTAAATAAGCTTATCTCCATTTCCTAGGGAGTCAGTATTATTTGAAAATATTTCTATGGTTATGTGGCTGGCATGACCATATGTTGAAGCATATGTGTGCTGTTATCTCCCTATAAAGTGACACTTACTTATTTACTTACATTTGCATATTTTGGCAGGAGGTCGGGCAAGAACATGAGCTCACCCCATCATGTGATACTTGGGTCTCGAACTGCCAACCCTCTGATCGACAAACCCAGCGACTTAACCACAAGATATAAACATATCCCAAATGTGCATATTTTAAATCCACTGATGTTTTAAATAGATGTTGTTTGAAAAGACATGCCACTGTTATATATGGGATCAAACAAAATCACATGCTGCATTCTAGATAAGAGTCAGAGTTTAATAGAATAATTGCCTTGCTTTGATGTGTTGTCTTCCAAGTTGTCATCAACTGAAGAGACAGTATCCTATGTTTATTCCCCTTCAGCATCTTTAGTTTGATGACCAGCTCTTTTGTCTTGCATTTGTTGTCAATGTGTCAGTTGTGGATAGTGTGAATATCCTTTTCCTTTGTATTAGAAATATTCCTAAACATGTTGTTAACTTCAATTCTTTTGTGTTGCTTTTAAGAGATAACTTTGAAGTCATGTTGTTATATTTTTAAATTGACTGGGACTAGATGATACCTTTTTTGTTATCATTGCACGTTTGTTATTATAAACATTTTTCAAAAAAGAAAGAAAATCATATAGATGGGCATAATATTTTTTTTTTACCATTGTTGTGCCTTCTACTCATTTTCAACCCCTTTTGCTGTTTGATGTTTTATTTATTTACTTGAATAAAGCCTCGTAGTAAATATATATATTAACAAAAGAATAAGTGTATTTTTGCTAGATGGTCAGTCTCAACTCTTTTCTATTATTTATGCAATAAAAATTGAAAGGTTAACTAGTTCTACAGATACTGACATTATAAGCTATTAGCACTGAACTGGACAAATGAAAAATCAAAGCAAAACAGAAACAATTAATTGACAGAGAGGAAGCCTGCTGGTTCAGAAATAAGGAATTTAGTTTTAAAAGTCATTTCTATTATTATACAGCATATTTTCTTTTACCACTCCCAAGGGGACCCAGAACATTGCATCAAAATATTCTGTACAAAAAGTTTCAACTCTTCAGTTTTGTATAATATTCCCATATTTAATGATGGTAGTTATTAATGTATGGTGAATATTAGATTTCCATGTATACTGGAAGTTGTTTTTGTAAACAAATGGATTTGCCATTTCCACCCACATTGGAATTTGCCATTTCTACAAACATTACATTATACATATATACATTACAGGCACAATTTTCCCTTATTCAGAGTTTGAGAAAACATGAGAATGACCATAATTGGAACATTAATGCTGTCCTACCAGTTTTTCAGATTTGTTTTTCTTTGACAGCAAAAGTCGTATTATTTCAACCTTAGGAAAAAAATCAAAAGTCCCAAAGCTAAAATAATCACTACTGGCTCCCCATTTATGATGAGATAAAGCATTATAGCTTGGTCCAAATGGATTTGCATGTTCAAAATATCTGCTTTTCTCTGCTTATCTTAGAGTAGCAATAACCGGGCTTATACATAAATATGAATGGATCTTCATGAGATGACAAATCAAAAATGAAGCATCTTTCTTCCAATTCTGCCGTTGTGCCATTGTGCTGTTGTCAAGCGATTCCCGACAAATTCAAAGATCTACAACCTCACACAATAAATA
Organism: Erythrolamprus reginae; assembly: GCF_031021105.1. NCBI lineage: Eukaryota > Metazoa > Chordata > Lepidosauria > Squamata > Dipsadidae > Erythrolamprus > Erythrolamprus reginae. The sequence goes on from NC_091954.1 coordinate 97,048,055, forward strand.
CAACCTATTGACCTAACTTTATACTTGATCACTTTACTTTGTAACATATACACCCACTATCTTATCATATCACAATGTCGCATATCCTGAAAATGTCTGCTACTTTGCAGACTCCCCCCACCCTTTACTCTATCCCCAATCTCTCTCCATCAACATCTCTTTCTTCCATTCTTCTCTTATTTTCTCCTCCCCTCTATTTCTTTTTGTACCTCATAGATTCACTACGTTATTTTACATTATGTACATGTATTTTATATCTCTTGTTGTGTAATGTAATGGGTAAACAGTGCAGTCAGGCGGTAGGGAAAGCAAGTAGGATGCTTGGCTGCATAGCTAGAGGTATAACAAGCAGGAAGAGGAGATTATGATCCCGCTATATAGAGTGCTGGTGAGACCACATTTGGAATACTGTGTTCAGTTCTGGAAACCTCACCTACAAAAAGATATTGACAAAATTGAACGGCTCCAAAGACGGGCTACAAGAATGGTGGAAAGTCTTAAGCATAAAACATATCAGGAAAGACTTAATGAACTCAATTTGTATAGACAGGAGGACAGAAGGAAAAGGGGGGCATGATCAAAACATTTAAATATGTTAAAGGGTTAAATAAGGTCCAGGAGGGAAGTGTTTTTAATAGGAAAGTGAACACAAGAACAAGGGGACACAATCCTAAGTTAGTTGGGGGAAAGACCAAAAGCAACGTGAGAAAATATTATTTTACAGAAAGAGTAGTAGATCCTTGGAACAAACTTCCAGCAGACGTGGTAGATAAATCCACAGTAACTGAATTTAAACATGCCTGGGATAAACATATATCCATCCTAAGATAAAATACAGAAAATAGTATAAGGGCAGACTAGATGGACCATGAGGTCTTTTTCTGCCGTCAGACTTCTATGTTTCTATGTAATGTAATTGTGGTTAGAATATAGTGCTATAGATTACTTTATGTATAGTTTACTTATGCACAGTCTATGTAATGCCTTTCTTCCCCCTTCCCCTTTTTTCCTATGACCCTTCCCCACCCTTTTTAAAGATTTAAATTTAATAAACTTTCTTTTAAAATTATATTTAAAAAATGAAGCATCAAAACATATCAATTTTGATGAAGGGAAAGCAAAGCATCCACAACAGTAGATTGCTGGATTTGAAGAACTAATCCATGCAACTAACATAGTCATTAACTTGGATTTAAGAACCAAGCCTACCACTATCACCACCACTTCCCTCCTTGGCCATATTATATCAATGTGTACAGCTTCCCCACCACCACCACCATTATTTTAATCTCCTATGAACTTTAGATGAGCTTAATATTGACATCTGTAATGTGTCTTGTTGATTCCCAGGTGGAAAATGAGAGAAAAAAAATTTGGTTACCCCGTGGGTAAAGGGTGAATGGAAATAAGCTTGCAACAAGGGGTGGGGAGAACATGTAATGGCACAACAAGGAAATAAATCCTCCTCTCAATTTGAATAGTGGTCTTTTTGCACCGTCCTTGTTTTGGAAGTCTTTTCTTTACTCTTCTTAATAGAACAGGAAAGTGGAATGGTAATAATAAAGTCTTTGTATTCCAAATCTGTAGTGTCATTAGATGAATCTTGTTATTTTACTCCATTGCTTGTCTTGCAACTATTCCCTTTTCAGAAAAAGAAAAATTTCAAGAGAGCAAAAGTGAAAGAATATTGCCGGGAAGTGGCAGTATATCAAAAAGAGAAAGTATACCCAGTCTCTCCAGAGATTACTCCTGATAATTTTGATGAATGGTCCTCTCACCACATCACTCTCACACACTGAAGAAGTGATTTCTTTCTGAAATGTGATTGTCCTGCAAGAGCTAATGTGAGTACAATTTGTCTGGCTTATGACTGCTTAGCCTGAGAAAGTACAGAGGCAAAGAAAACCAAACCCTGAAATTGTAGCTGTAAAAGCTTTTTTGCTGTAATATTGAAATATATTTAAAGTTAGGAGGGGGGAGTAGAGGTGCATGAACTCCCCTTTCCATTCAGGAGGAAATAAGCATGGTGTCAATATCAGTGGAAGCAAGACAAAATTATGAATGGAAGACTACTTCAGCTTCAACCACAACAACACAAGAGCACACAACAGATTCAACCTTAACATTAACCGCTCCAAACTTGACTGTAAAAAATATGACTTTAGTAATCGGGTTGTTGAAGCGTGGAACTCATTACCAGACTCCGTTGTATCATCCCCTAACCCCCAACATTTTACCCTTAGACTATCGACGGTTGACCTCTCCAGATTCCTAAGAGGTCAGTAAGGGGCGTACATAAGCGCACTAGAGTGCCTTCCGTCCCCTGTCCTATAGTCTTTCCTATATCTCGTATTTCTTCTCTACTATATCCTCTGTAACCTTCATTGTGTATTGTTGTGTATTGGACAAAATAAATAAATAAAATAAATAAAAAAGGAGAAAATGGTAGCACCTTTGAACAGATAGGATTATAAACATAGTGCAAGCACCAACACTGGTGGTCCATGAGAAAACTTTGGTGGTCCGCTGAGAAATCTTTGCATTTCTTTCAAGGAGATGAATCAAAGTTTCCTGCATCACTTGTGCTTCAGTACTTTGATTCAAGGGACAGGATGGGGTCCTTCAGGCAGTTAGCCTGGCCACCTGTTAGTGGAGAAAAGAAGCTGGAGTCAACCCTGTCTTTGCTGTCCATTGCAGCTGCTAGATCAGTCCCCTTCAAACTCTCATCTCTCAAAGCGTGCTTGCTGAAGTGGCATAGGAAACTTTGGCCAGGCTCCTTGAGAGACGAGAGTTTACTTTGCAGGGGGCAGATCTAGCATCTGCAATAGGCAGCAAAGCTGGAGTTGACTTCAGCTACTTCTCTCTGCTGCAGTGCTTCCTGGATGTGGTTTACTGCTCCAAGCCCCAAACGCTCCAAACCCCAATGATCTGTCAGCTCCCCTCCAGCTGACAGATCAAGCCCAGCTCTCATATGCCAAGATGAGACCTTCATCTACTTCAAGCCATCCCCCATCGGGGGACCCTAAGAAGCCCTCATTGCCTCTTCCATTCTTCTTCCACCAGTCAGCCTTTTGGATGATATGGAAATACTGGATCTTCAGAGGCTGGGTGGCTATGGCCAGGAGGAAAAGGAAGAATCAGCGATTCCAGGAGGAGGGGGAAATCTGGTAGGGTATATTTCCCCAACTTTTCCACACAAAGGCTTGTCTCCCACCTGGGTCTTTCCTCTTCTTTCCCTGTGGCTCTTTCTGAAAAAAAGAGACCTCCTTCCTCTTTGTGTATTCTTCTGATGCTTTCCAAAGCTCACTTTTCCAGCATTAGCTGCCCACATCCCTTTGATGGTGATTATTTTTTTAAAAAAAATATTATTATTAGTGATGGGCAAACCAAACCCGCACAATTCGGGTCTGTACCGAATTTTGCAGTGTTCGGTATGCCAAACACGAACCTGAAATTTTTTTGAAACTTCAGGCAAAGTTTGGGGTCGTGTTCGGCGTTCGGAGCTTTGACATCATCGGCAGGTCGCTAAGGATGCCAAGGTGATCACTCCCTGGATTCCATGGAATCCAGGAAGTGATCACCTTGGCGTCCTTAGCGACCTGCCGGTGACGTCAAGGCTCTGCCCCCGGAATCTCTTCGTGGGAGGGATTCCCCAGCTCCTTCAAAGGGAGGTCTTCACGTAAAAATAAACATTGTTATTTTTACGTGAAAGGACACCGCAGCAGTGTCTGTCTTAGTATTCCTTCACTCAGATTGACCAAGTTTCTTGAGAGAAGGAACACAAAAGATATTTCCAGAGCATGTGCTTGGACAAGGCTCTTTCTCTCGAGCCTCCCACCCAGAGGCGTCACAGAAGCAGACAGTTAGGCCCAAAAGGCAGCCAAGCCTACCCTCCTCCCCCAGGGGTCCATGCAGTGAAAGGCTACCAAACTTTTTACTACTACACTGTGGGCGTGGCTTATGCATTTTGTTTCAACATCTTGCAGTGCAAATTGGGTGCTCTGGGGCGGAGCTCCAAATTTTGCTACCGGAACTGGGTTCCTGACCGTTCCCATAGGAGCCCATCACTGGGTCCATGGGATTTAAAATTATGAGTTTGGTGGTCCCTGAGGCCCAAAAGATTGGAAACCCCTGTGCTAAAGCACATCTGCAGCACAAGAACCATTGCTATTTTGAGAACTTTCAGGCCCTTCTTAAGCTTTGCTTCAGTGCTTTTATGTTTGCAGTGGAAAATCTTCTTATATGATGTTGTCATAAATACATGAAACAAAGGAAATAAGCCCTATTTCTCCTTCTACTATAAAGTATTGCAAAGTGAAATGTAATAAACTGAGAAAGTTCCATTGCCAAGAGATGAATGCCATTAAAAAAGGGGAAATAACAAATGTTTCTATATCTGTAACCAGCAGCTCATCCTCTTTTTACATCCATCACCCTAGATGTTAAAAAGGAAAGGAAAGAAAAAACTTTCTGCAAAGGCTAAAGATGGGATAAGCAATTCGGTGGGTGATGGAAACAGTATCTTTGGAGCACAGATGTTTCTGATGTATACATTCGTACTTAGAGTGCCTGATACATGAGCTTATAGCAGATGTCTCGAGTTTTGAGTGAAGCAAATGTCAGCAAATATGGTTTAATGGTGAGAGGGGCAGACCTGGACTTAGTTCAAATAGCCACTCAGCAGGAGCCAGATATATTTTGCAGTCAATGCACAGGGCAAGAGAAGAAAATGGATTAATGTCCTGTAGGTCAATTCTGAACTTCATAAGCAATGAACACACATAGATAGATAACAGGCAGATAGGTAGACAGACAGGCAGACAGTTGATAAGCAGAATTTGGAGGAATTTTATACAGCAAATAGACTATTTCATCTGTAAATAAGAACAAATATATACAGTAGTAAATTAGTTCATAATTCTACAAATGTAAAGGTAAGAAAAAGCATGTTTATTGTATATATGTTATTAATATCTACACTTTACTCATCTTTATTTTTATTTTTATTTTAAATTAATTGAGTTTTGACAAACCAACACACAGACATTTAACATTAAACATTTACATTTCCCTTTATACATAAAACACAAATTGATTTTTTTACAATTCCATTTACTGTACATAAGTCTTTTACCGCTAGTTTCTCTTTTTTCTCTCGATCCAGTTGTACAATTTTTCCCATACTCTGTAGTAGTTTTTATTTTGTTGATTTTGCATTTCGTAAGTTAATTTGCTTAATTTAGCGCAGTCTAATATTTTTTTAATTACCATCTCTTCATTTGGCGTCTCATCTTTATTTAATTATTGTATACCTTTCCCAAATATTGTGATCTCTGCATCTAGATTCCTCAAATGTATAGCTCTTACATGAAACTTTTCTAAATAATCTTGTTTTTATTTTGCAAGCAACTTTGCTCAAGTATTTTTAAAAAAATGATGTTTAAGCCTAGAACAGTGATGGCCATGTCTACGGGCAAATGAGCTGTTGCCCTAGCTCAGCTCCAACATGAATATGTGTGCAAGGCAGCTGATTTTTGGCTCACACAGAGGCTACGGGAGGGCGTTTTGGGCTTCCAGACAGCCTCCGGAGGGATCTGGGAGGGCGCTTTTACCCTCCCCTGGCTCCAGGAAAGCCTTTGGAGCTTGGAGAGAGGGAAACATGAGCCTACTGTCTCCACCAGAAGTTGGGAAACAAGCCGTTTCTGCCCTCCAGGGGGGTGGGGGGCAGCTGTTTTTTCCACTCCCCATGCATTGAATGGGTGTGGGCAGTTGTGCATGCACAATAGTGTACACACACACTCTTTTGGCACCTAAGGAAAAAAAAGTTCACCATCACTGTCCTAGAACATCTTGTGATTAATATCAGCATACTCCACAAATTATGCTTGGGTTGAATTCCCAATTCTGGTGAATTTGGCAATTTCAATCAAAAGCAATATTTATGAAACCATTTAAAAGCTTGTAAATGATCAGCAAAACCTTCAGGTTTTTTCCACACTATTTTGAAGGACAACTTACTTTTCTTGATAACTTCTGGACTGTCCTTTTGAAGGTTGGTGAGATATGTTAGAAACATTTACATGGCTTTGAGAAGAGTTCGTATTTATAGACAGTGTTCAATCATTACAGTTGCCCACCGAGTTATCTACAGTTGCAGCACAAAACGTGTCAACTTTTATGGTCACATGATTATAAACAGACATGATATATTTCATTTCATGGAGGCAGAAGTATCGTCTAATGTTATTTCTGTTGGAAGTGATTAGGATAACATTCAGCTTTGGATATGAGACTCCCAAATGTGTAGATGACTGAAATGAGTAGCTAGGGATGATTATCTCCAAAACAGGTTTTTCAGTGACACTTCCCAACACTAGAATTTGAGAGGCACTTGGCCTTTTGCTTAATATTTAAAAGGCACTTACCCTTTATCCTTAGACTACCTGGCATTCACATAGAAACAATATGTGGTTGAGCTAGAAACTATGCTAGCACTTATATGCTGTATTTACCTTAAAGAAAATAAGGATCTTTTCTAGAAGGATAAAAATATGGATTAGCTGAGAATTTTTCTTCCCATCCCACCCTCTTTTAATGAGGTGAGAGAAATGTAAATCATGCTATACTACTAATATCGAATTACCTCACTGCAACAACATCGCCAAAAAAGCATATAGAGTTGTTAACCTGATCCTACGCAGCTTCTGCTCAGGCAATCTCACACTACTCACAAGAGCCTACAAAACTTTTGCCAGACCTATACTAGACTACTGCTCATCTGTCCGGAACCCATAGCACATCTCAGACATCAACACCCTTGAAAACGTCCAAAGATATTTCACCAGAAGAGCCCTTCACTCCTCCACTAGAAACAGAATATCCTATGAAAATAGACTAACAATACTGGGCCTAGATAGCCTACAACTACAGCGCCTAAAACACGATTTGAGTATTGCCCACAAGATCATATGCTGCAACATCCTACCGGTCAATGACTACTTCAGCTTCAACCGCAATAACACAAGAGCACGCAACAGATTCAAACTTAATACAAACCGCTTCAAACTTGACTGTAAAAAATATGATTTCAACAATAGAGTTATTGAAGCGTGGAACTCTTTACCAGACTCAATTGTGTCAACCCCTAACCCCCAACACTTCTCCCTTAGACTCTCCACGATTGACCTCTCCAGGTTCCTAAGGCACTAGTGTGCCTTTCGTCCCCTGTCCAATTGTCTTTCCTTTCTTTCTCCTATCTTATATACTCTCTT